>NC_138860.1:14857931-15007931 GCF_965194805.1 Balaenoptera borealis
GGTGATTTAGAAAGGAAATAGAGCCTAATCCAATATCTGAGAAACTACCTGGAAATGAACAGTATGGTATTAGAAAATATCTAAATTTGCAAGCTCAGAATTTTGTTGCGAGGCCTGCTTAAAATAAACACAATCTATATTTTTCCAATCATGACCAAATTCATATAGTTGCTTTATCCAAACCCCAATTTTTTTCTACATTTGCTCATGTCTTTCAGCCTCTGTTATTCCAAACAAATAGTAGGATATCTGACGTTTTACCTCCTATTTATATTGCTATTTACAGTCTTAAAGTACTTTGCATATGCATTAATTTATTTAGCCCTTACAACAGCCTTGTGAGATAAATAACATTTTAGTTCGAACTTGACAATTAAGTAGGAAGGTGGATCCATTTGAAGTGTAAGAATGTGATCATTTGCGGAGAAGGGAACAACATGGGGCCTTCAAGCAGAAGGATTCAACATATACTTTAGAATTAGATTCAACGGGACTTAGTGAAGGATTGGATATAGAAGTAAGGTAAGGGAGAACTCAAGGATGATCTGGCTTGAGCAGCTGGAAAGATGATGGAGCCATTTAGCTATGTAACAGGATGTACTGGAAAATGATGAGTAGAGCTTAGAAAAATAGGTGATAAGTAACTCCACTGGCACTGTTAGACATACGTCTGCAGGACTTACACAAAGAATCAGCCTTACACGTTCAAGCCCATCTTCCTCTGAAGATCTGTGAAAGACAACTTATGTAAGAGAAGATCCTTCTTACATAAGAAGGTTCATGAAAAGCAAGTTCAACAGGGGAATTCAGTAGAGAAATTTCTCCAGGTTATCTCCTTACCACTTGAGGGAGGATGGGGATACTCCATACTCCTCTCTCAAAGCATATGAAGGATATCCTAGAGAACAGCATGAAGAAATTGAGGGTGTCTGCAAGAAAGGTGAGATGGACATTCCATTCTTTTCAAGAGGTTTGCTATGGAGGTGACAAGACTTATAGGATAATTCTGATGCAGCCATTAGGGTGAAGAAGGGTCTTCCGAGATTTTTATGTGATCTCAGGATTTGGGGATCATGGCCTAATGCACAAGCTGATACCTGATGCTCATTCAATGAATTCTGAAGTTCTGAGGCTGGCTGCATCTTCCCCAGTGGTAAGGCAAGTAGAGAAGATAGTGCTGGACTAGTTGTACTTTCCTCTTTTGATAGAACAAGTTTTCTGCAAGCCTAGTGGATGTGAAGAAAGCAAGGAGTTTTGTCAACATGATAGGACCTGATATTGGCTGACTGCTCGGGGAAGGGGAACGCAGAAGTAGAAGGTTGTGGGTGGATCTTTGGGGCAGTAATGGATAGGGGTGCAAGAAATTTGCCAAAGAGTGTGTCGCCTGCATCAGGAACTGTGAAGCATGGAATCTCCCATGGGAGACCTCTACATAACCCACCAAAAAAAATCCCATGAGACACCTACAAATAAGAAGGCAACAGTAGATGGATTAGAACAATAGTAAAGAGTTAGACTCCACTACTTTTTAATTTTATCTTTTCTTCCATGACTCTGGGGAAATCAACAAGAGAAGAAGAAGGAACTGAAGAAAAGGAAGAAAAATGGACATGCCCTCTCTTCCGCACTGTAGATCCCTTAACACAAGTCAGGCTTTAGACTGGATTTAGACTGGATTTGTTTTAACACCTGAAATGAGTCCCATTTACCAAAACTGGACTGGTCCTTGTCACTGAAAGTGACTGGAAAACCATGGGACCTGCTCTAGAGATTACTGATGAGCAAGGAAGTGAGTCCTGATGAAGCTTGTTGGAATAAAGTGGCTGGAGAAAAATAAAGCCCTTTCAAGGAAGTAGTTATACAAAGTTCAAGAAGACTTACATGGTATTTCATCCCCAGTAATACTGAGCAAAAAGCAGATCCCCAATATATATTTGTGCTTGGTAGGGCATTATTAGAATAAAAGGATAAAGATAAGGTAAGGTCAATAAATGAAAAGTTGAGGTCAAACAAAATACAACATTACAATAAAAAATGGGATGTTCCAACAAGTATTCACTGTTTTGTGTGACATCTACTCACCCATATTTTGTATCTCTTATATAAAAGAATGAATGATGCAGGTACTCATATTCTAAACTGAAAATCCCAGCTTGTAGAATTGATACAGAAAGTAGAGTTATTGTTTTTATTACTATTTTTTCTTGATTTTAGAACAACAGTTACCAAAGGAGTTGTTTTAGATCGCTAGATTTCCTAAAGCATTTCTTTTGACTTATCAGTGGATCTGGGGAAAAATGCCAAGAACCATCAAATTGTAAGAGCTACAACTAATTCAAGATCATATGTAAAGAGCAATAATATTTTACATTATACTAAGCCAAAATGAAAATGGGATTAAAAATAAATTCATCGATGTACTCACAGACTCTCCATGATATGGCAATTATAAAATATCCCATTTTTTCCTTTTACATATCTACCTAATGGTAAATAGATCTGTGACAACCACATGGGGACATTTTGAATACCTCCTCCTTGACACTGGGCAAGGGAGTTTGGCAACTAGAATCTAGAAACTAGAGTTTGTAATTCTGGATTTTATTTCCAGATTAGAAGCCAACTTTTAGTGACCCATATAATTTGCTTACCCCTCAGCACCGTATGTTTGATTCTACATACAGAGTGAGGGACCATTTATCTTTCTGGGGACTGGGCAAGTGTCTGATCTGGGCTTGATGTTTTATAACCCTGTGGGGTAAGCAGGGATATACTTAGAGCACAGACTAACAGGCAAACCACCTTTGCCTTTCCATCCCAAGTTATTTTTGCCAGTGTGATGGCAGGTGCCAGGGAGAAAAAGCAAACAAATCCTAATGGTGGCAACGGTACCGCTAACCTTGCCAGGCGTGTTCCCTGTAAATACCACCATGGAACTCTCGCGTGCCAAGTAAGGCTAAATGCAGTTTCTCTCCTGACACCGCACAATTCATCACAGAACTAATTGGGAAGGGAGTTTAAGGACTTCTACCTAAAGCTGGTTTTCAGTAGTGGAGGGGATTGGTCTGAAGAGACCCTAAGGAACTAGATATCTCTCTTCCCCTTGGAAGGATCTCCTTAGGTCCAAAAAGGAGATGAAACTTTTCATGAGGTTGGGAGAGAAGCTGGTGATACATTAAAAGCCACACTCTTTCCATTTCTTCTCTCCTGCTGCCTCTGTTGCTAATGCTGCTGCCGCCGCCAACACATATGCTCCCCACCCCCACGGAGGCCCCCGCTGCCCGTTCTCCACCCACTGCCACCATCAGGAGGACTCATGCACTCATTGCACCTGTCTTATGTGGCTCTCCCAGCCACATCCACCTGTCTGTAAACAGCTCCGGGGGGACTTTGGGACAAGCTAGGGATGGCAGTACACTACAGGCAATTTATTGGTGGCTTCTCACGCAGGGATGGGATCTCAAGATAAACAAGAGACCAAAGGAGGGGCATTAGTGACACCTCTTGCAAGTCTGCGGATTGAATTGTAATCCTGGATTGTGGGGATGGATTCTGTATCTCGCTAACTGAAAGATGCAATTCCTTTGCTCTGGTGAATTTCAGCCAAAGTGGTCAATGAGATAAAAAGTTGGAAAAATTTCCTAGGGCAGGCACAGAAATGGAAAGAGACAGTGAAGATGTTTAGTTGGTATAGGAACTGGAGAAATAGTAAGTACAGCCAGGAAGCCACTCAGAGAGACTTAAAAGGGAATCATCAACACATGAGCAGTAGAAACTCGGAAGCAAAGAAACTTAAAAACCTGAAATGCCTAGTAGTAAAAATCTGTGCCTCAGACTTGACTACTCATCTTCCCCCAGAGTCTCTGCCCAATAGCCCAGCTGCATGGGAGACTTTGATAACACAGATAAGAGCAGTATTGAGTACTGACATGTTGAATAGAGTACTCAATGACTATTTGCCAAATTGGATTGAATTGCTGATAACCTGTTCTTGACCCTGAGGGCCCAGTATACTAGTATAGAGAAATCATGCTGTTCTGAACAGGAAGAGATGGACCTAAATCACAGGAGGAGGGATTTGGCTAGGATAAAAGGAGCATTCTTCTCTGAGGGTGAGGAATTGGAATTAAGAACCTCCCGAACCTCCTTCTTTAGGTATCTTTAAAAAACGGTTGAATACATTCTCTTGGGAATGTAGGAATGGATGAAACTCAAAGACAATAGTTTATTTTCCTGATTATTTCTTTCAAAGATGTCAGTCTATAAAGAGTCATAGTGGCCTCCTGCTCTGGAAATTTGGCCTAGTGACCAGAACGACATAACACTGGCCCAATTGCTCTGTGGAATATGTCCTCGATTGCTAACAACAAGTTCAAATGGGACTTTTCCTGATCAACCTAATGAAATCTTCTCTTGGGATCCTCAGGGCCAAAGATCCAGATTTTGGGGGGCTACTTTGAACACACATACACATTCAAAAACGGAATGCAGAAATATTGTTTCTTGATTATTATGGCTCTTCTCTTTAGCAGTGCAAGGATTAATCTTTAGAAAAATGGAAGAATACAGCAATACTTGGCTGGCAAATGGAAACTATGTTGGGGAGGGCTATATACAAAGGGCCACATAAAGCTTAAAGCTTGAGGCCATAGGCCTTCCTCTTTTTCAGGAACATTTTAGTGTGATAAAAATAGAACCAAGCAGATTAAATAAAGAACAGAGTTCATTGGATACTTTGAGTCTTGGGTTGTAAAATGAAACTGGCTATGAAGGGATGACTTAGAGGGTATATCACAAGGGAATTCTCATAGAACTTTTTGGTAGATTAAACGTTTAGGCTGAAACCTCTGAAAGCCATATTTTGAAAGATCAGAGGTTTAATCATTGCAATATTGATGTCTTCATTAAAATATATTTAAATTAAGTTGCCTCATTCAGAAAGATCTTGTCAAGGATTTTTCAATATTTTTCTTTCAGGGAGGAAGTTAAGAACATGAATTCCAAGGATATAGTGAGAAGTAATAGATTTCCCCATGGATCACGTATCAACTAAAAAAGAACTACATGTAAGAACACTGCTTCTAATGCTTATAATGAGTGCACTAGAAGATGTAATATGAAAGACACTGATATATAAAGATAATTAAATGTCAAATAAAAAATAAAGTACCAATTCTGAATTCTAAATAAAATGAAGATTTCTTTCTGATATAAATCGCAGCAATCTTTTTGGATCCACCTCCTAGAGTAATGAAAATAAAAACAAAAATAAACAAATGGGACCTAATTAAACTTAAAAGCTTTTGCACAGCAAAGGAAACCATAAACAAAATGAAAAGACAACCCACAGAATGGGAGAAAATATTTGCAAATGAAGTGACCGACAAGGGATTAATCTCCAAAATATACACACAGCTCACACAGCTCTATATCAAAAAAAAAAAAAAAAACAACAACCCAATCAAAAAATGGGCAGAAGATCTAAATAGACATTTAGAAGACATACAGATGGCCAAAAAGCATATGAAAAGATGTTCAACATCACTAATTATTAGAGAAATGAAAATCAAAACTACAGTGAGGTATCACCTCACACTGGTCAGAATGGCCATCATTAAAAAGTCTACAACCAATAAATGCTGGAGAGGATGTGGAGAAAAGGGAACCCTCTTACACTGTAAGTGGGAATGTAAATTGGTACAGCCACTATGGAGAATAGTATGGAGGTTACTTAAAAAACTAAAACTAGAACTACCATATTATCCAGCAGTCCCACTCCTGGGCATTTATCCAGAGAAAACCATAATTCGAAAAGATACATGCACCCCAATATTCACTGCAGCCCTATTTACAATAGCCAAGACATGGAACCTAAATGTCCAGCGACAGATGAATTGATAAAGAAGACATGGTACATACATATAATGGAATATTACTCAGCCTTAAAAAAATGAAGTAATGCCATTTGCAGCAACATGAATGGACCTAGAGATTATCATACTAAGTGAAGTAAGTCAGACAGAGAAAGACAAATATCATATGATATCAGTTATATGTGGAATCTAAAATGAGCTTACTTACAAAACAGAAACAGACTCACAGACTTCAAAAACAAACTTATGGTCACCAAAGGGGAAAGGTGGGGGGCAGGGATAAATTAGGAGTTTGGGATTAACATATACACACTATTATATATAAAATAGACAATCAACTATCAAGGACCTACTGTATAGCACAGGGAACTCTACTCAATATTCTGTAATGACCTATATGGGAAAAGAATCTGAAAAAGAGTGGATATACGTATATGTACAACTGAATCACTTTGCCATACATGTGAAACTAACACAACATTGTAAATCAACTATACTCCAATATAAAATAAAAATTAAATTTAAAAAAATGAAGATTTCTTTAATTTACACACTGCTTATTTCTTAATTCTATGAGAAATTTGAACATAGGACGGTGAGAAAATATTGTACTTTATTCATTTATGAAGATTCTTCTGAAGTTTCATGAAAATATGTTTGCCTCACCTTATTTAAACATTTTGATAGATGTTATACTCTATAAGATAACCTTCATGTAAAGTGGGCTGCCAAAACTGGAAGCATAGAAAATGGTCTGGTCTTTGACAATGATGCTTTACAATGTCTATTCTTTCTTACTTATGAGGGGTTTCACACTTAGCAAGGTCTTGGCACGTTTTGAAAACCCTATATATTTGACTCCCAAGACCACAATGTTTCATCTCTGTGAAGCCCCATCAATCTGAGGGTTTCCTGCTGATCTCCCAGAGCATTTCTTTCTTTTCTTCTCTTTTCTTTTTCTATTAATATTTGCTATCTGCCAGTCATTTTTCTCAATGCCGGGGAGAGTCAGGGCAGCCAAGTAATATCTCTCAGACATAACTTGGTTAATTTTGTGTTTCACAGATCTTCACTGAGATTTTTAAAAAATATTTTTAAATAAAATAATGGAATAAACGGTCATTGGAAAAAGTCAAAACTAAAGAATCATATGAAGTAAAAAGTAAAAGTGCCTCCTCTCCCTACAGGTTGCTTTATGGATAAGTTGCAGAGTATTCCCTTGTCCCAATATGTCTCCTCTCTATATTTACAATATTCCAGAATATTTTACACAAATTGAATCACATTTACACACTTTCCAGAGCATTTCTTGCCTAACACTTTTGGTGTATGATATTCTCACTTGTATTGTGGTTTGCAGCTGGTAGGTGGTAGGGTTTGGGATCTGAATCCCAGTGTGGTGGATATTATGGGCTGTAACCCACTACTCCTCTTACTTTTTTATGTTCAGTTCTCATCTCTGCAGTATTATAACAGAGAAAACTCCCCAAGACAAGGATCATCCTATTTTTGTATCTCCCATAGAATGTCAGGCTATGCCAGGGGTAAAGAAAGCTCTCAGGAGATACAAGGTAAACTGAATTAAGTTGTGTTATGGGCCAGAGGAGGCCAACCCTGAAAAATCACCACTAAGTTATAGTGCATGTGATGTATATGTATAACTATATGTATCTAGACAGGTCTACCTAGAAATTTAATTTTCTTTTTCCTCAAAGAGCCAATATCACATCTACATATGTGACATGTCTAATTTTATCTGAGCCTCATGCCCATGAGGTGTAGAGGGACACATTTAATATTCCCATTTAATGGATTTGGAAATCATGCAAAGAGAGATTCACTTATTTGCTGGAGGTAACACAAATTAACCGTGGTATGAAAACTGGTCTCCAATATCTCTTATACTTAGTTCATGGCTACATTGCATTTTTTGCACTTAACCATTTTCATATATATGTTTAAGCCCCAAGTGAAGAAAAATGACAAGGCAGATAAGAAAATTAATGTCAACATATTAACCAGATAATCTAAGTATCTGTTATACTTTTTTTTCTGAAGTTCTTACCATCACGGTGAAAGCGTGCACAACAGAGAAGTTCAACGTCGGGTCATCGGTTCTTTCTTGGTAGACCACACGGTACTGGGAGATAATGCCATTGGGAGATTCTGGCTTCGTCCAATTCAGTAGAACTGAATGAGCACCAGTGACTTGAGCCCACGGCGCTGGCAAATCTTGAGGTGGGGCTTCTAGAGTCCGTGCTGACGACCACAGACTCTCCACAGTGCCCCTGGAATTATGGGCTCTGACCCGATATTCATAGAGCGTGAAAGGTCTCAAAGTATCTGCATTGTCAATAAATTCAAGGGCTCCTTCTGACCAGACAAACAAAAGGGATTCCTCTTCAAGGCCAGCAGGACGTCTGCAAGGAAACCAGAAAAACAATCAGTGACATGGCACACTTCAAAAGAAGGTTTGTAGACAGAGTAAGAAATTGCTTTTTAGAAGAAATTTTTACAAACTCAACTTTTCAACAGTCCCATTAACGAAACGAACATGTTAAGTCTAATAACAGGAATTTTCTTTAGAGCTCTTTAAAGGGTAAAAGTCAAATTTATTTTCTATGGCTTCTCCAAAACTTAGTAAAATGCAGAGTATGCTCAAAAAATTCTTTCAACTACCTGAGAAGGTAATTGTTTAGTCCCATCTTTAGATTTTTTTGATGTTAACACTAGGGCCCATGAAGTAAGTCACACAGAGAAAGACAAGAAACTGAATCACTTTGCTGTATACTTGACACTAACATAATATTGTAAATCAACTAAACTTCACTCCTCCCCATCCCACCCCCCCAACCCCCCCAACCAAGTCCCATGCAAACTCTTTTGGCACTTAATATGTAGAGCATTAAACATCTAAGTAAGAGAAATGGAATTGTCAGTTGCTGGGATGACCCCAGATAGCTAATATTTCATTTGGAACAGATATTTGCTCATCTGGGTGTAAAATCATGATGCAGACCTGACCAGAATTGGAAGTTCCTGAGGAATCCTGGTTGGTCTCTTTCTGTGTTCCCAACATCTGAGCCCAGTAGGTTTAATAGTTTTTCTTTTAATTGAAGTATATTTGATTTACAATGTCGTATTAATTTCTGGTGTACAACAAAGTAATTCAGTTATACATATAGATACATTCTTTTGTATATTCATTTCCATTATGGTTTATCTGAGGGTATTGAATATAGTTCCCTGTGTCATACAGTAGGACCTTGTTGCTTATCTATTCTATATATAATAGTTTGCATCTACTAACCCCAAAATCCCAGTCAAAAATTTTTTTTGAGTGAATGGCCAAAAGGCATATAATTCCATGGCTTTTCTGCATCTTTGCTTCATCTCTATCAACTCTTCTTTTCTGCGAGGGTAAGTATTCTAGGCTGGGAAGAATGTACCCAAAGGATGACCCTTTCCTCTTCCAGCTTCATCTCTAGTTGAGAAGAGACTGATGAATATATCAGTATTTTCCAGGCTGTTAGGAGCATTTAATTAACACACTCTTCAGATGCTGGCATATTCACATGCTGCCATATCAGATTAACCATCAAAACGGAAAGGGTTATTAAGACAAAGTAAATGACAGTACCTTTCACGAAAAGGCAGGCTATTTAAAATCTTTGGCTTTGGGAATTTGATGATCCTCAAGTTGATAAGTCACTATGACCTAGGTATGAGCAATGACAGTCTACCTGCTGGAGGCTATGGAGGCTTCACAGATACTCCCAGTGACCTGCAAGTATGGTTCGTCAACCCACCACATTATTCCTCGCTACCATGCCTGGGCCAGACTCTGCACTCAGTGTAGGTTTGCAGAGTTTGGCCTTTGTACTTGCTGCAGATACCAGGTACCGGATGTGTCATTGGGGGGGATCCATTCTAATGAGGACCACAGGGCTCACAGCCAAGGATTCCTCTCAGTCAGTTTTTTGAAAGGTGTTTGCTGGGCACATAATATAGCAGGCAAACATATGAACTTCTACGGGGAAATAAAACTTTCTATTTTGTCTGGCTTCAAACTTTCTATGACAAGTCAATGAACTTTATTAAACTCTCATGAATTCCCACATTGAGGTGTAGCCATGGTTGTCATAAAACTGATGTTCTATTAAAAAAAAAAAAAAAAAAAGAACAAGAAGAAAAAAGAAAAAAACATAAAAATAAAAATACACACACACACACACACACACACACACACACACACACACACAACTGACAATTCTTTAAAAAATTGCCTGAGAGTGTGAATTTTAAAAATCTATACTATGTAAGAGATTAAGTATTATATTAGCCCCAAGTTTATCCACCAAAACAGTTAAAGGATGCAGCTGGGTTAAGTATTTCTTATCACGACTGAATATTTAATTAATATTACAGTGAGGTAAACATTCCATTTGTGGTATTAACAACAACAACAAAAAAAACCAGAACATTTTCATGTCTAAATGAACTTTGAACAGAAGATGTTGAGTAGATGACAATTACTCCTAATTTATTTAAGATGTAGGCTTCAACTGTTTGTTTAACTGGAAGTGCTTCCTCCTGAACAGTCTATGTTTAGGGAAATCACATTTTCAGTTCTCTCTGAAGAGTCAAATGATTAGTTCTTCTATACTTAAGCTCATTTGGGAGATACTTCAATAATGCACTTTTCCAACTAGAGTTAATTTAATGTTGCTTAACACTTAAGAAGAAAACAAAAATAATTATTAAACTAGGAACTATATATTTTAAAGGGCATTCATACTTCTGTTGTCTTCATGTGGTATAACCTTTTAAAGAACTCCCTACTCTCTTGGGATGCCAGAAGTTCTCAGTGCTTATCTTCAAAAGTAATTAAAACAAAATCCTATAATTCTGTGTATTTCCCATAACAATTTAACATTATGAAACTGCCAACCTTACCTTATGAAGAATATTAAGAATACTCTTAATTTAAATAAATAGTCAGAAACACCTGTAGTCAGAGGAGATGGATTCTAAGCCTTGGCCTTGACACATCATTAAATGACCTTGGGCAAACTCACCTGTGTTCTCTAGTGTTCATTTCACTTTGTAAACTGGAGTCAATAATCTTATAGTGTATAATGTCTAGACTTTTGGTAAGAATTAAATCAAGTAATGCACATGAAAATCACTGGGTCAAATGTAATACACGATACAAAGGAAGTTATCATAGAAATGATGTCCAAAGCTGTAAGAGGGTGTGGACAAAAGGGAACCCTCCTACACTGTTGGTGGGAATGTAAATTGGTACAGCCACTATGGAGAACAGTATGGAGGTTCCTTAAAAAACTAAAAATAGAGCGACCATAGGATCCAGCAATCCCACTCCTGGGCATATATCTGGAAAAGCTGAAAACTCTAATGCGAAAAGATACATGCACCCCAATGTTCACTGCAGCCCTATTTACGATAGCCAAGACAGGGAAGCAACCTAAATGTCCATTGACAGATGAATGGTTAAAGAAGATGTGGTACATATATACAATGGAATATTACTCAGCCATAAAAAAGAATGAAATGATGCTATTTGCAGCAACATGGATGGACCTAGAGATTATCATACCAAGTGAAGTAAGTCAGAAAGAGAGACAAATACTCTGTGACATCACTTATATGTGGAATCTAAAATATGACACAAATGAACTTATTTACAAACAGAAACAGACTCACAGACACAGAAAACAAACTAATGGTTACCAAAGAAGAAAGGTTGGGGGAGGGATAAATTAGGAGTTTTGGATAAACAGATACACACTAATATATATATATATATGTAACTGAATTCCTTTGCTGTACACTGGAAACTAACACAAAATCGTTAATCAACTATACTTCAATTAAAAAAAAGAAACGATGTCCAAAGCCTGTATTTAGGAAGACAAATCCAGCAGTTGTGTAAAGGCTGCATTGAACAGGGAGTGACAGCAGTCACACAATGAAGAGGTCATCTCAACGGTCCACATGAGAATAAATGTGGATCCTGAACTAGGTCGATGGTAGCGGAAATGGAAACATAGGTGATTTAAAAAATGCTTTCGGAAGGTTGAATCATCCAGCTTTCCTGAGTGGGTGGCTGTTCTGGTGTTGGGGAAAGAGATTCAAATACCTTCCAAAAATTTTAGGACTTAATTGCATTTAAAACTCTTCAGTGATTCACCATAGAACTGGCCTGTGCTGACCATTCCAGATTCACCTTCTGAGATTTCTATTCCCATTTTACATTCTGGTCAAAATCCAATGCTTGCCTATGGTTCCCTTGTATACTATGGTATTTCATGCTTCCATGGCTTGAATACCTGTTAATCCTGTTCTGCAATGCCTCACTCCATCCTCTTTCATTTTCTCCTCCTTTCTATAGGCTAACTCCAAATCATCTTGTAAAACTCTACACCCAGTCACTTTCTCCAGAAAGTCTTTCCCTTGTTTCTCTCTCAAATAGGGTTACAATATCCTTCTATGTGCTTAGTCTTTTCTTTATGGACTCACTTGTCACAGTGTATTGTAATAGACTTTTCTTTTTTATATCTCTCCTACTATACTACAAGTTCCCTGAAGGCAAAGACTCCATCTTATTTTTGAAGCAATGACTGGATGATTGACTGGTTGACAAGAATAATCCAAGATTTTGGTTCCAACAAGAACCAGAAAAATTTTCCCATTATTAAGTTATTGTCTCTCAGCTCTAAACCTACCCTTCTATATTTGGCTTTATGACAGTGGGGCTGGGACTCTGCCCTCTACATTCCTGCTTTACCAGCTGATTCTATATTGGGCTCTGCCAATAGGGGGCGGCAGAGGGTGATTAGAGAACTGAAAGGAAAAGGGAAGGGGCTCCTTCCCATTTGCTTCCTGTTTGCTTGCTGATTACATGAGCTTCTCTGCAGCAAGGATTCTTCACCTTGTAAGCAGTAGATCCTTCTCCCTTAGGAGCAGATGATTCAAGTATGACATTTTTCCAACACTTGGAAAACCAGCTTCATCTCATGCCTCCTCCTACAGACACCTGCACCAGCTCACAGGTGCCCCCTCCTCGGATGTCTGGGTCCCAGCATCACAGGTGCTCCCCTCTAAGTTTCTAAGTTTTAATAATTCAAGCCATTTCTCTTTGTTGCCTCAGTCCTAAGGGTATTAGCTCTTTCCTGCAGTTGCCACCTCTGTGATATCTTCAAGTTCTCTTTCATCCTTTCAGTTACCTAGTTAACAAATTTGCAATCAGGTAGTAATTATTTATATTAAATTCTTTCTATTAAAATAACTGGTGTGGTTTCTCTTTCCTGATTGCTACAGAAAATGAGGATGATGTTCATAGAAAGAGGGAAATAGGAAAATTGTAAAGAGGGTAATGATAGATTTGCGTCTGGACTCACTGAATTTATCATTTTGTCTTTATCACACCATATTACATATTGATTGTAAAAAGTAATTAGAAAATAAAGATGAGCAAAAACACAAGAATCATCCATAACCTATCTCTGAGATAAGCACTGTTAACTTTCTTTTGGTGTTTAACATTCCAGACATTTTTCATGCACATATAAATGTAAAAGATTCCATGTATCTAAAGAAAAACAGAATCATACTAGGGGTACTGTCGTGCAATCTGCTTCTTTTATTATCATGAACCTCTTTCCTTGTCCTTAAATATACACATATAACTGCCAGATTTGTCTTCCCCAAGCATGGCTGTGGATGGTCCATCTTGGATAACTTTCTATTTTTTATTGTGCTTTATGTTTAACACAGTACTTTCACATACATGATTTCATTTAATTCCTATGAAATTCTAGAGGTTAATTATTTTCTATGTTTATCAGCCTAACTTACATAAAAGTGAAAGCTTAGGGAACATAGTGACTTGCGCAATGTCACATAACTAGTAAGTGGCAGACCCAGGACCTGGAAGCCATATCTTCTGACTACAAATGCCATGCTTTGTCCACTCTGTCACGTTGCTTCTTTATTTTACTCCAAATCTTCAATGGCTCTCATTGTTTCCAAATCAAAACCCTAAACTCCTCAGCCTAGTATTTAAACTCTTCCAAAATCTACTGTCAAGCCGACCTTCTAAATTCCCCCTACAAATAACAAAGTCTCCAGCCAAGCCTGACCATGGAACCCTATGCCTTCAGTGTTTGGAATTTTGCTTACTCCAGTAATTTTATTCACCTGCGATGTCTTTGCCATCAGTCTTTGATTGCTAATATTTTATCTACCACAAAGGAAACAGAATACAAAGTCCTGAAATGGATGCGATGACACATGGGAATTTTGTATAGGTGGCATTTCAAATCAGTAAATTGTAAAATAATGTTGACAAACTAGATAGTTAAAAAAAAAAAATAAAGAATGCTTAATTGATACAAAAAGAGACATGACGTGAGAGTGTTTGGGAAGTACATTCACCAATCAAGAGAGCTTTTTGTTGCAACCTGTAGAGTCTTTGTCACATCAGCCAGAGAAGCTTAAGCCTGCACAGTTGGAAAAGCAAGGTTTCCTGGGAGGTTTCCTAGCTCTGTCTAACCACTCTTACAGATAGATGGGGTCTTCAAATTATTTTTGTACAACATTTTTACTCCTGCTTTTTAAAAACTTTGCAACTTAGCCATTATTTTAAAAAATTACTTTGTAAAGGTTTTAAATATTTATCCATTCATTGAACAAATTGATTCAGTGTTCACTATTCTTTCCTCCATCTCAGATCTTCCTTCTAAGGTTACTCTCTTTCATCCTGAAATACACTTGTTAGAAGTTCACTGGATGATATTCTATTTGAGGTAAATGCATGAGTCTATTGAAGGTAAATTTTCTCCATGTTATTTTATATAAGTATAATTAAAGACTGAATTCCAATTGTTAAAAGTTAATTTTTCTGAGAAAAAAAAAACGAATGTCTAGATTTCCTGTCTCATTCCTTAAAACAAAATCAGTCTATTAATGTAAGATCAGAAACCATAAAACTCCTGGAAGAAACATTAGGCAGTGAGCTCCTGGACATTGCTCTTGGCAATAGCTTTTTGGATCTAACTCCAAAAGCAATGGCAACAAAAGCAAAAATAAACAAATGGGACAAAATTAAACTAAAAAGGAAGGAAACCATCAATAAAATAAAAAGTCAACCTACTGAATGGGAGAAGATATTTTCAAGTCATGTACCTGATAAGGAGTAAATATCCAAAATATATAAAGAACTCATACAGCTCAACAACAGAAAAACAAACAATCCAAATAAAAAATGGCAGAGGGTCTGAATAGACAATTTTTACAAAGAAGACATACAGATGGCCAACAGGCACATGAAAAGATGCTCCAGTGAAATGCAAGTCAAAACCACAATGATATATCATCTCACACCTGTCAGAATGGCTATTATCAAAAGGACAAGAAATAACAAATGTTGGTGAGGATGTGGAGAAAAGGGAAACCTTGTGCACTGGTGACAGAAACATAAATTGGTACAGACACAATGGAAAACAGTATGGAGGGTCCTCAAAAAATTAAAAATAGAACTTCAGCAATTCCACTTCTGGGTATTTATACAAAAAAAAAATGAAAACACTAATTTGAAAAGATATATGTATCCCTATGTTCATTGCAGCATTTTTTACAATAGCCAAGATACGGAAGTAACCTAAGTGTCCATCTACGGATGAATGGATAAAGAAGATGTGGTATATATATATAAGGAGTACTACTCAGCAATAAAAGAGAATAAAAATTTGCCATTTATGACAGCATGAATGGACCTTGAGGGTATTATGTTAAGTGAAATAAGTCAGAGAAAGACAAATACCATAGGATTTCACTCACATGTGAAATCTAAAAAACAAAACAAATAAACAAAAGAAAACAAAACCAGACTCACAGATACAGGGAATAGATTGGTGGCTAAAAGAGGGGAGGGCTTTGAGGGATGGGCAGAATGGGAAAAGGGGTACAAATTTCTAGATATAAAAGAAATAAGTGTGTAATGTACAGCATGGTGACTAGGGCCAGTAATACTATGTTGCAAATTTGAAAGTTGCTAAGAAAGTAAAAAAATAGTTGTCATCATAAAGAAAAAATTTTGTAACTGTATATGGTGACAGATGGTAACTAGACTTATTGTGGTGATCATTTTGAAGTGTATACAAATATTGAATCATTATGCTGTACACTTGAAACTAATAATAATGTGTTAATTATACTTCAAGAAAACAAAAAACAAAATCCAATCTATATTTAGATATAAGGAGTAGAGCCAGAAAAGTGCTGGAAGAAATAGTTGATGTGTTATTTTTAATATGATCACTAAAAGAATTTCCTTAATATATAAAAAGCATAGATAAATTAACAAGAAACAATCTAAAAGAAAATAGTCTAAAGATATATACTATACTATACACACACAAATAGCAAATATATATTAGAAATAAATAAATGAAAGGCCTGACTTATAATGACCAAAATTTTAATTAAAACAAAAATAATATGCCATTTAAAATATTAGCAAAGATTTAAAAGATTGTTGAGTCCCAGTATTGATTAGAGTTTTCAGAATTAGAAATTCTTATATACCATTTTTAGAAGACAACTTAGCAATCTCCAAAAATTTAAAGTGCACAAAATTGGATCCTGCACTTCTAGTACTAAGAATAATCTTCCATATGTTTATTGTAAAGATTTTTCTGGAGAATTGCTTTTGTAATGAAAACTTGGAAATCACTGATTTTGCCACCAATAGGAGACTGGTTAAATAATACATGATACACATCCATATAATAAAATATTGTTGAGTCATTAAAAGAAATGAGGGGTGTGTGTGTGTGTGTGTATGTGTGTCCAAATGGCCAAAGAAAATTTGAACAATATAATTCCTTATGTAAGGGAAACTATAAATACAAAACATCAATGTTATATATATTAAAATTAATAGTAGTTATGTCTATCGATGGGAATTATATACATGGGTAAGTCATAAAAAAGGGATACATAACCTTTGCAATATTCTGTACTGTTAAAAACTTCTTTTAAAAAATTATTTCTAATTTAAACAGTCATTAAATGTTTATTTTGTAAGGCCAAGTCTCAATGACATCAACTTCATCCATGGAAGTCTTCCATAAATATTCCAGACAGAAAGAATCCCTGGCTCCTGTAAATTTTTTGGTAAATATTTATATTTCTCACATTATATTGCTCACTGTTTTGTTTGCTTAGTTTGACTTACATCTCCTACTATAGTAAAACTCCTTGGTAATAGGGCTCAGATCTTACAGTAGATATGAACATTATCTGTCATCTATTATCCATCTATCTATCTGTATCTATTTATCTATCTATCTATCTATCTATCTATCTATCTATCTATCTATCTATCTATCTATCCATCTTCACATCCATACTGTCTTCCCACATAGTACAAATTGATTGCATAAAAATTCCTTCACCTTTGAATCAATGCCCTTTTTTCTTAGTTTACTCAATCAGCTTAATTATTCATTGTAAAAAAATATTATTTATGGTACCCTGCTTGGAATGTTCTTCCGTATCATCCATCCATTCAAACTATCTCAGATTTTATCCTTCAAAACCTTACTCAGTTTTTCTGAATGCTTAGTTATTTGAACACTTGGAAGGTTCATCACTTATTTTTACTTTTACAGCATTTAGAAGGTGTTTTAATATATTTTTGCCTTTTACTGAACATTGATCCAATCTTTTGCTTTATTTAGAGGCTGCTTTTGAAAATAAAACCCCATGCATTTTTGTCTCTCTTAAAATGGAAGCTCCTAGTGGGAGATCATTTTATTATGTATTTTGTAAAGTCTTAAGAAAGTGTTTGGTGGATTTTGTAGATGGAAGTTGGATTTTGTGGGTGGATTTTGCCATTTACAAGATTTACAGATATAAAATAAAGGGGAAATACTGAAGAATCTTTATTATACAAGCCAAACTTGCTATGAGAAGAAAGCAAATGCCCAAGATGGCCTTATGTATACCCTATCAGTAAACAGGTTGCAAAACACTAACATAAAAGTTGTCCCTATTGTAGGAAATCTCTTTTGTAACTCACATTGGTCAACAAAGTAGCCTAAATAAAATATCATGTTAACAGGTGAACTAACCAGAAGCAGTCACATGAATAGTCTTGTCCTTACTAGCTTATTTTTTGTTTTGTTTTCTAAAGTCATAAACATCTTACCTGTTTATTAAGGCAGATCCTTTTTAACAGGATGATATCTAGAGCCAACATTTAAACAATAGATGGGAATTACTGAGGGGAAATGATTTGGGGGCTTGGAGAGAGCAGAGATGAACATCTTCAAGATGGGATTGGCAAGTTGGCTTCCCGCAATTTAATGAAAATATCTGCATAGGTCAAACCCCGTCCTTGATTTGAGCTAAATGGATTTCCTTTGGTGGTGATAGAAGAAAGAGGAGGCAAATGATGAAGCAGAAATTACATGCCCTAACCTCCCCAGAGATACCGTAGGCTTGTGTCTATAACTATAGGCGGGGCTCTATGGAGTCCCAGAATGAAAAAGAACTCTGTATCTACATTCTATTTCTGTCCTTACAAATTCCTGATTTTTTTTTTTTGCAGCTATCTAAGAAAAATTTGATATTGTTGTTGTCTAAGCACATTTAAACTTCAGCTGAAATAACTGCCAAGTGATTCATGCCTATGTAGGTGAATATAACGATTGTATCTGGAGCCCCAGCGTGCCATTTTCATTTCACTTTAAATAAAAAACAAAATGTATCTATGTCAGTCAGTGCCCTTCTGCTGTACTCAGAGGTATCAAACAGGCTACAATTATGATTGTGAAATGATTGTGTCACATTGGAGGAAGGTTTATTGCTTTTGAGTCTGCTAGGCAGTAACACATTCTGTTTCATATTACTCTTTATATCATTGTTTGGCTGTGACTAGAATAATCAAATGCCATCAAATGCTGTCAAATTCAATTTACAGTATTTTTCATTGAAGCGGGCTTTCTGCATTATATTTCTTGTTTTCCCTCTCTATAGCTGCCATGGAATAGTCACTGTAATCATGAGCATTATTTACAAAACCAACAGAGTGAAGCCTCTTCCTGGTCTATAACAGATACTTTATTTCCCTTTATTCAGAATAGGAATTTGATGTGCTTTTCTCATACAATTAGCATTGAGTAGATGAAAGAAAACTATTCCAAGAAGATGGGCATTTTAAAGGCTGCACTAATGTGTTTAATGTAAAATGTAAATTCACATTAGCCATTTTTACATGTTCATGTGTACTTGAATCAGAAATATTATTCTTCAAATTAATGTTTGCTGAGAAGAAAACATTTGGCTTGCTCATTTATGGCAATGTGATTTACAAAACCAGAAATGCAGTAATACTTTCTCCCTTCATAATTTTCCTTACATTCCCATAGCTGAAGATTGGTCTGAATGAAAGGGTTTCAATATCTGAAGTTATAAGAGGAGCCTAAACTAAGTTTCATGATGTGTCCAGGGCATAGGACTAAACAAGGGAAGGCATGAGGCTGCAGGAGAGACTAACAAAGGATGCTGAAGTGGGATGAGGATCTGAGAAAATAAATGTGTTGGGCTTTGTATGCCTGATTTAAATAGATGGCTTTTGGAATGGGGTTTTCAGCTGCAAATTTTTTGTCTGCCGGTGTCTGTCTTAGAAAGCGTCTTTTCCGTCTCAGTGCTATGATCTGAATGATTGTGTTTCCCCCAAATTCACATGTTGAAATCCTAACCTCCAAGAGGATGGTATTAGGAGGTGGGGCCTTTGGGAGGTGATTAGGTCATGAGGGTGGGGCCCTCATGAATGGGATTAGTGCCCTTATAAAAGAGACCCCCACATGGCCCCTGCTGCTTCTGCCATGTGAGGACACAGTGAGAAGATGGCCATCTGTGAGCCAGGAAGTGGGCCCTCACCATACAGCAAATCTGTCAGCACCTTGATCTTGGACTTCCCAGAATCCAGAGCTGAGAGAAATTAATGTTTGTTGTTTATAAACCGCACAATTTATGATATTTTTGTTATAGCAGCCTGAATAGCAAACTCTCAGTTGAGAGGTTCTCTGGCCCCTTCCCTCTGTTTTCATTTTACTTTCTCCTTTCCTGCTCTCTCTCTTCCTCTCTCCCTCCATCTCTCCCTGTCTGTCTCTTTCTCTCTTTCCTCTTTCTCCTCATTATATATTTGAAAACATTAATTTAAAACTATGTCCATGCTGATCAAATGAAAACTGGATCAAGTAGCACAATACCCTTCAAACCAAAATGCCCATGGAACCACCATCTCTCTCTCTCTCTCTTTCTCTCTTTCTCCCCCTCTCATTCTCACTCTCACTCTCCTCACTTTTTCTCCTTCTCTTCCCCTCCCTTCTCTCTTTCCCTCTTTTCTTCCTTTTAGGTGACTACACTTAATTAATTCTGCATATCATGGTGAAAAGAAGCTGCATTAACACCATCTAGCCAGGTGAGTGGAAACCTCAAAACAGAAGGGGAACTGCAGAGTGAAAAGTGCCATCTTTTAAGGATGAGAAAAAGCCTTTCCAATCTCCACATACTAGGTGGTGGGATATAATTAGAATTTTTGTCCTAGACCTGGTTCTTCCTCTGGAATGAGTATGTCTCTTGGTCAATGAACCTCCAGAGGACAGCTCTACCCTTCCATCAAAGGTAAGGCTTCTTGGGCTATGAGGTCTCATCTTCCAAAGAGGGCTCAAACAAAAATGTTACATGGTAGTTGTGGCTTTTTTCCTTGGATAATGTGTAGAAGTTTCCAATACCAATTTTAGTTTCTAGTAGGTGCTTCAAAACACATGAATTCCCATCAATTCCCTTATGGAAATAGAAAATGTATTTGATTCTACAGTCCTGGAATAGTACACATTCTTAAATAATCAACAATAATAGTAATAGTCAATGTTACCTGTGAATAAAGTAGTTGATGATGACTCCATTTGGTTTTTTAGGTGGCGTCCATTTAACCACTATGCAATCTGATCCCAGTGCCTTAAGAACAGGAGAATTTAGATCCATGGGGGCTCCTTCAGCTGTTTTGACAAATATCCTACTGCTAACTCCACAACCTCCTTGAAAAAAAAGAAAACCAAGACCTTTAGTAATTTGTCAAGCCGCAAAAAGAGTTACATGTACATATAGAAGTGTACGAATATCATGATAATCATTTTATCTGAAATTTTGTATACACACAAATTTTGTAAACATACTTTAGACTAGTATTTAAATCTCTTCAGGATTTGAATATTTAAATAAGGAATCATTTTTGGGAAATCCATTAATTAACCACATTTTTATACAGGCATAGACAATAAAGCTTATGCTCGTCTGAACTGAGGTTTCTCTAATTTACTGCAGTTATTCTAGCCAGAAAGTGAAAATGTGCTTCAATTTCGTAAATGTATGTGTGACCTGAACATCATGTATGCTCTTAATAGTATTTTATTTTTGCTAATATTTAAAAATAATGATTGTTCCCTCAACACACAAAAGTCAAACAATGAATTTGAAGGATATTGTTTCTTCACAGCATAGCTTTAGGGACACAGAGAGGCAGAAGTTGATTTTTGCATTTAAATCAAGAAAACCTTAATTTAAATCTATTTCCATGTGGATTAGCTGAAGAGTGGATCAGGGAAAGCAATACTCTTCAAACAAAATGTCTCAGTCTGGTTTGTAGAGACAAGTGGGCAAACTGACTCAATTTCAGAGATGAAGCATAGCAAAATCTCAGAGCCCCTAGTCCTAACCAACTCTATGGGAAATAGTACTCATTTGGAAACAGAAGTTCCTAAGGACAAGAGTTTCATGTTGAGTATAAGATTGGTGAATTTCTTTAATCTAAGGTGAAGCAACTTGTTTTGAGTTATACTTTTTCTCTCTTAGCAGTTGGGTGTTATATAACACCTGGAGGTATATAGGAAGTGAGAGGAGCTCTTCCTTAAGACCACACAGATAGATGATGACTTCATTGACCACTAGCCTAAGCCATGAAACTCAAGGTGACAGGTTAGGTACACAAGACAGGTATCAGGGAAGCACTGTAAAATATGTTGACTCATTTGAGTGTAACTCAACTTCTAAATAATGTCTCCCTTCCTACTCTCCCACCCCTAAATAAAACTGAAGTAGAACCAAGGTGAGTACATTTCCTATGAGATTTTTGTAATGCCTATTTTGTTTTATGTTACCAATGATTATTGTATGTGCTCTAGGTGTTTTTCTTTTAAAGGGCCTTATAAAACAAGACTTTGCAAAACCACCGTTTTCCTATATTTAAATATTCATGATTTAATGTGCAGAAATGCATAATGCTTCACTCAATGCCAGGCTCTGATTTGTCTGGGTTAACAGTCCAGTACCAATAAGAAATGAAATGTTAGTCTTTGTATTTGAATTGAGAATCTATTCCTTTTTAAGGAATTTTTTTTTTAAATAAAATACTTTTTAATAAAAAAACCCCGGATGAGTGTCTGAAAGACTTTCACCATTTTGACATGCTTGTATCCTTGTTTCATACTGTGTGGATGGAGCCAAATTTTCCAGAAGGATGGACTGATCATGACCAGCAGAGAAGATCAGAGGTGCTACACTTCCAGCGTTGAGTAAGACATTGTACTCCACAGGTATTTTGGGGGTGAGGATCCCTTTAAAGAGAGAGAGAATAAAAACATGTATGTCTGTTTGGTCAACAAATGTTCCCTTTTTTAAAAAAAAAAAATGTTCCTCTTTTAAGAAAAATGTATGTTTCAAATTTTAAACTTAAAGGTATACTATTGCTTAATATAGCGATTAATAACTGCATGAAACTTAAGTTGGAAAACATTAGAATGCCTATTCCAAAAGTAAGAAATGTTTATCACCCATTTTTGAAAACAAATATAATAATTCTATTCAATGATATACTCTACAGGCAAATAAAAACGAAGGCATATTTCAAGGCAAATACATACAAGGCAATTAGAAATGGTCATATATTTTTCCTAGGCTTACTTACTCTTAAAGTACATTAAAAAACCCCACCAGTTTTGCTTGTGACAATAATTTTTCTGTAGGCATTGTGTATGCATCTCATCTGACACGGATCCTTGACATAATAGCCCATAAAGTATCCAAATCATAGTCTACCTAGAGAATTCCCAGTGCATTAATTATTGAGTCAGGACAGTCCACTCTGTCAGTGAGACTTATGGACCTAAATGTATATGAAATTTGGGATCAAAAACTGTCATTTTTCACAATGCCTCCTAAAGAAAGAAGGTCCTGTCAGTTTAGCCTCTTTACAATCTATTCATAGAATTAAGTGCCTGTAAGTTTTATTTGGCCATGAACAACATGCACACTTTCTTAAACAGAGATTATGAGCCTTGAATGAAGAATATATTGAAACTTTAGGCCCACTAAAGTTTCTTATTGATCTGACAGCTTCTAACGTGTGGGCTTCGTTACTTACCTTCCTAATACTTAAGTAAGTTTCTTTGCTACAGAAACAAAAAAATGTACAGCACAGGACTAAAGAATGAGGTCTAAAGAATGAAATGTGGTTTTGCTTTTTGTAGCTACAGCTCCAATGTATGAGGGGCAGAAGAGCTAGTAAATACCAGAGGTGCTCAGTATTTTGTGTAGGATAGATGAAAACAAGGAGTCTCTGAAGGAAATATTGATCCTCATCAGAAGGACTCATCAATCATTTCCTTTGGAAAGGTGCTAGATGGTGCTGAATTTGGCAACCCAGGCTGAGAATTTTAATTTTAAATTTAGAGCATCCTAATTAAACTCTTGCTTTTGTCCTTAGAGTTTAACTTACTGTTATTCTATCATCGATTCCTAAATTCTTCTCTCTGGCTTTATACCTTTGCTCGTGTTCCAGATTTGTATTTTGAACAGCTTCCTTCCCAGAGACCTCAATTGTAACAGGTCCAAAAAAGAATTACACTATTTTCCACTCCCAAACCTGTTATTCTTCTTTGGTTTCCTCTCTCCATTTCCCTACACTGGAGGCCTTGGAGTAAGACCCTTAGAGTAGACCCTGCCTTCTTCACTCTCAAGCTCAAGTGACAAGTATATTCTATCATTTGTTTCTCCAAGAAGTTTGGGTTTTATATATAATCAGTGAACAATGGATTGAAAACATGTGAGCCAGGAAGTAGGGTTACCAGTTGGAAAGTGGTTGCATGGTTGTAGCAATAACAAAACAAGAACAGCATTTCATTGCATTCCTGTCTTATGCCAGGCAACAAACATTATCTCATTTCACATCACTAGAATGTCAACTTCATACAGCTGGGGACTTTGTTCTTCTCTTGAAGGTAGTTTCAGTGCTTAGATTTTAGTACAGAGCAGTAGCTCAAATGTTGATTGAATGAATGAATGAAACCACATGACAATATTGTAAGGTAAATATCACTACCATTTTTTTAAAATGAGAAAACCAAGGGCCAGAGGAGAAACGTTGCAGATATCACACAGATTAATTGGGGTGGCCAGACTTGAACTCAGGCCCATTTGATACCAAAGCTTATCTCTCTATATTTATGCTGTCTCTTGATAATAAAGACTTGGATTAGGACAATCGGGGGAAAAAGTGAAAGGGTAATTTTGAGAGAACATGCATAGACAGGCAGAACAGGTCTTGCAGACTGATTAGATACAGCGAAAAAAGTGATGGAGGAATTAGAATTACCACTGATGGAACGAAATTATAGGTAAATATTTAAAGTTCTGAAGAGCAGGTTTTCCAAACCAGGATACACACACCCTGGACATTTGTGGACTTTTGTCCAAGTATTTTTGGAGACAAGGACAAACATGTCCCTCTTTCCCAAAATCAATTTGACTTGTAAAATTTGTGAAATACACAACTCCCCTGCCCAAGCTAGGGAAAACCAGCAGAATCCCGCTATCCCTTGTTCACAAAAATTGGGTGTGGATTTTTCTCCCTAAAAAGCACAAGACTAGAAAATTTTATGTGTAGTGAGTGATGGGAAATTTCTCTACTCAGTTTTTTTAACTCTATCGTCACTTCAGAGTGAACTGTACACCAGCCGAAAAAGTTTATGCAGACATAACCAGTGTGTTGAACAAGTACAGATACTATTCGTGGTGAAGTCAAAACACAATTTAATTTTTGTCACTTACTATTGCTTTAAAATGAATTTATTATGTGTAATCTTGCTCAGACATGGGATGAAAAGTTGGCTGGGACCATGATGTTTCTGCTCAGTCTCAGGTAATAGACAATTCTATATTATTTTTTTCAGATATCACAACAAAGATTAATATCTAGAAAATTTAAGTAAATTCATTTTCTCTTTAATGGTATAGTGAGTATATGTAATGAGCTCATTTAGAAGATATTCTTCAAGGCCTAACTCTCAACTGCAAGACAAAACTGGGAATGTTTTTACTGCTCCCAACAAGACTGCTATAATTATGAAGTTTGAGAGTTGTATGAAGGGGGTTGATTACAGGGAGCGTTGGAGACTCTGAATTTATTAATAGGTGAGGAAAACTTAAGTACTGTATTAGAAGTAAAATAAAGAGCAATATAATCAGGTTTTTTTTTTTTTTTTTTTTTTCCCCGCTAAAGATGTTCTTTGGGGAGAATTGCTCGAGGTAGTAAAAGAGATTGAAGAGTGAATCAATACCCTCTTGGTTTGCAATTTGACCTTTCACAGCAGGAAGATATGCTTATGGGAATATCCATCCAGAGTATCTTGGCATGTCACAGCATCCCACCTCAGATTTGGGGCATTTCTTCTGGTCGTTACCCTGACATAGTCTATAAAGCAGTGGGAAAAAAAGGTTGCTGTTTGTACACACATATATATGATGAAATGAAGAGAGGAAGAATTGCTTGGACATTGGAGTCGGCTTTCTTCAGATTGACTTAATATCCTGAAATATAACAGCATATCATGCTTTAACTAAAGAGATTAATAGAAAATGTACCCCTGAATGATAAATTATACAATACATTATTTGGGGGATAGAGACAAACACACTGGAATTCAATGCCAAATTTGCATGAATTTTTAAGATAAAAAGCAAGACCTTAAAAAAATTGCAAGGTTATGGTGATTGCTTTAGGTTTTTTCCAAACCTCCTGGGATTGCATGTTCATTCTGTCTTCTCTGATCTTAGGGTAGAACTTGTAGAAAAGTTTGACAAACACACACTTGAAAAATATGCCATGAGTCTTGAACTAGATAAACCACAGAATGGAGTCAGATGAAATCCCTCTTCCACCTTCATTTGTCCCTGGTAAATTATCCACCCTCTATGGATGCCAGTCTCTTCACCTGTAAAATGATGACACTAATAGCCACGTCTTAAAGTGCTGAAAGGATTAAATTAAAACATGTATGTAAAGCATTTTAGTTCATTACTGCAAATAGAAAGTACTGAATAAATGACAGACATCTCTACAAAACAAAAGGAAATGGAACGAAATGCAAAAAAACCCCCCAAAAACCCACAGTTATGACACTGTTTTCATGTGCCTTCTAACACTTCTGAACCCATCTTTATATAAAGCTGCTATTCTAATTACTAAGCAATGTTATATTGAATCAAGTAAATATCTTTATAACTATTTTGTTACCTAGTTTTATTTTTTATGTATACTTGGATGTGGTCAACTTGTCTTCCTGTAACGATATCCTAGTCTTCATTCTCAGCAGTAATTTAGAGTGGTCTTCCCTTCGATTTGTCTGAGGTTGCACCTCATTATATGTCTTTAGTCTGTACCTACTGGTCTGCTTCCAGTAACTTCTCTGCTTAAAAGGACAGGACTCCTAGGAGGTCAGGGAACAAAACTGTACTTCCACCACATTTCAAATATAGACATAATCTTGATCATGGCTGGTCAAAGCATGAACCCAGAAAAGGCAATTTTCCACATCTTGGTTAATAAATGTCCTTTACATACACCTATAAGGTGTTGAAACAGAAAATGCTCCTTGAAGCTGTGAACATGTCAAGCACTGACATGCATTTATTTAGGAAGAGGGCCCCCTCCACTGTCATAACTTACAGGACAGTGACATGAAAGCCTCCTGTGTTCCTGCAAACCCTAGACCATCTGCAATGAGTCTGAAACGACCTAGCCCCCTGGTATTCTGATGACTAAATGAAATGAAATGGGCATATTTGTTAAAGTCAGCTGGTAAGCCACACGACTTGGTTAGTTCCTGAGTTCATAAATTTATGTCAGAGCAAGAGGAGCAGTGGAAACTCACGAGAACCAATTTACCCTAAGTGCAAATGGCAGTTTTGTTATTTGGTGTCAAAGTTACCAGTTGCACGATGACAAGCTGCCATAACACATTTTCCTGTTCACTAAAGAACAAGGATTTCGTTGGTTAATATTCCTTGCGAGGCTCCTTTTCATAATTTACAACAACTAGATGCTGATAGGTTATTTAACATTTATGAAGTTAAGATGTAATCAGAAAAACCCTGATTATCTTTACAAATAAAAAAGTTAAATTATTCAACTTTTTTTTCCTCTGTGGCTTCATTTCACAGCAGGTGCATACTTTACAATGGGACAAGTCAATCAAATAAAGCTTTTTTAAAATCTTTTTTTAGGAGCTGAAACAAGAACAATTCTAAGAGGAAAACTATTAATCCGGTTTGATAGCCACGTTTGCTTCAAACCACGGGCTGTGCTTCATATAATGCTTTTAACAAATTAGCCCAATGTCTCCTTTGTAGAGATAGGGGTATCTTGGTTATGTCCTTTGGGGGCCAAGGAAGTGAAACCAGACCCTCTTGAACACACATCCATACCAATTGTATGGAAATTTTACGTAGTTTGTATAATAGTTATCATTTTATGCCTCTTCTACCCAACTAGATGGTAGGGTTCTTGACAAGAGGGACGATGTCTCATTCATTCTTCTTTTTAACTTTCAAAATGTCGCATCGTGCCTCGCTCCTGAGAGGGGCCCAGTAAACATTTTCACGTTTGTTAAAATGAATAGATGAATCAATCCACTCAAATGTAAATGAATTACATCCTATGAAATTTTAAGCTACAAACAAAATGATCCTACTGGGTTACCGGATGAACTGCCCTTGAACTACTTGAACTACTCATTTATGTTTGCTGTATCTATGGCAATTTTTTTTTTTTTTTTTTTTTTTTTTTAGTTTTGAACTGAATCATAGTATAATGCAGAAAAAAAATCATTTGCTTTATGTACTGTTTAGTGAAAAAATATAGTACAGTGGGTTTGCTCATAGAATTTGGAGTCAGATTCAGTGTGGGTTGGCTCTGACACCTATGTGATGAATCACCTAGAGAAAAAAAGCTTTTAACATCGAAATTGACTTTTCTCATTAGCAACACAGGGAGAACATTGGACGTACTACACATTGTTATGAACATTAAATAGATAAGTGTTAATCTCTTGGAAAATGCCTAGCACATATTAGAACTCAATAAGGTGAGATAAATTTATTAAACACCCAAAGCAAAGGCAACAAAAGCAAAAACAAACAGATGGGACTACATCAAACTAAAGAGCCTCTGCACAGCAAAGAATGAATAGAATCAATAGAATGAAAAGACCACGTATGGAATGGGAGAAAATATTTGCAAACCACATAGCTGATGAAGGATTAAATATCCAAAGCATACAAGGAACCCCTACAACGCAAGAGCAAAAAAAAAAAAAAAAAAATCCAATTCAAAAATGGACAAAGGACCTAATACATTTTTCCAAGGAAGACATACAAACGACCAACAGGTACATGAAAAGGTGCTCACTATCAATAATCATCAGGTAAATGAAAATCAAAACCACAGTGAGATATCACTTCACACCTGTTAGGATCCCTATTATCAAAAAGACAAGAGATAAATGCTGATGAGAATGTGGAGAAAAAAGAACCCTTGTATATCACTGTTGGGAATGTAAACTGGTACAGGCACTGTGGAAAACAGTATGGAGGTTCCTCAAAAAATTAAAAGTAGGACTACTATATGATCCATCAATTCTACTTCTGGGTATGTATGCAAAGGAAATGAAATCATTATCTCAAAGAGATAGCTGCACGCCTATGTTCACTGCAGCATTATTCACAATAGCCAAGGATTAGAAACAACTAATGTCCTAAATGTCCATTAATGGATGACTGGATAAAGAAAATGTGATATATATTCAATGGACTATTGTTCAACCTCAAAAAAGATGGAAATCCTGCCATTTGCTACAACATGGATGAACCTAGAGGGCACTGTGCTAAGTGAAACAGACAGAGAAAGACAAATACCTAATGGTATCGCTTATATATGGAATCATTAAAAAAAAAGTTGAACCTATAGAAACAGTAAATGCTGGTTGCCAGGGGCTGAGAGAATGGGGGAAATAGGGAGAGGTTGGTAAAAGGGTGTAAACTTTCAGTTATAAGATGAATAAGGTCTGAGGATCTATTGTGTAACACGGTGACTATAGTTGATAATACTGTATTGTGTAATTGAAATTTTCTGAGAGAATAGAACTTGTGTTCTCACCAAGAAAAAAAAAAAAAAGAAGAGAAAAGAAAAAAGAGGAAATATATGAGATGATGAATGTGTTAATTAAATCAATGGTGGGAATCCCTTCACAATATATACGTGTATCAAATGATCACGTTATACACTTTAAATATATCACCATTTTATTTGTCAATTATACCTCAGTAAAAGTGAAAAGATAAGTGAAGTAATATGCAAAATAAACTACAAATCACTGAAATGAGTTTTACATTTTCTTCTGAAACTCACCACTACTTGTCACTTGGCTATTACCCTTACAAGAAACCCGAAACAATTACCAATGTTGAATCATCCCAATTAATGCAACATGAATTCTTTAGAAAGCTTAATGCCAATTTTGACTTTAAATGGATAGTATCTGATGTAATACACTGCAGTTGATGAGTTCACTGAACACCAAGATGCTTAATGTCTACCCACAGGCCATATTGTGGCTAGCTACCCTTTAATCAAAACTTGATTAATAAAAGTCATTTATATTCCTAAGCAATATTAATTTAAATGATTTCTCAGTAGAAGAACTGTTGCCAATTCTTTTCTTTAATGGACTAAGAGATAAATGTGACAGGAAAAGCACCATTATTTCAATATTATACATTAAGCCTAAATAACTCACCATCTTTAGTGAGAAAAAGCGGGTGTTGAATCCAATGATATTGTTAATTAGGAGATGATTAAGGGCTAGGATAGATCAAAACAGAGTCATCACCTTGATAAATTAGAAAGTCCCATTATTACCTTCAGAGTTTAAATAATTTTGAATGTTTGGATTCTGAAATGGCATGGACACCTATCTCCATTCTTAATCTGAATAAACCATTTATGTCCCATGAAGTATTTTCTTCTTCATTTTTCTATATATTTTCAACCATTAAGGTAACATATATCCTTTTCTCTCTTTAATATGAATGTGTAAATTCTGACCCAAGTTTCAGAGCTTGTAAAAGGTGAGAAGAAATGTTTAGGAATAAACTAATCTGGTTTACGTTGTCTGTAGATTCAAATAAGAACAGCCAGCATATACACAGTGCCCACTGAATGTGGGCTTCTATAGGAAATCAAGTGTTTGAATAATTTTAAACAGCAGAAAATCCAAAATTTATTTATATTTGCCTGAATGATAAATTTTAGAAGCTTACTCAACATTTTGTTTCTTTAATACTTTAACAAACATTTTATAAGGACATGTTGTTTGTGTATCATCTGATTTGAAAGTACAAATGATGTATAGAAGAGCGGAAATTCTTGGTTTTTTTTGAGTTCGGAGGGTTTTGATAATCTTACCGCTAACGTTTGTCAAGTAATAATGAGAAAGTAAACTAGGATTTACTTGGGAGGTAAAAGAATGTCTACAAAGGGCTTAAAATGGTCTTTGAATAATCTCTCTGTAGTTATTTGAGAAATGACTCTTTTCCTTTCCCACCTCATTAAAATCTTCCTGGACCTGGAATCTAGTTTTGCTAAGTCATGTCTATTCTTTCTACACTTCTGGAAGGGTCAGTAAAGGCTTCTGGTTACTAGTTCCCTCACGCCTCAGGAGATAACTATTGCCAGGTAGATATTTTCCCTTCAGGGGCTTGTCATTTTCCACCATTAATTCTTCTGGTCTTGACATGCCCCGCAAAAAATATTTTCTCCCCAAATCGTTTGGTTTTCCCCAACACCTAGCTCTGTTTCTTGGCCCTCTAGGCTACTATTTCAAAAAACCTAGTTGCTCTATCATAAATCTAGAAGACTTTGGGCAATAAATGGAAAGTGTGATTTGGATTTAAGAGTTAAGCCAAGACAGGAAGGAATTGCTCTTATAAGGCAGCAGAAGAGCGCAGACCTGAATCTGAATTCAGGCTGTGTGACCTTGAGTAAATTATATTACTTCTTCAAGATTCAAGTTTCTTATCTTAATATTTTGATAATGATACTACTTGTCTAGCAGGGTTTGCATGAGAATTAACTGCAGTAAGGCAGGGAAAGTGCTTATCAAATTGTTTGGCACATACTAGGAATTTAAAAAATGGCAAATATACACAAGTAATGTTAATGAATATATGATATTTATCACAATTTCTCTTCCCCTGAATATTCTCATATATCCTCTGGCCTGAACCCCTTTTACTAATAGGATTTATAAACAATAAGGCAATTTATAGATAACATTGATAATTAACAATGTGTAAACTGAAAGCCCACATAATTGCACGGGTCATTTTCTGTTGCCAGGCAACCACAGAGATATTTTTCTCCCAGCAACTTACCTGTGTAAGGTCACTCTGTCCTTACTGACCACAAAACAAAATACGTGTGAAAAAAATCAGTTAACCACTATTTTGGCTTTGGAGATTCAAGGGAAACTGGTTTGATCTGCATTTTCAGAGATTTATTGTAATTGACCACTTTTGACCACCCATGATGCGGGTGATCCATGGTTACTAAACTTGGAGCTCAACGTCATCTGCCGAACTTAACTCTAGCCCAGGACATTCTTATTCAGTAAACTTGGGGTTGAGAATCTGTCTTTGCACAAGCTTTCCAGGTGATCCTAATATTCACTCAGGTTTGGGAACTACAGGTATGGACTGTTTTGTCCATTTTTCAGCTCTGCGTATGATGTAATCACTTTGTAATGGCAGGAGGGTATGATGAATACCTAGAAAGTTCTTGATTGTCAGCAAATAAACAACCTCCAGTTATAACAAGTCTGTTTTCTTCCTGTTTAAAATATATATTTGTGACTATTCAGGAACAGAAAATGTTTTTATTATCCAAATCAAAACACAGCATGAGGTACTTTCCAATAAAATCAACTGTAGATTATACACAAGTCAAAATCATCTTCCTGTTTACTAAGTTCAAAATCCTTCTAGGCACCAGGAAAAAAGTTTAATTTAAGACTTTAATCTTTCCATATATTACAGGGTTTCTGTAATGGATTTTGTGCATCTGAAACTAGAAGATTGACAGGCCTGGATTTATTAACCACTGGTTACATGGTCAGAGCTAGTGTGTAAAGCATTTCTACAATATCCCTTAGGCTGGACTGGAATGAACAATTTCTACAAAATTGAGGTAGACAAGAGTTAAGGTGACATTAAAAAAGCAAAACTTGTGCCTTATTTCACAATGATCCTTTTCTAAATATAAACGTTATACTTTAAACATGAAAATATGATATTGAACTCAAAGAAAAAAATGACAAAATTCTGGGAAATTTGAAAGAAATCTTAAAAATTTACAAACCCAATCTTGCAATATGCAGTTTTATCATTTTGAAAGTGGAGGCCTTGGGACCTAGCAGATTTTGGGGCAAATACATATTTATTTATTTAACATCTTCATTGGAGTATAATTGCTTTACAATGGTGTGTTACTTTGTGCTTTATAACAAAGTGAATCAGCTATACATATGCATATATGCCCATATCTCCTCCCTCTTTTGTCTCCCTCGAACCCTCCCTATCCCACCCCTCTAAGTGGACACAAAGAAACAAGCTGATCTCCCTGTGCTATGTGGCTGCTTCCCACTAGCTATCTATTTTACATTTGGTAGTGTATATATGTCCATGACACTCTCTCACTTCATCCCAGCTTACGCTTCCCCGCCTCTGTGTCCTCAAGTCCATTCTCTACATCTATGTCTTTATTCCTGTCCTACCCCTAGGTTCTTCAGAACCATTTTTTTTTTTTTTTTTTTTTTTTTAGATTCCATATATATGTGTTAGCATACGGTATTTGTTTTTCTCTTTCTGACTTACTTCACTCTGTATGACAGTCTCTAGGTCCATCCACCTCACTACAAATAACTGTTTCATTTCTTTTTATGGCTAATATTCCATTGTATATATGTGCCACATCTTCTTTATCCATTCTTCTGTCAATGGACACTTAGGTTGCTTCCATGTCCTGGCTATTGTAAATAGAGCTGCAATGAACATTTTGGTACATGACTCTTTGAATTACGGTTTTCTCAGGGTATACGCCCAGTAGTGGGATTGCTGGGTCGTATGGTAGTTCTATTTTTAGTTTTTAAGGAACTTCCATACTGTTCTCCATAGTGGCTGTATCAACTTACATTCCCACCAACAGTGCAAGAGGGTTCCCTTTTCTCCACACCCTCTCCAGCATTTATTGTTTCTAGATTTTTTGATGATGGCCATTCTGACTGGTGTGAGGTGATACCTCACTGTAGTTCTGATTTGCATTTCTCTAATGATTAGTGATGTTGAGCATCCTTTCATGTGTTTGTTGGCAATCTGTGTATCTTCTTTGGAGAAATGTCTATTTAGGTCTTCTGCCCATTTTTGGATTGGGTTGTTTGGTTTTTTTAGATGTTGAGCTGCACGAGCTGCTTGTAAATTTTGGAGACTAATCCTTTGTCAGTTGATTCATTTGCAAATATTTTCTCTAATTTTGAGGGTTGTCTTTTTGTCTTGTTTATGGTTTCCTTTGCTGTGCAAAAGTTTTAAAGTTTCATTAGGTCCCATTTGTTTATTTTTGTTTTTATTTCCATTTCTCTAGGAGCTGGGTCAAAAAGGATCTTGCTGTGATTTATGTCATAGAGTGTTCTGCCTATGTTTTCCTCTAAGAGTTTGATAGTGTCTGGCCTTACATTTAGGTCTTTAATCCATTTTGAGTTTATTTTTGTGTATGTTGTTAGGGAGTGTTCTAATTTCATTCTTTTACATGTAGCTGTCCAGTTTTCCCAGCACCACTTATTGAAGAGGCTGTCTTTTCTCCATTGTATGTTCTTGCCTCCTTTGTTGTAAATTAGGTGCCCATATGTGCGTGGGTTTATCTCTGGGCATTTTGTCTTGTACCATTGATCTATATATCTGTTTTTGTGCCAGTACCATACTGTCTTGATTACCATAGCTTTGTAGTATAGTCTGAAGTCAGGGAGCCTGATTCTTCCAGCTCCGTTTTTCTTTCTCAGGATTGCTTTGGCTATTCGTGGTCTTTTGTGTTCCCATATAAATTGTGAAATTTTTTGCTCTTGTTCTGTGAAAAATGCCATTGGTAGTTTGATAGGGATTGCACTGAATCTGTAGATTGCTTTGGGTAGTACAGTCATTTTCACAATATTGATTCTTCCAATCGAAGAGCATGGTATATCTCCCCATCTGTTTGTATCATCTTTAATTTCTTTCATCAGTGTCTTATAGTTTTCTACATACAGGTCTTTTGTCTCCTTAGGTAGGTTTATTCCTAGGTATTTTATTCTTTCTGTTGCAGTGGTAAATGGGAGTGTTTCCTTAATTTCTCTTTCAGATTTTTCATCATTAGTGTATAGGAATGCAAGAGATTTCTGTGCATTAATTTTGTATCCTGCTACTTTACCAAATTCATTGATTAGCTCTAGTAGTTTTCTGGTAGCATCTTTAGGATTCTCTATGTATAGTATCATGTCATCTGCAAACAGTGACAGCTTTATTTCTTCTTTTCCAATTTGGATTCCTTTTATTTCTTTTTCTTCTCTGATTGCTGTGGCTAAAACTTCCAAAACTATGTTGAATAATAGTGGTGAGAGTGGACAACCTTGTTTTGTTCTTGATCTTAGAGGAAATGGTTTCATTTTTTGCAAATACATGTTTAAAATGAATAATTAAAGATAAAAATAATTATCTGAAAATTATCACTACCTATAGAATATTATACAGACCAGATAATATATACCAACTATATAAATTATCTCATTTAATGTTTACAACAACCCTACATGTAGGTACTATCATTGTCTCCATTTTACAGATGGAGATAACTGAGACTCAAAGAAACTGACTTATTTAAAGTCAGCTAATAGCTGGCACAAATATATGATATTGCTTGTATGTAGAATATAAAAAAATGATACAAACGAACTTATTTACAAAACAGAAATAGAGTCACAGATGTAGAAAACAAACTTATGGTTACAGATGTAGAAAACAAACTTATATAGAAAACAAACTTATGGGGAAAGGGTGGGGGAGGGATAAATTGGGAGACTGGGATTGACATACACACTACTATATATAAAATAGATAACTAATAAGAACCTACTGCATAGCACAGGGAACTCTACTCAATACTCTGTATGACCTACACGGGAAAAGAATCTAAAAAAGAGTGGATATATGTATATGTATAACTGATTCACTTTGCTGTACACCTAAAACTAACACAACATTGTTATAGTTGATAACACTGTATCAACTATACTCCAATAAAAAATTTTTAAAAAAAGAAACATGTTTTCAAATCCTTACTGAGTATGAAGTCTTCAGATTAGCAATGACAATTTAGGTGTGTAATAATATGAAAATGACATGTAATTTGATAAACCAGGGGTCCCCAAACCCCAGGCTGCAGATGGTACTGGTCTGTGGCCTATTAGGAACCGGGCTGCACAGCAGGAGGTGAGCAGCGGGAGAGTGAGCGAAGCTTCATCTGCCGCTCCCCATCGCTCCCCAGAGCTCACATTACCGCCTGAACCATCCCCCACCCCATCCGTGGAAAAACTGTCTTCCACGAAACCGGTCCCTGGTGCCAGAAAGGTTGGGGACCCCTGTGATAAACCATGAAACTTCCTGGTCACTTGGCTAGAAAATCATCAACTTTGCATAGCACCCTGGATTTTCTTTATTGCTCTTTGAGAACTTGGATGGTAAAAGACCCTGCACTGAATCTGAGAAGTCTCCAGCCAATAGTCTGAATCTGGCCTCAGGCTGGCTCTGTGATGCCTCATTTTACTTTGTGGAGCAAAAATACCACGGTACTATAAGAATGCCAAGGAGAAATATGCTAAAAGGCTGCAAGTTGGCCACGCTCTTCCATGAAGGTAGAAATCAATTCCATAAAAGGATATGTAAGTTTGTATATTTTTCACAGCAGGAGATTTGTATTTATTCCTCTGTTAAAATTAAGAGCAGAGTTCAAGAATAGCTATGCTTCTAAAACTGAGATCCGGATTATAGCACTTTATGACACATACCGGCGCTATTGATTATTCTTTTGTGTTTTGTTTAATTTAATATGTTGTATGTTCATTTTAATACAAAGGTGGATGAAATCATTTATACTTGATATCTTAGAGCAACTTAAGTTTTTCTTTGCTTAGAAAGCTCTTCAGAGATTTTCTCCTGCAAATTTGTCCCCCAAAAGATCCTTTTTTCTTTGATCTGAGATTATGACATCAGAAGGATGTTGGTTCATGAGAATTTAAGTTTTATATACTGGGTTGGCCAAAAAGTTCGTTCAGGTTTTTCCATACCATCTTACAGAAAAACCCGGACAAACTTTTTGGCCAACCCAATATTATGCCTTTATGTTATCTTTATGCCTAAATTACATGTTTTGACTAAGTTATGTGTTCAATTCAATGCAAAATATGTCTGTTAATTATTTTATGGAATGGATCTGTTGATAGCCCAAATGACTGTTAACCAATTATTTTCAGTACCATGTTGAAATGTGGCTAAACTTAATCTGATGGGGACAATATGGGTTTGTGTTAATTTCATGTTTCAATTTCATGTTAAGACTAGATATTAAAAATAAACTCACATATCTTTGAAGTTTATTTAACACCTTAATCAGTTTTAAATTTTACTGAAACAAAACTTCCAAATATCCCTCATGTTAAAAGACAGCTCAAGCAGATTTCACTCTAATCCTTAATCCACAGTGTTAATGCAATCAGAGTTTTACCTGAGGATGATGATTATATTCCAAATATAATATTGCACTAAACCACAAAAGCAACCTACTAGTGACTCAGTGGTTTGATGGAGGTTACACAGCTTAGAGAGGTAAAATTCAGCTACTATATAACTGGTCACAACTCAAGAGACATGGGTGGAGTGGTCTAGTTTCTTCCTGAATTCTCCATTCACTACTATAATATAATGCCAATGATTCAATCTAGGGAATCCTGTAGAAATGGATGCTCAAGGTAGTTCAGACCTATGTGACTTACCTTGCATATGTATGAATAAGAAAAGAGATTTTTAGGCTCTGGTACTTGAAAGAAAGTGTTGCTTTGATAGAAAAGTATATATCTAGGTATCTATATATCTTTATCTACACACCTACAGAATATGTCCTTCTGATTTACTAAATTTACTAAATTCACATTTCCAGTCCTACCTCCAATTAATTTCCTCTGAAATGTTTTATGTACACATGCGCATATGCGCGCGTGTGCACACACACACACAGAGGTTTTATTTCTTACCTGGTGGGGTCCAAGCTACATATATGGAATCAGGTCCAATTACTGTGATGTTATATGGAGGCCGGATTTCTTCTGGTGTTAATATAGGTGTCTGTATAATGTACTCATTACTGGGACTGCTGCCACCTCCAGTAGTAGCTTCCAGCTTATAAATGTACCTATATTTAAAAAAGAAAGAATTGTGATAAGGCAATGCACAAGATAATTGGACAGTGATTGCTGGCGTTTCTATCTATTGCTTTGTTCTAAATTTGTGACAAATTGCAAATTCTTTGTTCCCCATCCAGAGACTTTACCATAGACCTTATAGTTTTTCTAGCACAGGGAACATTCTCTCCAGGACATCACTATTTCGGACACTTTCCTATTTTATTTTATTTTATTTTTTATTTTTTTAAAATATGGGCATTTTTAAATGTAAATTTATTATTTTAATTAATTAATTAATTAAGTTTTGGCTGCGTTGGGTGTTTGTTGCTGTGCGTGGGCTTTTCTCTAGTTGTGGTGAGCAGGGGCTACTCTTCTACTCTTCGTTGCGGTGCACGGGCTTCTCACTTCAGTGGCTTATCTTGTTGCAGAGCATGGGCTCTAGGCACACGGGGTTCAGCAGTTGTGGTACGCAGGCTCAGTAGTTGCAGCTCGAGGGCTCTAGAGCACAGGCTCATTAGTTGTGGCGCATGGGCTTAGTTGCTCTGCGGCATGTGGGATCTTCCCGGACCAGGGCTCGAACCCGTGTCCCCTGCATTGGCAGGTGGATTCTTAACCACTGCGCCACCAGGGAAGTCTCCCCATTTTATTTTTAACCGTCGAGTAATTCATTGCTTTTCTTAAAGATTTCAGGAAAGTCTTGGAGTGTGCTGGTGGACTGTGGAGGATTCAAATGAATCTTCTCCAGTTTTAAATGGGTTAGAGTTCAAGGAAATATGTTTAGAGAAAGATGTTTCTAAATTGATCTGCTACTCTCTACAATAAAACTAAATTGATCTCTACTCTCTGTAAGAAAACATCTGTTGATCTAAGATATATTTGATCTCTGCTGAGAAATGAATGGGACTGAATTGCAAATATGTGGAACTTTTCCCCCTCAAACCACTCCTGTCTATACATAGTATAGCAAGTAGAGAAAACATTATCCCAGAAGTAAAGGTTGTTGATGTAAAACAAACCTCTTTAAATCTCTTTTCTTGCTAGTTTAGGGATGCATGATTTTGAAGATCATTTGATAATTCTTAAAATTTAATACTTTGTGTATTTCATATACTAAAAAATTCTCATGTCAAATAAAAGACTAACTGTTTACATTTTTAAGGAATTTCATGTCCTCTGAAGACTAGTGTAATGAGCTAGTGTTTGGGTCTTCAACATCTGAAATGGATTAAGAGATTTCATCAGCTATGGAATGGCTAATATATGAGGAGATTAATTAACCAATTAATTTAATATTGTTTCAGTTGGAGATGGCCTCTTTCTCAACCCTAATAAATCCATAATTCTCACTGTATGATTGGTAAAGTTTTCTTTTAGTTTACCTGCTGTTGGGCTCCAGGTTTTTATCAGTGAAATTCTGCTCCTCACTGCCACCCAGGAAAACCAAGCTTCCATTACGACTCAACTGATATTGAGAAATGAGGCCATTGGGCTTTTCTGGCAGACTCCAATATAATTCCACTGTTGTAGAATTGATGATAATGTGTCGAGGTGTCACCCAAACTCCTGGCAAAAATAACACAATGAAGTTTTATTGCTAGGATAAAGTAAGCACCGTATCAAAAGTCACACCATCACTCCACATGCTATGGTATTTTTATCTGTTGATAAACAAATCTCATGGTGAGCAACAAAAATACATTTTATTTGTTTTGGAGGTAAAGTATATAATTGGGTATAAATATATAAATTTTTTTTAATGCTTTAATTATTATTATTTTTGAATTGCCTTTAGAAAATGAATGCCAGACAACTAGTGGTGGAAACTTTCTCTGTCTTGGCTGTTATCCTGAGTGTAATCAAGACCTAAGAAAATATCCAGGAATTTTCAAATTTGATGCCTACTTACTTGGAATCATAGTCTAGTATTTGCCTGAATTATCAAATTCGATGAACCAGCATACTTTGCCTGTGCCTCTCTGACATTACATGCTGTGCTTCTTTTTTCCTTTCTCTCTGGCTACTTCTTCCAGCCTCATTTACTGGCTTCTCTTCCCTTCCTGGACCTCAAAATGAGGTAGTGCCTTGGAGAACTAGGCTCTCTCCTCTACCCTTCCCTCCCTTCTTCTCCTTTCCTCTCCTCTTCTTTGGCAACAGTGTCTTTGTAGTTGATCTCCATTTAGTCTCAGTTTTAAACATTATCTCTATGTTGAACACTGCCCGATGCATATCGCTATACTAACACTCTCTCCTGAGCTTCAGACACATGAGTTCCACTCTCTACTTGCCTACCTCCATTTAGATGACTAATAACATATCAAAAACCTAAAACATTTAAAACAGAACTCTTGGTTTTCTGGTCTACAATCTATTTGTCTCCAAATCTTATCCAACTATTCATTTTCTTGTGCAAAACACACAAAAATTATCCCTGAGGCTCTTTTCTCACCCCTAAATATAATCTATCATCGAGTCCTGCAGATTCTACCCTGAATGTGCATAGCCCTTATATTTTTACCTCTCCTGATCCAAACTACATTTCTCCCTCTCATGGACTCCTGTGATAGCCTCTAAACTAGTGTCTGTGTTTTAAATCTTGTCATTCTCTATATCACTGTAATCCTTATAAAAGCATATAAAGTATATATGTAACCTAGTATAATATTCATAAAATATACAGCCCTTTTGAAATTATTCATATAGTATAATTCCAATTCCTTATGATAACCTGTATGGCCCTACATTTTTCTAGCTCTGGACTACCTGGCACCATTCTCTCCATCACTCATGAAGCTCCAGCCACATCAGACTCTTTTCCAGTCTCAGAATGTTTCAAGTTCTTTCTCACCTCTGAGCTTTTGCACTTCCATTCCCTCTCACTGGAACACTTTGGTTCATGACACCATGACAATTGTGTATTTCATTCTCAGATTTCAGTGACCCATGTAAATATCACCTTATCAGGGAGGTCTTATTGACCACTATTCCCTAACTATAACTTTAACCCTATCTAAAGTGATCCTTGTTCCTCTCTATCATATGCCCTTTTCTATTTTCCTCTCAATGCTCATAACATCATAATCATCCTCTTTCTTTGATATCATCATTATTTTTTGTTTTTATGACTGTGTGGTCTATTTCCTTCTCCTGCTTTTAATACGAAGTTAGCTCCATGAGGGCAGGGGTCTACTCTGTATTAGTAGTCCATGTATCTTTATGGATAGCACAATGCCTCATAAATATTGAATAATTTTGTTGTAAATATATGTCCCGCAAATTACTATGTTAAGTATTCTATGGAATACAAATGCGACTAAGATATGGCTCATTCTTACAAGGAGTTTATACCCTCTGTATAAAAGATAAAATGTGTACACAAACAACTGTAATTCAAGGTCAAATATTTAAGTAGTCTTATCAATGTAAAAATGTATTGATGGAGAACCTAGTGATGAGAAAGATTTTCATGTTGTCATCTGGGCATGCTCTGAATAGACAATGTAACTCTCTTCTTCAGCTTTTAAAAACTCATTTCAATATTAGGTTCTCAATAATCAATAGTTTTTGGTTGATTGTACCTCCTGTGTAAGTTACTCAGGAAAGGGTAAGATTTCAACACTTTTATAAGAAAAGGACATTCAAATGCTATTTACTTAGCAACATTCTGAAAGAATCAAGATCGATTTAAAAATGGCTCAAACTTACTGATTTTCTAAAGAACAGCTTACTCCTGAGAAGAGAGTAGTTCATTTTGTTCTGAAAGCTCACCCTATGTTAGGCACTTGAACAAATCCACAAATCATAATATACATTTATGTTTGGGTCTCTCTGCCAACAGCTGCTGGATGACTCACCCAGCTAATTAGAGTTCTGATTTAAACGTGATATTAGTTTGTTGATTTAAAAGATAAAGTATAAGGCTGTAGTTCATAATCTGCTTCCTGCAGTCCTGTCTTCCTTACCTTGAAGGATGTATTAAAAATCACCAAGGTGCTAGAAAGGCTACTGCTTAGTTTCTGCTTTGAATCAGTCAATGCAGTCTGTGGAAATGCAGGAGTTAATGAGATAAAATGAAGGCACATTTTGGGGTTGCTTTGTGTTTTAAATAAAAGTTGAGTTTTATATTTAGATAAGCTGGTGAAAGCTCTGTTCATGTTGGCAATAACCCTGTGTCCGTTGGTTTGATTTATAAGATGAAATTGGAATGTGTAAAAAACTAATAAGTGCTGTGTTTTCACTTGCATAATGTTATGGAGACTCTCTTATCTTGGCAGCTGCAAGAAATCTTTGATAGGATAAGACCCGCCTTTGGTGAGAGGTCTTAGTAAGTCCCAGGCGAAGAATCTACCTCCCTCGCTGAGCCTGGGTCTCAGTGACATCAGAAAACCTATACTACATAATTGAAGGGCAGAACTGAGGCTGTTCAAGGGAAGGAAATGGATGGTCATGAGGGAAATCATCTAGAAGTGGGGTGGGGAGCAGGTAAACTAGCTGAGAGGTGTAAGAGGGAAAGGTCAGAAGAACACCTTGGTGGGTCTCTTGACATAATAGCTACTAAATAAGGAACATGTCTACTGGATTTGTTTTAACTTTGTCTTGAGTGTCATGCAGTATTACCCATTTCTTATGTCCCTACAAATTCCAAGTCAAAAATCCCAACATTTTTTGTGGATTGGCTTTCCCTTGGAAGTTAATCAAAGAAACCAGTTTTGTATTGGCTGATGTCAGAAGTGCATTGACTTCTGGACCATTTATTGTTTGTTCATTTGTTGACTCAACATTCTACTCAACTTAGTCATTTTCTATGTTGGGCACTGTGAATGTGGGGATAAAGATATATAGTCTTTATCCTCCAAGGAACCTATAGTATCATGATGAATAAAAATGGGTAAATAACAATTTATAGTCCAGTTTGACAAGTGCTTTAAGAAAAGGAAGCTTAGTGTGCTATTAGAGCACTTAGCCATGGTTCCTAAAACAGGCTGGGAGTGAAATGGGGATGGATGGGAAGGGGATGGGGTCAGAGGAGATTTTCACAGTGGGAGACATCTGAGCCAAATTTTGAAAAAATGGGAGTTAGCTGAGTGAGGATGTAGGGAAGGGTATCTAGGCTGAGGGAAACCCACACGAAGTCCTAGAGATAGGGAAAGCATGGTAGAAGTTCAAGTATATCGGCATGACTGGTACATTAAATTGCATATGGGAAAGACCAAAAGACTCGCCAGACTGGCAGAAGTTAAAACTTGAGGGGTCTAATTTGATTTACTAAGAAGATGTGGATTTCTTTCCTCCTGGAAAGAAATGGGATTTTTATGGAGGTAATTAATGTGAGATACGCCTATTTTGGCAAAACTGGAAAAAGAATTGGGATGGTGATTTGAGAAAGAGGAGAAATGGCTAGAGGCAGGGAGACTAGTTAGGAGGCTCTGGAGAAGTTGTAGGTGTCTGAACGAAGGCAATGACAGAAGGGATGGAAAGGAAGAACAAAATTTTAAAAATCCTTAAGATTTAAAATTAATAAAACTTTATGAAGAATTGCCTACTATAACCTAAGGAAAAGAGAAGCATTAAGAATGTCGGTTTGGGGGCTTAGATGATTAGATGGTGGTATTTGAGAGAGGGAAAAGGGAAGAAAAGAAAGTTAGTGGGGAGAGCGATTTTAAACATTGAAATACTGAGGTTGAAATATTTGTAAAACACTTAAATATAAACATCTTGTAGACTGATAGATAGACAGGCCTTAAATTTGTGAGTGTAGGCTTTGTGAAAGCTCTAGAATTTGGGAGCTCTCCACCTTCATTAGGAATTCCAGCTAGTACTGGAGAATTCCAAGGGAGAGCATCAACAGATAAAAGAAGGGCAGAGGAAGAGGAATCTGGAATGAAACTGAAAAAGACTGGTCTTCTTTTCCTTTTGCTTTTTCATATTATCAATGCTAGAGGAAAACATGCCTGCAATTTTGCATGCTTGAACTCTAAAAATGAATGAGAGCTTGCTGGTATGGCAGCAATCCTGAAAAGAGAGCAATAATCCAGTTCAAGCTCTTCCCACTACTTGACTATGGGAACGCCATTTTTCTAGTAGGTTAAAATCGGAGAGAATTAGGTCCAACTTACCAATGGGGTCATAATGTGCTTTGTTTTTTTGTTTGTTTGTTTTTTTTTAGATTGAAAATGAAAGAAATGAAGAGCTCTCAGGGTAGCTAGGAACAAATGCTTCTTTTAATTCTCTCCATATCCACTTAGACACCCAAATGTTAGACCTTCAAACTATGGCTGATTCACTCAACTAGACCTTTTAAAATTAGTTATATTTGGGTTATTAATTTAAAATGATATTATATGTTTATTTCCACTTTAGCAAAACAACACAACTTAATGTTACTGCTGATTTGTTCCCTCACAACCTCCACGTTAAGCACTCAGACTACATTTATTTCTCATACAAGTTATTCACAATTGGCACTTACACAGCCGGAAAGCATGTTTGTTCTGCAGAGGAAAGCTCATTTAGTTTATTGTTCCTTTGCACAGTTATTTGTGTTAAAGTAAAGGTGCATAAAGTTAAAAACAGAAATCAAGTAAAACATTTCTCATCTTATACTCCCCAGCACTGTTGAAAGCTATAATGTTTAAGTCATGACATCTGAGCTCTTTCAAGAAATCTTTTTTTTTGGACAAAGTGAGAATAGAGATGCATATTTCCTAAGAATTTAAATATATGGATTGGATGAGTAAACTGGAGAGACCCTGCTCTTTCATCTGGCTGAGTTTCAGCCAAAACTGGTTGATAGATCCTTTAGAAATGATCCATTATCATCAAAGTATCCATTTGACAGTTTACCTTTCCAAAAAATCCACTGCTGGTTTCTTCCTTTCAAAGGAACACTAAGCTTTTTGACATGAAACATTCTTTATATAGAAAACATCATTAGTGAATTCCTGGTGAGGAGCCATATGCCCCATATGTGGAATTTTCCATTTTATTCCCCATTTACTGGTAGGAAGTTCAGGTCTAATATTCTGAGGTACAACAACCCCTTCATTAGAAGAGTAATGGAAAAGTAGTTCAGGACTGTCTGATGATCATTAACATTATATTTCTGTTCAGAAACTTAGTTATGCCTCTGTTTCCCCACATGGAAAACAGGCAGATAGTAGAGATTAACAAAATAATTAGTTGATCACTAGCCCAAGCTTCTGCACACATTTTTCTCCCACAAGTAAATGATACTACCCATCCCAGTTCCTAACGCACAGACCGTTGTTATTATTTGGGTGTGTATGCTGCCAGAATCTTTCCTATGCATTTATTTATTTACCTATAGAAATGAGTATCATTTTCTATGTGTTGTTTTATACATAAAGATACCACACATGAATGTAGTTCTATAACTTCTATTTTATATGTGTGGATCATCTCATTCCTTTAAACTGATGCATGGAATTCCATAATGTGAATATACCTGAATTTAATTAGCAATTCCCCCACTCAAAGACATTTCAATTGCTTCCAGTATTTTGCCATTAAACAAACGACAGAAAAGGCTTCAATAAACATCCTGGTGCATGCCTCCTTGTGCAGTTGTGGAAGTGTCATTTTCTGGCATAGATAATGAAATTGAAACTGCTGTGTCATGGGGAAACATTTTATGTTTAATAGACATCACCAATTTGATCTCCAAGGTGATGGTCCCACTTTACATTCCCTCAAGCTGTGTATTTCTCCTCCTACCATTCATTTGTCAAAATCCTTGTTCCTTGTGGTCCATCTCAGAAGGCATCTGCTCCCTAAAATCTTTCTTGATGCCCATGATGGGTTATAATTTCTCCCTTCATAGATTAACCTGAGCATTCTGTTCATTTATTCTTTCTTAACATCACCTTTAAGATTCTCTCTCTTCATACAGATTTGGGCACTTGTCCTATCACTTCTATTTGACTGTAAGTTCTTGAGGGCAGTGAATATTTTAATCAGCTTCAATAGGGAGCATGGTGCTTGTTATATTTTAGCTGCTCTGGGAATATTTAATACTTGATTTTTGGAGGAATTTCATATCCAAGTAGATAATAGTGTTTTTCCATGTAAAACCATATCTAAAAGGTTTAAGGAATTGAAGGCAAACTGCCTTGGGAAGCTTATAGTTTAAATTTGAAAAATAGGCACCTACAATATTATTTAATTTTGTACTTATAGACTTTATTCCTTCTTCTTTGTTTGTTATGAAAGAGTTTATAGAGTTCACATCAAAATACCATATGAAAACTTCTTCTCCCCAGTCATGGGTATTTTTTAATTACCTTGAGGGGCTGCCTGCAGAGTCTGACCTAGAAAAGGCTCACTTGAAGTGCATCCAGCAGATGTACAAGCTCTAAGTGTGAAGCTGTAGTTGGTGTATGGCTGGAGACCTAGAAAGAGCAAAAAGAAATCAAGTACCTCTTGAGAGGATTATTTATTATCAGGTAAGCATGAGCAGTCACATGCAGAGCTGTAGATATGATATCCAAAAATTTTAAGAGCAGAAAACACTCTCTAAGGGAGAGAGGAACTTCATAAGCAGCTTAGTATTAATAGAAATTTCATTTCTCACTGGTAAAATAATAAATTCTCAGCCTTCGAAGAGATCTGAAAATTCATGTCATCCATCCATCCATCTTACCCTTGATTCCCCTGTACAAGGTGTCATTGAAGAGGCTCCCCTGGCTAGGGGATCGAAGTAGTCCATCTCCCAAACAGCCCACTCTATTTTTAGAGAGCTCTAGAGTTCTCTATTTGGTTTGAAAGTACTTCCTTATATTGTGGTGAACTCTTTCTATCACTTCCACCCCCTAGGGACTTATAGAACAAATCTAATTTCTTTTCCACATGACAGTTCTTCAAATATTTGTAGACAGTTATCAAATCCCCCCTGACTTTTCTCTTCTCTAGGCTAACCACCCCAGTTTCTTCAACTGCTTCTTATATAAACAGGGGCAGAAAAAAAGTAAAAAGAAGGTTAGAGTCAACATTTTTTAGCTCCAAGCCATATTCAGCTCATATTAACACCAACTAACCCTTTTTTTTTAAACTTTGCATTTCTTCACCATATGTTCCCATACTGTACCATCTTACACTTACTTCTGTAGTTTTTTGGGGGGTATGTTGCTTTTGTCTTTACATGTAGATTAAATATACTTTGATGAAGGGATAGTGCTTATTACTTCTTTTGTATTCAGATGTATGATGTATGATGTAGCACAATAATTGCTCAATAAATTCTCAGGGGAAAAAAGAATGGCAATCCATTTACAATAGACGTTACGTATTGTCAGACTTCATTGCTCTGTGGCCAGTGACCCTGGACAAGTTACTTAGCTTCACTTTGCTCTCATCTACTGATCTGTAAAATGGGGAACCATTGCATCTAGCTTCTAAGGCTGTTAAGCAGATGGGATGGGTTACTTAGAGAAGTACTTTATTTTAGCAGAAGCAACCTTAAGACTCAGCAGCATTCAACAAGGATACATAGAGACTAACATTTCTTGCCTTGATTCTTGGGAAAACTCAAACAGTGCTTTACAAATATTTTCTTAAAAAAAGAATAGGACTTAATCTCTAATGTCAAATATTGGGCTAAGTTATAACATGGATCCAATAATTACTATACTTATTTTTTCATGAATTTAGAACTACATTTTCACATATTTTGTTCTTTTGGTGAGGTGACTCTTCCTCCAGAGACATTTATAAAGTCACTCTGTCACTTTATGCAGATCTGCTCAAATGCTACATTTTAAAAGATTTTGACCATTCTATCTACACACCATAACCAGCACTTTTTATCCTCTCAAATTACTTTCTTCTTTCATAGCCTTCAACATTATCTGATGTTTGATTATATGTCTGTTTATCTATTGTTTGTCTCCACCTCCATGATGTAAGCTCAAAAAGAGCAAGGACTTTGTTTTGGCAACAACCGTATCCTTTGAATGGTGACAGGCACAAAGTAGGTGCTTGTTAAGTGAATGAAAAAATTAATTGATTAATTAATTTAAAAAACTAATTAATTAATTAAAAATTAATTAACTTCTTTTAGAATTGAAGCAGTAGTCTGTGTTCTCTGCTAAAGCCATAATGTTCTGTAGCTGGAGCAGCTCCAGGATTCAGCTTCAAAGCCCTTTGTGTTTCCTTATCAATTTAATGACAAGATGTGGATACTTATTTGATTATAATCTTCCATTAGGTTGTTATGGAGGATTTACATAATTTTGATATTTACCTGATTTACAGATGAAGAATATGATGAAAGATCTAAGCCATATCCAAGCCTTGTGTGTTTGATAAAAGCTTATGGGAAAAGGCTAAAGGTTATAGAATATAGCGCTCAAGAGAAAATGGAAGGAAATATTCAAGAATGAAGGTCAGAGACTGCAGTGGCTGGTTTAGTCTGACGATGTCCCTTTCTTTATTTCCATTAGTGAAAAAGGGGTCTTGACCCTTGTGACACCATTTTATCTGAATAACTTACTTTCTCACTTAGGATGTAAGCCCTTTGAGAGTAAGGATGGTATCTCTGAGCGTTTCTTATTTAAATCATTTTTTCCCAATAGTGCCTATTTGATGTATTCAATGTTTGTTAAATATTGTTTAAGGAAGACCACGGCATAAAAGTACCCAGTAAGGATGGCAGGGCTATGATGCGATGATGTCCATGTATCCATCACAAGTGTGATTTGACCAAACAGGGCCTTCCTCATAATTCCATAGGGACTCCTGCCCACAGTATCTATTTCACTGAGTAGGAGATTCTTCTTTAATTGCAGAATATTGCTAATATAATATAAAAAGTTAATATAATTTATGAACAATAAATATTTTCCAAATCTTTTTCCTGAACGTCAGACTTAAGTATGGCTAGTAAAAGTGAAGCAATACTTGATTTTTTTCTCCAGCATATTCTAACCAAAAAAAAAAAAAAAAAAAGCCTCAATTCTGTTTCTCATTTTGTGTTCTTGTTGGTCTGGTTTCAGACTTTGGAAGGACATTTTAGGATGGGTCTTAGGAAAGGAAAAGAAAATGTCATTGCAGAGGTGTACTAAGGTTGATTAGAAGATTGAGGGTATTTGCAGTGAGGACAGTAGCTAAAAAGAAAATTTACTGTACATAAAAGTAGAGGGACTTCCCTGGTTGTCCGGTGGGTAAGACTCTGTGCTCCCAATGTAGGGGGCCCGGGTTTGATTCCTGGTCGAGGAACTAGATCCCATATGCACGCTGCAAAGAAACCCACATGCCACAACTAAAGATCCCACATGCCACAACTGAAGATCCTGCATGCCGCAACGTAGATCCCATGTGCCGCAACTAAGACCTGGCACAGCCAAAATAAATACATAAATAAATAATAATAAATGAATAAATAAATAAATACTTTTTTAAAAAAGTAGAAATTGTCTTTTCTTTACAGAATTTTTCAGAGGGGGTTGAGTGCCATCCATTTTATAAACAGCTCAGAACACTAGAAGACAGATGTTTGGAAATGGTACAACAGTGGAGCAACTAGCCCTTGAGGGATTTTTGGTAGACCAAGGAAGGTGTACCAAGGAGTTTGTTACAGGTGTTTAAATTGGTGGTGTGGGTTGGTCTAGCAGAGGATGGGGCCATAGTTAGTGGAGGAATATGTATCTCTTGGAGCTATTGGAGTACTAGAATTAAGGGTGGTGGGTAGGATGTAGAACTGAGTGTTGAGTAGAAAGCCTTGGTCAAGAAGTCAGAAGATTATCATACTAAGTGAAGTGAGTCAGACAGAGAAAGACAAGTATCATATGATATCACTTATATGTGGAATCTAAAAAAAGGGTACAACTGAACTTATTTACAAGACAGAAATAGACTCACAGACATAGACAACAAATTTATGGTTACCAAAGTGGAAAAGGGTGGGAGAGGGATAAATTAGAAGTTTGAGATGAATAGATACACACTACTATACATAAAATAGATAAACAACAAGGTCCTACTGTATAGCATAGGGAACTATATTCAATATGATCACAGAGATAAGAAAGGGTGAGGTCAGGATACAAATCTGGGCAGTTGGGCTGAGAAATGTGACCCAGAACAGTTGGATCAGTCTTCTGAGGCTTATAAGGAAAATGACATAGGTAGCTCAAAGCCCAGTGACACTTCCAGTAATATAAAAAATTCATATGGGACGAGGTATTTAAATATTTTCATTTGGAATATGACTACAATTCATGTACTGAGGGACTACAGCATAGCTGTTAGGAGAAGAGTCTGAGGTTAGACTCTTGGGTCTAATCCTTACCTATCTATTAATTACTACCATGGGCCAGTTTTCTGACCTCTAGGTGCCTCAGTTTCCATATCTCTAAACTGCAGGCATGGGAGTATAGACTGCTAAATTGGACTATAGCTTAACTTGAGGGAAGGCAATAGATGAATCCATTATTTTCTATATTTTCTTTCTTAGGTGTTGTGTTTTTCCTATTGTTAGAGGGTTGGATTACTAGTAGGCTTGGTTCAAATAGTCGGTAAGGAAAGCATGGACTGCCAGGAAGCATAGATGACTTATGTGAACTGGATGACCTTTCATATATATATGACTCTGTAAAACTCAATAAAATCAACACATTTCAACTGGAATTTGCTGTCATTTTAAGGAAGCCTCTATTGGTAGTCCTTAAAATGAGATACATATGACATATTAGCAACAGGCAATGGAAAAGGCACAACAATTGAAAACTACTCATGAATTGATCAGGATGAGAAGAGGAAAATAAAGAGATGTCTCCAAGGAACTGTTCTGACTGTAACTTAATCCTAAAGTCAAAGAGTAGAAAGAGAAAAGAAAACATCATTCAACTGCTCAGCATTGAACTAAAAGAGTAAGAATAGCGGGGGTAGAACCGAGAAAGACAAATGCATGGAGAAAAGCCAAGTATTTAACATTTCAGTGGAGTGGAGATTACTGTGGCTGCAAATTACCTGAACTTCCCTAAAGGGAATCGTGTTCTCTTATAAAGGAAAGAGGCATACTATATAACCAAACTCGTTACAATTACGCTTTCAAGTAACATTCCTTTCAAGACTAAGTATGTGTTAAAAGGGGACCTCAAAAAGTCTGCCTATGGATCATAAAAAGATGATCTGGAAAACAAAACCCATACCTATGTAAGTTTCATTGGATGTACTCTATAAAGAACAGCTTGTTTCTAATTTTTAATCTCCAGCTAGTCAGGAAAAGGCTTTCTTGTCCATTACAATTTCAGATAGCTAGTGCTACGTCAAAGCATTCATCCAGTTATTCTAAGTATCATCTGTTATTTTCTGAAGGATTATCAAATACTCCCAATGACTATTTCACAATTTCACAAGTTCCTCAGTCAACCTGGTTAATAATTAGGTCAAGTGCTGAGAGACTTGAGTTACTTCAAAAAAGTTTTGTTAGGTGGTTACCAAGTATTGTCCACCCTGTGGGCAGTTTACCTGTCCTGGCATCAGTTCACCCAAACTGGATGTTTGCCCTGGCCCACCTGAACCACACATCTAGTCTTGCTGCTGAAAAGAGCTCCCTTTTGCTCCCACCTGCCTGGGATCTCACTAAGTGATTCCCCTCCAGGATCTCACTGCGCCCCACAGTGATCTCTGCTCATGGAGATTCCCAGGAATTTCCAGCATCTACCGGCAACCTTGTCTGTGATGATAGAACTACATCAGGGTTCGATTTTAGATTAATCTCATTCCATGTGAAAATCTGGATGTTCAAAACTGGTACACCAAGACATCATGGAATCACTTCAGAGACATATAAGGCGATTTAAATTATGATTTGTGTTACAAAATTTGATTGTAAAGTATTTCAGGAGTTCACATGCTAGAGTCCCCTTTTCTTGATAGTATCATCCAGCACGACCTCAGCAGTTCCCCATGCTGCTTAGTCAAGCCAATTTCTTGACTCTTTGAGAGAAGCCATCAGCACTGTCCATTTTTGTATCAAGGCTTTGACATAGGAGTTCAGTTGATGTCTCATATGAATCGGACGTCAAAACATCAAAACTAAGAGGCTCTTGCATTTGCAAATGTCAGTGAAATAACTTCACGGCTTTCAGTTCTGACTACTTGCTACAAGCTTATTTGCATTCTTAATTCTGTATTTGGTGTGAAATTCTAGACCAAAGATTTGGTTCCTCTCCCCAATGTAATAGTGATCAGATTCATCCCAAGAAGTACTTCCTGAATGTGTTACTTCTTTGGCAGACTCTCTTTCCAAATATATTAACATTAAGACTATTATTAAGATAATCCAAGGAAAGACCCTTGCTTTTGATTTTTGTAACACTATTTTGATAAATATTTTTCTTCCTTGGAGTTTGGTGTCGTACTAGACTGAAGCCTCTTTTACCCTACATTTTCAAGCAGAATTTTCTTCTCTAGAAACAGAATGTGGCATCAGGTGGCAGCAAAGTCTGATGCTCAAATGATCCACAACAAGGACATACATCTCAGAGGAAGGGAGTTGGCTAGAACTGTCATGACTAAACAGAAGTAGTGATTGCCCAGGCAAAGTACCTTGAAATATCTGGGATTCCAGGGGAATTTTTTTTCCCTTTAAATATTGGTGTCTAGGCAGCTGTTGCTTGTTATTCTTTGGCTATAATATTATATATGTAAGAATGGTAAAAGAAAGGAGGAAATAGTGGTTGATGTTGTGCTATTATTTTTGCAAGTATTTAGGCTCAAGGTTTTCCTCGGAAATGAATTCTCCCATCTACTCTCACAGGTCTGATGCTTGGCGGTCAGTGGTCAGGCGGTAGTAGGGGAAAGGCAGCCTAGAGCATCACACATGACAACAGAGGCTCCCAAAGCTGTTCTGAGGACACGAGGGCCATCCCAGTTTTCATCCTATCTGTTTCAGTTAAAGATACACACTACTATATATAAAATAAATAATCAACAAGGACCTACTGTAGAGCACAGGGAACTCTACTCAGTATTCTGTAATAACTTATAAGGGAAAAGAATCTGAAAAAGAATGCATATATGTACATGTATAACTGAATCACTTTGATGTACAGCTGAAACTAACACAGCATTGTAAATCAACTATACTTTAATATAAAATAAAAATTAAATTAAAAAAAGGAATTATACTGCCAATAAATCCAGATTGCCAGAGACCAGGGCTGGCTTCATGGGCACACAAGCTATGCTCTAAGCTGAGTCACCCCAGCTCCCATGCTTAGAAGAGTCCTGTGCTCGAATCAATTCTCATCGTCTTGAAATTCTTAATAATTTTTGAACAAGGGGCCCCATGCTTTCATTTTGCACTGGTTCCCACAAATTGTCACCCATCCTGGCTGAGATTTAGCTGTGTTTGACAATGTGATTTTTATATCCAACCAACATGGAATCTAGTCACTCAGATATTAGTTTACTATTCAACATTTATTCATTCAACAAAGATTTTCAAAAACTTAATATATGTTAGGTTCTGTGATAGATCACAGTATAGGTGACACAGTGGCAAACAGGAAGCTGTTGCCTCTGTCCTTAAAGAGCTTTAACTCCTGGTTGAGGAACAGAGACAAAGAGAAAGGATATTCAATAAAGTATCATAAATACCATGAGAGCCAAGTGTAGCATACGATGGGAGCATATGGTAGAGTTATTTAAATGTAAAATCCTCATGTAAAAATGTCCACATTTTGGGATATTGATGGTCAAACTATGTCCTCTTTTTTTTCAAAAGTGGTAGGTAGTATATCTGTTTCAGTGCAATAATAGTACATTTTCTGCTACAACTAGCCTTGTTAGGATTTATGCTGTTTTATCACAGGAGGTGTTCATGAGCTTCTAACACGATGGGAAAGGAAGGCAAATTATTCTCTCCTTGCTGACTTAATGCTGGTGACTCTTCCCCTTTAAGTGCAATGAAACGATAAGCAACTTTTAATGAATTATTTGGAAAACATTTCCCCCAGAGTTAAGAGACACATAAGCTCTTATCATGTCTGCTGCTAAAGACGACATGATTAATTCATTTTGTTCTCGGTGGCCCCAATTATTTCATTAATCCTTTCCTCCTCTCCTCTACCCCGATGGCTACATTAGGAGGCCCAGGTTTCATACGTGGCAACCCAAGTAAAACAATGCCGTCACTGACATCCCGATTGCTCTGTGCAGGACCGTGGGCATGTTTAGTAATAAATGATATGAAAAGGTCTTTTATTGACAAGCTGCCACGTGCTGTTTGCATTAGCGAATATGAGAAGATGATGGCCGCTCCCCCTTGGTCCCCATGGCATTGGGCTCGGTGAGATAGCAGAAAACGCTTCAGTTTACTTAGAGCATTGATAACACCTCTAAATAATTAACTGAGGACTTCCTGTCTTCAATTACTTAATGCTTTTTTTTTTTTTTTTTTAACATCTTGAGAGGATTATAAGCAATTTATGGATTTCACATGATGAGTGCATTTGCCACTATTCCCACAAAGCATTTACGGGATCATGTTTCTAAAGCTTTGAGGTAATTAAAAATAAGCATGGAGACAATGCGGCTGATGCTAGGTGCCCACTCTCCCTTCTGTCACTTCTAAGGACCTAGATTCTCAGGCTCCTGGATGACTAGAGCTATGGCTTCATCAGGGTTCGACTGTAACTTAGGGAATGCCAAGGTTTTGGAAATGATGAGAAAAGCAAAACCTTTATCTCCAGGGGGTTCAGGCAGCTCTTGGATCAAATGTTTGAGATGGAATGTGAAATAAATTTGATTATTTTAGTTCATTCCATGAACTCAATAAAATAGTCATTCTCATCATAAAATACTTCGCTACTGAATTTGATCAGTCAGCTAACCATGGAACTGAATTTTCCCTGGCAGATAAAATGTGTGAACACTACACAGATCTTGGGTTTTAGATCCTCTAATGCCAGGCACCATTCCTGTCCCATAGGAACTGCGTATTAGGATACTGTACTTGGTAAGGTTTTGTTGAATGAAGGTTTATTTCCTCATTTAACAAAGAAATCGCTCTTTAGGGCTATAGTGCTCAAGTGAAGTATTCTCTAAATCTGTTTAAAATGAATTCTAACAGATTATTTTTTCACTTTATAATCTTACAAAAAATAAAATTAGGTAGAAAAACTTTAAAATGTTTATCCTAATACAAGAGGAATGCTGCCATTAAGTTATGCATATAAAATCCTCTGACATGAAAATATCCATTAAAAATGATAATAAAAGGAAGAGCTGGTAGAGTGAAGGTATTTAAAGAAAAAGCTTTGCAATTATTTTATAATTAAGGAGGCTATCAATCCTGTTGGTTTGAACCTCACCATTGAATTTGGTCCGTCGGCACGTAAATTCTGGTTTTCTAAAAAATGCAAACCAGTACAGCTGGCGAGAGTTCAAAGCCCATGCTGGATGAGTAGATGGATTCCGTAAGAAGAGAATTCTTTATCCTTGTATCCCAGTTTATTGTGAAACCTTTACTGCTACAAAGTCTTAATGGGCCTTAACTTGGTTTTCAAAACCCTGTAATTAACATTCCATGGCCATCCTCAGTCATTCTTTTGATTTCTCCTACTCCATTCTGTACGGAGTTCTGTTGGTGTATCATTGCACAAGCTATTCCTTAACTTGTCAGTAGTACTGGGAGCTTCTTAAGATCAGCAATCTTATTTTGAAGCACTGAATATACTATCTAGAACACAGCAAGCAGGCTACATGTATTTTTTTTTTTTTTGTAATGAAATGGTATTCTGATTTCCTTATAGATGGAGGCAGTGAATGCCTTGGGGACCCCGAGTAGGCCAGTTTTCACCTTCATCTTTCAAATGTGGATATTAAAAACGTCCCTCACTTATAGGCATGTGATGAGAATCACAGGAGTCAAAATGCAAATGGTTTGTTAAAATTATAAAGCACCGTATACATGTAAGTTTTTTTTATGGAAAATAACATCATTTCAATTGCTTGTGATGATTTTCATTTTTAGTGAACCAGGATCTAAGGAACAAATCTGATCATCTAAATGGATGAGGGCTTTCCCCATCCCCATTATCCTTGGCTTAGCTCGGGATCTTCACATCAGGATCACAATGTGCTAGTCCGCAAATATTCATTAAGCACCTTCTGTAGGCTTATGACACTTTTGGAAAACAGCGGACATCTATCCACGAGTGCTTGCTTGTGTGTCAGGGAACTGTGGAATTTATTTTTCCACCTGTGTAGCAAGGCCTGTGCCTCCTCTAAGGAAAAATCAGGCATGCTTTTCCAGGCCTTTCTGCACTTCTATGTGAGTTTCGTTATCTCTGGTATCACTGCCCCCTGCAAAGTACAGGGTCTAATGGAAGGAAGGCATTCACTCAGGAGGCCTTGGAGAGAGACTACTGGCAATTGGGAAAAAGTAAAAGTTTGTAAACTCTTCTCTGTGTTCTCATAATCTAAACTTACACAACTGTTTGGAATGATTCAGTAGATCTAAATAATGAGCTAAGTTACTAAATCTCTTGAAAGATTCTTCTCTGTCAAATGGGGGTAATAATTCTCTCTGCCCCATAGGTTTGTGATGAGGATCAAATTAGATCGTAAATGTCAGGGGCTTAGGACAGTATTTGACACATATTAAATTCACTTATTCCTCATTTATTTAGCACTTACTGACATGTCATGGATTGCTCTAGTTGCTAAAGATACAGTACTGAACAAGGTAGAGACGGTCTCTGTGATCCTGGAGCTTACGTTCCAGTGGAGGGGGACATAAAGAGACAAATAAAAAGCAAACACTGTCAGGCAGTGAAAGGTCTGTGGTGAACATAAAACAAGGTGATGTGATGGTGTATCAGGAAAGCTGATCTAGACTTGGTGAGTCAGAAGATGTTTCCCTTCAGAAGAGACATTCAGACTAAAACATGTTAATTATTATTATAATCATCGCTAGTAATTATCTGACACTATACTATTATACTGTACTATTATTATATTATTAAAGCTAATTATAATACATAATGTTATAATAAGCAACAAAAATAATACAATTACTATTAATTAATGTTACTAATAATAACAACAAATTGTCACAACCAGTCAACTATCAACTATTCTGTGTATTAATTACCCACGTAGTAGACAACTGTTAGCCTCTGGCTGATTTCTCTCCTGCCTTCCAGTACATTCTCGGCTATCCTAGCACCATTATCTATGAGTATATCCTTGGGGAATGAAAATGCATCTTACTGTTTGTCTGAAAAAGAAAAAAAAGAACTTAATACTGATGCAAAAACCCTACACATAATGCATATCAAAGCCAACTATAAATTATTTCTGAAGTTATCTGCTGTTGTGGCTTACTGCTGCCAGTGTGGGCTCTTCTATTAGCATGGATAAGTGGGACCTGACCATATGTCAAGAGAACACGTCCTTCTGAAGTGACCTCATATATCAAACGCACACCCCTGGGAGGCTTTGCCCCCCTAACCACAATGACAGACTCTTCCGGTACGTTTTCCTCTTTTTTTTTTTCACCTGTGACCGTATGCTGCCGCCTGTCAGCGGTGTCAGTGTAGATGAGACCTTTCCCAACCTGCCTGAGCTGGTATTCTTTAATGACACCGTTTGGCTTAGGAGGGACATCCCAGCTCACATGCAGAGTCTCCGCACTGGGGGCCGCGACTCTCGGCGGAGGGATGCTTTGTGGAACTCCTTGGGTTGTAGCTGCAACGACCTGAAAACACAGGAATTAAACAGCAATTTCTTGGAATAGTACACTAGGTATTCTGATCAATGAGAATGTCACTTTTGCTTTAAAATGTTGTTGTCTGGCCTGGCATATCATTAGCAGGGCTTGGAGAAGCAGTCCCTCTTTTTTTAAATTCTTTCTCTCGCATCCTATTCAAACAATGAAATCTGACCTTGAATATATCCTATAAGTCTTCGACTACCATTTATCACCACGGGTTCAACAACAATTTTGATGGCAGACTGCAGCTCTCCGTTTAAACAAGTAAAAGCTGGCTGGCAGACTGTCTTACTAGAGAACTCTTGATAACTCTCTTCCATATGGCCCATCGGTGTCTTTGCATTTTAACAGCCTGATTTTGTACATTTTAAGCACCAGTAAATTTGGAGCAAAACCCACATCTGAACTTGCTTGCATATAATACACTTTGAACAGTATAAATGGGCAGCCTTTTCTGTACTCTTCCTATGATACCCAGGATGACTTTATAGTGTCTGTACCAATGTTCTAGAAAGAGAACCAAGTGAGAAGAAAAAAAGAATCAACCAGTGATTTACTCAATATTGTCAAAATATATTTTTGGGCAAAAATTGGCTGCCTTTGTTTTCTCACAGAATGAAGTCTGATTTCACTTTTTCACCAATTGTTTTGGCATCTGGTAGGCAGGAGCTCCACTATGCAAAAAGCACGGAATGGCTCTAGGACCGTTTGTACCCTAACTTTTGATTGGGCCAATCAGCTGCCTTCTGTCTAGTTGGTGGGGCACTCAGAGATGCTTCTGGGGTCTGCTGAATAAAAAGCAGCTCACATGAGCTGCGGCTGATGCGTGCGACTGAACGTGTTACTTGGATGCTTCTTGCACAGTGTGTGAAGATGCTGCGCTTCTCAAGTTTAAACCATATGAAAACTGGGTCTCCTCTGACTAGCTTGGCATCTGTGAAATGGCTCTTTCCTTATTTTACTCCTACCTTGTTTGATTGTTTCCTCCATTTTTCACTTAGTAGCATCCCCAAGGGGGCTGGTCATCTGTGGTCTTCGGTTTTTGTCTCTCTCTATTCTCCTTACATGACCACACTCAAACTCCTTGCTTCAACTTCCCTCATAGATCTTTCCAGAAAATTTCAGTCACTTCTTAATCCACCTTCTGACTAGACATTTTCACTTAAAGTGCCAAATAATATTTTCTTCCACCATTCTGCTATCTGCTCCTCCTTTTGAATATATTTTTTCAAAGCTTTAAAAATGTTAATCTTGGGGCTTCCCTGGTGGCGCAGTGGTTGAGAATCTGCCTGCTAATGCAGGGGACATGGGTTCGAGCCCTGGTCTGGGAAGATCCCACATGCCGTGGAGCAGCTGGGCCCGTGAGCCACAACTACTGAGCCTGCGTGTCTGGAGCCTGTGCTCTGCAACAAGAGAGGCCGCGATAGTGAGAGGCCAGCACACTGCGATGAAGAGTGGCCCCCGCTTGTCGCAACTAGAGAAAGCCCTCGCACAGAAACGAAGACCCAACACAGCCAAAAATAAATAAAAATAAATAAATTAATTAATTAAAAAAAATGTTAATCTTATTCTTTACTTTTAACTTTTCCTTTTTTTTTTAAATTGAAGTATAGTTGATCTGCAATCTTGTGTTAGTGTCAGGCGTACAGCAATATGATTCAGTTATACATACATATATATATATCTATTATTTTCCAGATTCTTTTACCTTATAGATTATTATAAGATATTGAGCACAGTTCCCTGTGCTATACAGTAGGTCCTTGTTGTTTATCTATTTTACTATATAGTAGTGTGTATATGTTAATCCCAAACTCCTATTTTATCCCTCCTCCCCACTTTCCCCTTTGGTAAGCATAAATTTGTTTTCTATGTCTGTGAGCCTATTTCTGTTTTGTAAATAAGTTCCTTTGTATCCTTTTTTTTTTTTTAGATCCCACATATAAGTGAGATCATATGATATTTGTCTTTCTCTGTCTGGCTTATTTCACTTAGTATGATAATCTCTAGGTCCATCTGTGTTGCTGCAAATGGCATTATTTAATTCTTTTTTATGGCTGAGTAATATTCCATTATATATATATATATATATATATATATATATATATATATATATATATATATATATATATATATATATTCCTCTTTTGTTTTTTGATTTGCTTGCAGAATGGCACCATGACCAACAAATTGGTCAAGCCAGATATCCTGAAAATACCCATAATACTTTCCTTTTATTCCTCTACATACAGCTGACTACTGAGTCCAGTAGTTTTTGTGCCCTGGTATCTGTTGTATCTTTCTGATATTCTTCATCTGACCCCTGCTGCCTGAATTCAGATCTTCATTATTTCTTGTAAAGGCTGTTGCAGAAGCCTTGGAACTATTTCATTTTCTACGTCAGGCTCCTTTGTCCTTTTCTCTGTTCTTCAAGAGCAGGCTATTTTTGCTGAAATGATATTTAAATAGAATTTCTAAGTTTTTAAACTGAGAAATGGCTTGGGAACTATTATGGATTTATAGAAGACCACCTAAAAAGAGTTGGTGGAGGAAAAGTGGATTAAGTGGATAATACTCGTTCAAGTTTTTGCTTTTGATGAATGAAACATTGAAATTTGAATAAATTTTCCTTCTGGTGATCTCTCCTTTCAGGAGGAAGTGTTGGTACTCAATTGAGACACCATATGGACTCCCTACTTTATTGGCATTACCACCTGGACCTTCATATAGTCTTAACACTGGATAATTCTGTCCAGAGTTTAGGCAAACTCCTCTTACCTTGCTGCTGGTGGCACAGCCAGCAACCGTGCAAGCTTTCAGCTGGTATGAATATTCCATAAAAGGTTGAATTCCTTTCGTATCAGAGAAGCTCAACGATGTTCCTCGAAAACGTTCAATTCCATCTCGGAGAAGAATGTAGTAAATAATAGGACCTAAAAGAGGCAGAGAAAGGCCTGAATTTGAGTGTCAGACTCTTTTAACTGTTTGCAAACAAATCAGATGGCTTAGAGTTCTGAAGAAATGGGATAATATAGCATTATTTAATTTTAAATTGTTATTATTTTGCTATGTTCAAGCAGTTCTTAATTACACTCACTCTTATGGAGGAGGTGGATTATTGACATAAATAATCAGTCAGTTGTTTCTTTCCCCTCACTATCAAACATTTACTTTCAAAACTATTCTGCCTTCCCATAACATGCTTTGCTTATTTGAAAGCAGCTCAGATATATGTTGGGATTCAAGGAAAATAATTTTTGGCTGAAAATTTGTGAGGGCTATTTCACAAAATGAATGACTGGTTGACACATACCTGAAGTTTCCTTTATCAGCAAATACTTTTTAGTGGTTAGATGCATGCCAATTAAACGTAGACTACACTAATTTCAATTTCCTTATGGATTTACGGGATTATGTTATTTGAATTTTAAAAATAGCTTAATACCATTTGATTGTATAGGCTTCTTCCAGTTGAGCACTATTACATCATCAAGATGATCCATTTTGGTCCACCTGGGGGGGCTCACTCCCTCAGGCACATCTTCTTTTGTTGTGGCCCTAACAGCCTTGCTGAATCCTCGCCCATAGCTATTCCACGCAGAAATCCTATACTCGTATGTCATGTAGGGTTCCAGGTTCACATCTGGAAAGACAGAAAATCGGACAGCGGGGTTTTTAAAATTTTTATTTTCTTACCATCATATCGAAAATAAATATCAAAACCTTAAACATTTAAAAATAAATACTCGGGGGCTTCCCTGGTGGCGCAGTGGTTGAGAATCTGCCTGCCAATGCAGGGGACACGGGTTCGAGCCCTGGTCTGGGAAGATCCCACATGCCGCAGAGCGACTAGGCCCGTGAGCCACAACTGCTAAGCCTGCGCGTCTGGAGCCTGTGCTCCGCAACGAGAGGCCGTGATAGTGAGAGGCCCGCGCACCGCGATGAAGAGTGGCCCCCACTCGCCACAACTAGAGAAAGCCCTCACACAGAAACGAAGACCCAACACAGCCAAAAATAAAAATAAGTAAAGTAATTAATTAATTAAAAATAAATAAATAAATAAATGCTCAATGCACTAATCCTTTTGTATGTAAATAAAGCTCTAAGATCTTTACTTTCTGAGTCATAAAAAATATTACAAGTGCTTATTAGATGCAGAGATATGAAATTGCACAGAACAGAATTCACCTATTTGAATAGAGAAATATGGATACATTAAAGAAATGATTGAAAAATAAAAGCGCTAGACTAATGTACGTTAGGTGTTAATGCTTCTCAAGTTCATGATCTCTTTACTTCTGTATGAGGCAGGTTTGGTAAGATTCTTTTATAGTTTTATTATTATAAATTTTACCAATTATTACGTTGTCAATATTACTTAAATTATTACATGAATTATAATGTAGTTGTTATGAGATACAGGACTTGGAACTTAGCTTATCATAGTACAATTTTAATGAATAAAAATGAATTCACACTCCACTGTATGTACCATGTATAGTGTACTATATATACTTCCTTCATCTTCTACCAAACCAGAACTGAAACCAAAACCAAAAACAACCAATCTAATTAAAACAACAAAACCAACCTGCTGAGATTTTTGGCCTAGCAAAACTTTTATTAGATAATCATCCACGTGATTCAACGGTGTCCCAAACAACTTAGTTCAGTTTTGAGCTTTAATAACTTCGGAAGTACAAATGCTACAAATTTACCAAAACATTCCTTGAAAGTTTAATTATTTAAATCTGCTTTCCGCTTATTTAATTCTGTGAATTTTGAAGATCTACATATGTATTTTTGTGTGGCAGTTTCCGGATGATCACCAGACAGGGGGATCAGAAGAGGTCCTCCTTGACTGTCTGGCCGCCTGCTCTATCTCCATTGGATGCAGCATTAATTCTCGTTCCATCCACTTGGGTTATTTGACCACATTCTCCTTACATGCAACTCATTACAATAAAGCCTGCCCTGCCTCTTTTATAGAATTAGTATGAAAATAAAATGCAATAAGTTATGCTGCAGAACTTCATAAAATGTAAATTGCTATACAAATGTATTTCCGTCTTCATTTTTTCCAGTAAGAGGGTATTTGCTGCTTTGTACCTGTGATGACCACCAGTGGGTCCCCAGATCCCCCTTCTGTCCTGGTCAGAGACCTCTTGGCCATAGTCTACATTTCCCAGTTTTCTTTGCAGTCTGGTGTAGTCACACGACTGATCTCAACAACGGAAGGAGTGTGGAAGTGACATGGGTAATTTGTGCATCACTTTCTGAAGAGGAAATCACTTGCCTTCTGTTAGCATTCTTACCCCTTCTGATGGGCTGGAACTAAGGGTGTTGTGACAACTCAGGCTGTACCACTTGGAAGCATGAGGAGGAATCCAGATCCTGAATGACCTTGTGGGGCTGAGCTGCCCAGACGGTCCGTCCACTCACCCACAGATGGTAACTATATTTTTGAACCTCTTGCTATAGCAGATTAAACTATTCACTGCGAATAACTGTTATTGTGTAGCCTTCAAGCCCATGTTGCCATTTCTAATTTCAGTTGTGGCAACTGTCCACATTTTATTCCTGTTCTTTCCTCCACTGTATTTCATTCTTCTCCTTTTTGACTCTCTCAAGTCTTAGCCTTACTTCTATATTTTCCTGTGAGGCCTGGTCCTTCAAAGATGTTCCCAGCCCATAAAAGCATTCTTTTTGCTTTACACATAAGGAATCACTTGTTGAAATTTTACCTTTCCTCAACCATCTCTCTCATTTCTCAGAGCTCTTTTTTTCTTTGCCAGAATTTCCAACTATTCTTCTTCTTTTATTTTTAACTTGTTATCTCAAAATCATTTTACATGTTAACATGGGGCTAATATTCTGCTAAATGAGGGTGTTGGGTTTTGGGGCGGTATGTTTGCTCAATATTTACTTGTTAATTGCTGAAAGGTCCCATACATATTTGTCTCCAATCATTTTTTTAGCTAACAGAGCAATCCTTCCAAAAATGTGTATATAATTGTGTCATTCCATTGCTTAAAAAGCTTCACTAACTATCCATTCATTGCGGTATTAAGGTAAACTCTTTAGTGTGGCCTAAAAGGTCTTCATAATCTGACCCCCGCTCTTTGGCCTCCTCTCCATTGCTTTCTCTGTCTTATATGTGCTACATCCTTATGAAGATACTTGTTTTTCAGACCTGCTGGGCTTCCTCCTGCTTCCTGCACTTTGCATGTGCTGTTCTCTCTGCCTGGCCTACCTCCCCTTAAACTGATAGGCTCTAACTTGTCCTTCAGTTCTTTCTTTGGGCACAGTATCCTTCTTGAAGTCTTTCCAGTCTGGGTTAGGTGTCCTTGCAATACTCTTCCAAAGCATCCTATGCTTACCTCTATCATAGAACTTACCTGCACATCGTTTCTCATATTAGAGGTAATTATGTATTAATTTCCCTATCTCTTCATATTAGCTTCAAATCCTGATGGAATTTCCTGCTAGTTTTCAAGTTATTGGTCCTCATATACTGACTGGTTATTAGTAAGGATTTAATAAATGTTTTTGATAAATAAATGATTGTAAGAACAAATGAATTTTGGTCAGCACTGGTGGTTGTAGCTTTTAATTATCAATTTCTAAAAATGGTTGACTTTTCATCTAAATTGGTCTCAGTGGAATTTGTTTGAGCATCATTTGAGCGCTTAATTTTTTTTCATGAAAAGTAGAATTTTGTTATTTTTCATATTCAATTTATAGTGTTTTCTGGTAGGCAAACCGATCTGAAATATGGATGTTAAAAGCCCCTGCAATATTATATCAGTAGGTGGAAACAGCTATTCTCTTCTGGAGAGGTCTACTGCAAATATGTCTTAAAAACCCTTCAAAATCTGGACCTTGATTACCAAGGGCAGATAAAAGCCGAGAACTGTCTTAGAAGAAAACCAAGTAATTTTAAAATGAGGGTTCATGACTTAAATCTGTAGCTGGGAGTGGGAAGAGATTAGCAGTCCAACTGTTTTCTATCCGGAGGCTTTTCCTACCTAAAGGCATTCCAATAAATATTTTTTTGTTTGCTTACAGTGTGCTAAATCTAAAAATAAGGTAAAATTAAACAGGGATGTTCTATGCACGTGGATACTTCAATCTGGTAGGAGAGACGAGACAAGTGTCCCGATGCCTATGACACATACATGGTAGAAGTGGAGAATGGCATGACCGTGCGTCACAGGAGCACAGAGGAGAGAGGGGGCTGGACTTGGGAAGCCTAAACTGAGAACGTGAATTCTGACCTTGGCCTTGAGTGTGATGGTTAAGAAGAACATTTCAGGTGGAAGGAACTGCTTGAGGGAGGTTTGGAGCACTCCGAAAGGACCCCTATACCATGTGGTGTCCACTACATCTGCAGCTCCTAAAGATGACATAATTTGAACCTGACTATTACCACAACAAGTTACTTTTACAGATCTGACCCTCAGTTTCCTCATCTGTGAAATGAGCATACTTACCTGATTGCTTTATGGGTAAATTAAGATAAGGTTTAAAAATGTTTAGCACAAAGGGGGAGTGGCAGAGGGAGGGACTGGGAGTTTGGCTTTAGCAGATTGAAACCATTATATATAGGATGGATAAACAACAAGGTCCTACTGTATAGCACAGGGAACTATATCCAATCGCCTGTGATAAACCATAATGGAAAAGAATATTAAGAAATGAATGTATAGATGTATAACTGAATCACTTTTCTGTAAGCAGAAATTAACACAACATTGTAAATCAACTGTACTTAAAAAAAGAAAACTGTCTAGTACAACACTGGAACTAAATAATACTCAGTAAACTTTATCTCTATTCCTTCCTTCCCTTCCTAATCTACTCCCTCTCATCCCAGTATCCTGCTTTACTGTTTTCCTCCTCAAGGTTTGCCATTATCACCCACCATTGGCTGGGTAAGGCAGAATGATGAGTCATGATGGAATTCAGTGGTTTTATTGTTTATTTGACCTCAGCTGGCTTGAATTATGTCACTTAAATGTATTCCATTTGACTCTAAACAATAGGTGTGTGTACACACACAGTTACACACGCACATCTAATTTTTCAAAAAACAGAAACTTAAGCAGGGACTTAAGTAAATGGATGAAATGTAATAGATGGCAGAACTATTTTGGAGATGATCCTAAAATTTACAGCGTCTTTCACCTGACTCAGCCAAGCCTAAGAATCACTATTTTGGACTAATGCAGTAGGGCTAAGATGGGGCTTGGAAATTACTATTTTCAATAACCATGAAGGTTCTTGTTCCCAAGATGATGGCCATCTTGGGGAAACACCAGGCTGCAGGAGAGCACAGTCTCTGGCCCCAGACCCAAGATCAGGAAAGGGATACTGATGTCACTGAGCAGTCTGTCTCCTCCTTGGAGTGATGCTACCAGGTCTTAGTGAGCAGACGGGTTTCTACCTCTTTTCTGCTTGGAAGAATAACAACATTCATTCATGGCTCTTATTGAAAGCCTGCGTTCCAACTTTTGAGAAAGAAAATTAGGCTCATTGCAAATTAACTGGATATACCATAAAAGGTCACGTAACTAATTTATTTCCCTGTTCTTCATTCTCTACAGGCTTACTTTAAAATAGAGTACAACCTTGTTAAAATTTCGACTCTGAAAAACTTTAAACTACTAACTTTGACCAGATCCAGATTGTGCCTTTAACTACCTGGTAACTATCTGGCTCATAAGTATGATGGAATTAATTGATATGAGGTGAAGGAGGGAGTTGAGGTCAGAGTGAAGGAAATCTGCGTTTTCAGCAGCTTTTCGCCCCCCCCCCATTCTAAGCCACGGGCAGGTGGCTCCCTTTCTGTTACCTGTGAAGGAGAGTGTGCTTACACTTCCCATATGAACAGGTTCTTCAGCAGATGAGCACATTTCTTCCACTGATTCCTTCCCGATGGAATTGCGAGATCCTCTTATCACAGTACAAATGTGGCTGGTAAAGTTGAAGTCACACCTGCCACAGTGTGCTGTGGCTTCCATAGACACCGGGCAGACGGTCCTGCAGACTTTAGTTTCCTAAGTCAAGCGGTAGAGGTGGGGCGGGGGGAAAGGAATTGAAAACGTTCATTTAGACATGTGTGGCGTAGGTTTTTACAACTCTCAAATGAAATTTTCTTGTGCTTAGTTCATGAATGAACACCTCAAAATTCATAAAAAGAAATGAGGGCAGTCTGTATACTAGAAAGAGCAGTTACTTCGAAATGACACAGATCTGGATTCAAAATCCAGTTTTGCAGCTTATTGGTGTTGTGACCTTGAACGAGTCTCTTATCCACTCAAAGCCTCAGCTTCTTCCGTCAAAGAATAGAAATTCAATTTACTATGCGGGTTTGTTTGAATGACTCAAATGAGATAACGTAAATGCCTTACACTTAGTAGATATGCTATAAATAATAACAGGAGTTGTTATTTTATTACTGTTACTTTGACACTTTCCTAATGGAGTTTTAGACAAAATAAAGAATGTGAAATTTGAGAATCTGCACTTCTTGTGCCCTTGGCAAATTTGGACTAATAAGAAGTATTCTGCATCCAAGTTTTAGAAAATTTAAATATTTCATGAACTGTCATTATAATCATTATTATTTATATTTATAAACTTTTTCTCTGGTGAATCTCTGGACATTTTATAGCTATTGATAAGTACTAGTAGGCTCTAATCTCAGAAAATGAAATACTTCACCATCCCAAATTACAGGAGATATAAATAAGGCAATATTCTTATAAGGCAAAGCTCTACTTCATCTTCCCTTTTTATAGGTAACATAACTTATTTAAAATCATTTTTGTTATTTAAAAGTGATCTACATTCAATCTGTCTCTTTACCTAAAATAAGTTAAATTATTTTCCCAACGATCATCAAAGTAAAGCTGCTTCAGAAAAATATAGTTGGATTTCCATTTAAATATGGTGAATCGAACATGTGCATTTATCTTCATTTCCTCTTAAAGCCCAACCAAATGACAATAAAGGAATATGGCAAGTCCAAGGAAACAGGAAGGGAAGTAACACACGTTTTTGGAAGCTGGGAAGTGGATGGATGTGGCAGAGACAAGGCTATGTGCCCAGGAGTGCCCATTTTTGCCTTTTCTCCCCTGGAACGCTAGATTTTCAAGTCCGGCTACAATAGGAAGAGTCATGTGACTAGAAATGTCTGTGTGACTGTGTACAGAAGAGATGCATTCTGCATCCAAGGAAGACACATACATGTGCAATCATCCACTCTCTCCTTTTTCCACTGTGAAGTCTCACAAGATGGAAGCGACTTGGGTTCCTGAGATGTTGCATGGAGAGCTGCCAGTCTCACACTGGACTGTCACATGAAAGGTTTAAAAAAATTCATTCTGTTGACCCATTCCATACATGAGTATGTCTGTTTTTACCTCAGCATAGTCCAGTGTATTCTAGCAAAAACACAAATTAGTACTTTGAAGTTGGATGTTGTCTTAACAACAATAACAAAACCCTAAAGTATGTGGCATTGGCTTAGGGTTAAGCAGGCCGTGGCAAAGAAACACGTACTGGGCTTTGGGAAGCTGAGGAGGTCTGTTGTGCTATGGCTAAATATTCTGCAAACTCTGCTCTGGGATAACTGTCAAAGCAAGCCAAGTGTTCCTGAGCTCACCACTCTGGGGAAGATGTCATAGCTTAGAACATGAGCAGTATGTGTGCTGTTAGAGCTGCATTTGGCCAAGTATTAGAAAAATGAGAAAAACTTAGAAAATAATTGGTGAAACTAAAAAAAAAAAAATAGAGAGGGTCCACTGGAAGATATAAGCCAGGAGCCAGAGTGGGAAAGCTAAACGCAATTCTGCATATTGCATAGTGAGAACCCCAGCCCTCTTTGCTACTGGATACTCCATATGGCAGCCAGGCATGTATGCCATCCCGATGTAGGATGGAGTATTAAGGATACTTCTTTAAGTATTAAAATAGTACCAAGCTTAAACCATAATGGAAAAGAATATGTAAAAGAATACATATATATAACTGAATCACTTTGCTGTACAGCAGAAATTAATACAACATTGTAAATCAACTACTTCAATAAAATAAATTAAAAAAACTAAAATTTTATAGGCAAAAAATAGTACAAAACAAATGAGACAATTCAAAGAATAAAGCAAACAAACAATTAAAAAACCAACAATGGAATGAATATTTCCAGAATGATTAAAAAACAGACGTTCCATGAATGAAACAAGAGTAGGATGATTAAGTAATAATCAGCAAACAAGAAAGAGCACTTAAAAACTAAAAAATAATATGATAGCTAAAAAAACCCCCACAACAAATCAATAGAAAGGTGGAAAGATATAGTTAAGGCAATATCTCATCACATTGAAAAAGATGAGGAGTTAATCAATAGGCAAGAAACAAGAAGAAAAAATTAAAATATCAGTTTAGGAAGTCCAACACCCAAGTGATCAGTGAAAACAGACAAAAGAAGGGGCAAAGTATCAAAGAAATAATAAAATAATAGTCCCTGGATTGAAGTCCATAGACCCCACCTTGAAAAAGTCCACAAAAAGTATATCATTATGAATATTAATAATAATGATGATAATAACATCTACATAGAGGCACATTGCCATGAAATTTTAGAAAAGCAGAATAAAGAGAATGTCTTAAAAACTGTCATAGGAAAAACGACATGGTTACCTACAAAGAAACAGGAATCAGAATAGCAATGAAAATTAAAAAATGCAGAAATGCCTTCAAAATCCTGTGTAGAAATAATTTTTGACCTTGAATTGTATACCTAGCTAAGCTATCAATCCAATGGGAAATAGAATTACAATAATTTCAGACATCAAGCTCTCAAAACATTTACCTTTCATGCACCTATATCCAGGGAGATAATTTTTCAAAAGAAGGTGGCAAAAAGGGACACCTGGGGTTCGAACACAGGAAAACCAACACAGAGGAGGAGTGAAAGGAATTCCCAAACTAACAGCTTAGGGAAGATGGGCTGGGACAGCTGTGCAGAAATCCCACAGTGATCCAGTCCAGATTGGAGCAGGAATTGGAAGACTCCAGGAAAGAGGTCTTCAGGAAACAAAATGGGATCTATGGATTGAACTTTACCTATAACACACTGCTTGATTCAGCATTCAGAAAATCTCCTAATCATAATCATTTAAATATGAATTTTAAATACAACTGTTAATTGACCTTCATAGAGCCAATTCAAGCCAACTTAAAAGATTATGGTTATATCCTGAACTTCCTCCTTAAATAATGGAAGCTGTCCCTTCTTGACCAAAATGAGATGCCTGGGAATCAAATGTGAGGTGGGCAATAATGAAACGCACAGTTGTGAGTGATGGTGTCATTTCTGAAACTAACAGGTTTTCTATCTTCATTCTTCAAATATGAGTGCCCCTTTAAGGAGAGTTTTTTATATAGATGCTTCCTAACTCGTTATTTTAAAGGCACGTTCTTGCAACATCACCAGCTCTTTAAGACCAAAAAATACTAAGTATTGAAGAAAAATGTCCTAGTCAAAACTTCTGAAAACACTGGCCTGGAATAAATTTTGGAACATAGTGTTGGATAGATTTCTTTCATAGAACTGACTACGGTTGTGTTCAAATCAAATCGATTCTTAAAAAATTTTGTAGACAAAACCTTACTACTTTTGTTGGGTGTTTTGTATGGTTATTCGCTTCATGAAGTACCTACTCTCTTCAACAATTTTATGTGTTATCTGTTTTTTCCTTTCTTTTTTTAAATTTTAATTTTATTGGAGTATGGTTGATTTACAATGTTGTGTTAGTTTCAGGTGTACAGCAAAGTGATTCGGTTATACATATCTTAATATTCGTTGCCACAAATCGCTTGCTGGGGCCTTAAAAATCTCAAGACTTATGGACCATTCGACAGACCATGACATCCACACAATGATTGTGTAGTTGCCTCACTCAGCAAGAGCTCTTCTATTGTCTGTGACCAAAGCACCGATTTTTAGCCATCTCTTAGTGACAAATTACTACCAAACATAGTAGGGTGTTTGTTTTTTAAATGCCCATAATCCTTTCCTTAAACTGGTAGGTTTCTAGATTGCTGGGTCAAGTTTAATGCTAACAAACATGGCATGGCTGTATGTGGAGCATCTCAACGTACACACATAAATGATGCACCCACAGGCCTATTCATTTCTGTGGTTGGCTGGCTTTTGCTGATCTTGCACTGTCTTAAGGAATATGATAGAAACACAGTGAAGTGAATCTGCTGTATGTAAGTTCTCTATGAAAGGAAAGTGATGGCCTATGGTTGGGGGGCTAGAGAAAAGAAGCTGAATTTCCCTTCATCTCCCTCCACAGCAACATGCCGGCTCAGACTTTCTGTCTGCACTAATCTGAAGTGCTGGTAAAGCTTCCTGAGAACAGCTAATCATTATTAATTCCTTTAGAATTCATTGCAATAACATCAATCATAGCGAACTCATTTGGTATTAATATGGATGTAATGTGAAAATGAATAATGCACACAGGAGTTTTTATATTCCTATTTTAGAAAAATAGTTATGAACAATGTATTTCTCTTTCCATTGTCAAATCAGCCCGAGAGGTTTTCTATCAATTACCTTCATCATCATTCCAGTTGAAATCTTGTCAGAGCAAACATATTTCAAAGGATTATATCCAACTCCATTACAGCATTTCTGGCTCTTTGGAATAAGTTCAGTCTCACAGCATTTTACTGGCACTGGGTCATTCTTTTTAACGTGTGCTTTAGACTCTCCACTGGAAGCTGAGCAGCATATGGTATCTGACATATTCATATAATCCTGCCCACAACAGAACATCCCTGCAACAATAAAATGTTATATATGAATATGAAATAAAAAAAGAGAAGAAAACTGAGGCTGCTATAAAGTTTGGTATAAAAATGTCAGACTCAGGCAGTTCCTGAAGCGGTACGATAGCTCAGGTAGCATTTCCCTACCAAGGTGACTTAAATGTACAGTGAGGGGTCCTTCTGACCAAGAGCAGTAGACACTAATTAGGTAAAGAACACACAAGAGGAAGTGTTCTAAAATCATTCAGCAGGGGGCCAAATTTCTCCTAAGCGCCATAAAAAATGATCTGATTTCTGTCATGAGAACTGCCTGCCCATTTTGTAATGATAACATCTTGTTGCAGAAGAAGGGGTAGTTAAACCACAGGAACTCAGAAGAAATCTTTAGAAATTCACAAGGGAGAAGAGGTCACCCAAGCACTCTGGGATAAGAGGCTAGACAGTGGAGAGGTAGCACCATCCTAGAACTGGAGACTTTGCACAAGCATCTTGTAAGTTTCTGCCTGCCTTTGTCTAAGATACAGATATTTGATTCTTGTGAATCCAGCAGCAACTGTAACCATTCTTTGGTCATGAGATAGATTTGTATTCAAAACCAGTTGAGTGCACTCACTGATCAGGTGAACCATTTGGCCACCATTCTTCGAGCTGCCCTAGACCCATCACTGGACGTGGCTAAGAGGTTGGGGTGGTGGCCAAAAGACCTTGCAGGGAGGATCATTGATCTCCACTTCTCGATGAAAGACAGGTGTGCCTGAGATACCAAACAGCCTCCTTTCTCCCACCCGATTCAGTGTAACTGCTTGTGTTCACATCATTTAGATCTTGCCATAGAAGAGACACAGCAGAAATATAGACATAAAAGGCTGAATAAATAAACAATGTACTAGAGTCAGATTAAGCTAGAAATTAAGATGCCTATACCCCATGTCACAGGGCTATCAGAATAGAATTTATATCCAGTTATATAGCAGCGCAATGTGATGAATGATTTATTTTCATTAGAATTTTGTTTATTTATTATTAGTCCCAACTGATAACGTAAAGAACCTCAACTGCAAAGGGCCCTGGGGTCCCGAATTGCTCAATCTGGTCCTGTACAAACAGCTACATTATGAAAGACACTCCTAATAATAGACCAATGAGTTTTAAGTGCTTTCCAGTTTATAAAAAAAATCATTGAAAGTAGACACTGACTTGCCACATGCCTTAAGAAAGATGTTTATCCACACATGACTCCAAAGAACACTCTCATTGATCTTTCAACTTTAAAAACATCTCTCTCAATATTAAAAATTTTGTATTTATGATTAATGATATACATTGATCATAACTGCATTTCGACATCATGTTTAAAGGTGATAACTGTTCAAAGTAATTGGCTTAAAAGTAAACTGTTTTCTTTGGTGCTTTATTAATAATTTTAGTTGTATTCACATTTCCAGGGGAAGTTCTTTCAAATAGGTACACACAGCAGGGCTATCATTGTAGTCTGAGTCTTGATTATGATGGGTAAAATTCACACACTGTCTCACACACACACACACACACACACTAAAAAGAAAAATCCACAGCTTCAAGTTTTATATTGTTTGGGCATTTTTTTTTCTGCTGCTTTCTGATCAGACATTTAATTACAACCTTGGATTCTTTGCTGTCATTTTTTTTTTTTCTCCAGCAGTTTTCTTAAAATAATTCATGTTTCTATTTTAAAGAGCAATCAAAATCTGAAAACTGGCCCTTTAGGGAGCAGAATACATTCTCCACCTCTACTCCCAAATTACTTTACGGTCTCACCATGCTTTAAGTATAAAATCAAAATGCAGACATTGACCTAATTCCAAACTCCTAATCAGCCATCTGATCGTTCTGAGGGACTTTTGACAGGTCAACTAAAATTTTGATAATGAACTGTTTTTACACTAGAAAAAAAGGATGCTTTCTTTCACAAAGAGCTTCATCTTTGTTTCACCGAATTAAAATTTAAAGCCAAGATTTCACTCACATAACAAGAAGTGACTCCCTTTCTAGTTTCTTTGGTAAACCATTACTTCTTTAATTATTATCAACCTTGTTCCAGTGTGATAAATTGCTAATTACTTAATACCCTAATCAGCGTTCATTCTTTGCACAGATAAACTGTGACAGTGCCATTAATTTAAATAGTAATTTCACTTAATGGCCAGAACGGCACACCAGATTTTTATGCAGCATTTTCTGAAGACTGCATCCATCACTGCAATATTCTGACATAAAGATGTCTGACGTGCACTAACTCACTTAGGGAGAGCAGATGTTGCCGAGCAGAGCTTGGTAGTAATTCCCATAGTGCATCACTTCAGCATGAATGAGCTGCAAATTCAGAGACAGACAATCTTCTGAAACTGCATTGCAATAACTTTTGACCCTACCTAATTTATCACATGGAGCACTTGACTTTTGAACTTTGACACACAGAAATCACAGTTTTAAATATGCCCAAAGAAAACCAAAATGGGTCATGTATTATTGATGGATTGATCTACACTTCCAGAGGCTCTTCATTAAATTTGTACAAAGGAGGAGATTCTCTTTGAACAAGATGCAGATGTTATTAAAGGGGTAGTGTATGCACTGAACTATTAGATATTTATTTCTGAGATCAAACAGCCTATATTGTCTTTCCAAACAGTGCATATATCCAAAGGATAGCTTCCGTTGCATTGGATACAACTGAGAAAAGAGTGAAGGAAAGAATTTTTTTACTCATAATGTTATGAATACTTCCAATATGTTACTAACACTTAATTAATGTCCATGGCTGAAAGGAGAGCATTTATAAACATACAGTGCTGATGAATTTCTAAATTGCTAATTCTGTACAACAAGTGTGCCATTTTCCTAAGAGTTATCCAAGAATTATCATGCTTTTGAGTTAAAAATAGTACAGTCATAAAAAACAGAGTCTAGAATATGACAAATCATTGTGGAACTCTGGGATTGACCATGGGGACCACATTTTAAGCCAAGGAATTATACTTCAGGCCTGGAAGAATGTAAAAAAAAACAGGTTTGTGATTAGTCATTCTCAGGACAAACATAAAGTTGATGGCAGAGCATGAAAGAAAAGAAATGCATCTTGTCTTCACTAGCAGCTGGCTCTATGGCTACCACCACAAAACTGAGACAGGGTAGGGTAAAAATGTTCCCCAGATCATTGCAATGTATTTTATAGCATTTATACATTACACGTCTCAAAAGGTCATTATGTCATATGGAAATCTTCCTGGGAAATCTTTCAATACACATCTTACACAATGGATTTCTATGATGTATTTTCCTCTCTGCAAAGTCCCCAGATTCCATCTTATGTAACAGGGGTAGTCATTCATTTGACTGATGTCAGAGTCTAGGACATGGAAAGTCAGTACTTTATTCTAGAACAGTTTCAACCCAGAGTTTCATATCCAAGGTTGCATGGAGAACACAGATAATAGAAATAAAGCAATATGTTCCAAAGGTATGTCATGATTAGTTCCTCATGGCTAACAGAAAATCCTGTCCTCTTTGCCTGATAGAGAGGCTTTAAGTTTCATCTTTTAATATGAAGGGGTATAATCAAGTCCAATCTAAGATTGATGGCACAAATGATAAAACCATATAAGCAAACACTACGAATAAAAAGAGTAATAAAGAGGTTTAAAATATATTCAAAGAAAATGGTTAAGAATACATATCCACTGAAATGACAAGCATGACTTTCATCCCGAGGTACCTGTGTAACACTCCTACACAACTCATCTGCCCAGAGAGAGCACTAAAAACATAAATGCTACTCCAGCACTTCTGTTCCAACAGCATCTGTTAATTCACTCCATTTATAAAATACATATTGACAAAGACAACTGAACTGGGACCAGGGAGATTTGATTTGGTGTGAGAAAGTCAATTCAATGTGATTTTGTTAAAGGGTTCCTGCAGGCAAATAAAAGAGTTTAAGTAATAAAGTACATAAAGAGATGTTTTACGAGCCAGCCCGGTGTCGTGGCAGGCACACAATGCCAGACAGGGAGAGAGGCCAGCCTTAGGAACAATATTATGAGATCCAAACCCTCAAGCAGCAGGTATGGTGTTGCTAGGTCGAGGAAAGAAAGGGCCATATGGATATTCTGGAAGGTCACTAAGGTCACAATCATTAGGGGGCGACAGGAGGGAGAGGCAACAGGGAGAGGAAAAAGACATGTGGAACGTGTCTGCTTTCAGTGAAACCTGCAGGGAGGTCAAGAGACTAAAAAGAGATTTTTTTTTTTCCTTTTTAAAAGGCTCATTCTTTCAGTCCGCCATGATTACCAGAGTTGGTGGAACTGTTGAAGGTCAGGGGAAACTCTGGAGCTAATTTTGATTCACAGGAATTGAGGGATGGCACAGCTTGCTTAGGAAATAGTTGGCTAGCACGTATATCATATTGAAGTACACCAGTGATTCTAAAATTTGGGCCCATGGACGGACTTCAAGGGCGTATGAAATGGCAAAAAAATTTTTGTGTGTATCCTACATATTATTATTTGAAGTGAGGGTTTGTAACTTTCAAAAGATTCTACCAGGAGTGTACGACCTCCAAAAGATTAAAAGCCTTTGTCCTAGAGGACAGTGACCTCTATTCCGTTTCTTAGAACAGGCACTTCTGGCAAGAGTTTTAACTGACTTATCTTGCCTTCTCCTTCACATCCACTCTGCCACCCAAATCTAATTTATCTCCTTAAATCACTGTTCTCATCATCGCATTGACTATTCCCTGAGTACCAAATAATGTTCAAATCCTTTCGGCTTCTCAGCTTTATCTCCCTCTATTTCCTTACACACGGCATCTTCCTCCAGTCAACCCAACTGCTCACTCCTACCTAGACATGCTTTGCAGGCTGTTAATTTCACACTTCAGCTCAAACCATGCCCTTTAGCTGAAACGTCCTTCTTCCATCCACGTGTCTCAAAATCCTGCTCATTGTTTGCGGTTCCAATCAGTGGTTTAGCTTTCTTCATCATCTTGGCTGGAGTGATCACTCAGTCTTAAGATTATGCTTGTATTCATCCCTCTCTTATGCCTGTGTTTAACCTTACAGGTACTTTTCTCCTTGATTAGATTGCAAGTCCTTAAGGATAAAAATGGAATCTTAGGCATTTTTACACTCACAAAGCACTAAGAATGATATTTCGAATATAGTCGCTACATGGTACATGTTTATTGAATGAAGGAATATGGCAGTTGACTTAAAAAAAGCAACAGATGAGCAACAATGCTAAAATGAGACAGTTTACTTCTGTTTTCAAACTCTGACTCATTACGGTATGGGGGGGGCAGCACTTTTGCATCCCCACTACTCCATGACCATGGTTCTATCTTTAATGGACCTGTTTTTAGCTAACACATCTAAAGGAGAGTTACTCAACTGGTTAGTCATAGTACAGGATAACTAACTAATGGCCATGAATTTCTAGCAGACCTGATTACTAAGCCTTAAAGCAGTGGGTCTCAAAGTTTGGTGCCAGGACCCTTTTATACTTTCACAAATAATTGAGGACCCCAAATAGCTTTTGTTTATATGGGTAAGATTTGTTGATATTTACTAGGTTAGAGCCTAAAACTGAAATGTTTGAAATAGATATTCATTAATTCATTTAAAATAATGATAAATATACAACATGCTAACATACATATTTATGAAAAAATAAACATATTTCCAAACTGAGAAAAATTAGTGAGAAGAATGACATTGTTTATATTTTTGCAAGCCCCTTTAATGTCTAGCTTAATAAAAGTAACTGAATTCTCCTATCTGCTTCTGCATTCAACTATTGCAATATCATGGAAGCAACCTAAACGCCCATCAACAGATGAATGGATAAAGAAAATGTGGTAGATATACAATGGAATACTACACAGCCATAAAAAAGAACGAAAATTTTGCCATTTGCGGCAACACGGATGGACTTGGAGGGCATTATGTTAAGCTAAATAAATCAGACAGAGAAAGACAAATATTGTATGTTATCATTTATATGTGGAATCTAAAAAAATACAACAAACTTGTGACTATACAACAAGAAAGAAGCAGACTCACAGATATAGAGAACAAATTAGTGGTTACCAGTGGGGAAAGGGAAGGGAGGAGGAACGAAGTAGGGGTAGGGGATTAAGAGGTACAAACTACTATATATAAAATAAATAAGCTACAAGGATAGATTTTACAGCACAGGTAATATAGCCAATATTTTATAGTAACTATAAATGGAATACAACCTGTAAAAATTGTGAATCATGATACTGTACACCTATAACTTATATAATATTGTACATCAACTATACTTCAATTAAAAAAAATCTGTTGCAATATTACATGTCATGTAACCTCTGGAAAACTCCACTGTATACTTATGAGAGAATGACAGTGAAAAAGGCGTATAATAGTTCAGTATTCTTGTGAAAATAGTTTTGTTGTCATAGACACCACCAGAGGTCTTAGAGACCCTCAGAAATCCCCGAGCCATACTTTAAAAGTCACTGCCTTAGAGCTTAGCACACATACACAGCACCTTTTCTTCTAACTTGGGCACACTTGTGATGTGTAGTCAATGTCTCATTTTTTTCTGGTCATCAGAAAATGTTGGCAACTTGGTAGTTATACTGGGCCTGTTCATCAGACTTGATAAACATTGATATGGTTGGGGTTGGAGAGTATCCAATGCTTGTTCAGGTATCAGAATGCTCAGGAAGGTTAAGAGCATGGACTCTATGAATGGAGTTAGAAACTCTTCTTAGTCACAGTGGCAAGAAATTCATGGGCAGATCTCCCAGACTCCCTTGCATTTAGGTATCGATAGATAGCTGAGTTCCAGTCAATGAAATGTTAATAAAACTATTTGCTATTTCTAGACCTGGCCAAAAAACAAACAAACAAACAAACATACCCATACCTGTTATTTCATACTCTTTTTTTCTTCTGACTGCAGACAACTCCCAGGTGACCCGAGAAGCTACCTGTTGAAAATGACAGCACTTCCAACAGCCAGAATGACTGTGGGAAAGAGATCTTACCCTGAAGATATGTTCACACCACAATACTATTATATGGGAAAGAAATGAACCTCTATTATCTTTGAGCCTTTATATATTTTGAGGTTCATTTACAGTAACAGTGTTACCTAAAGTAAAACAGCCACTTACTAGATGTGTGATCTGGAAAAAGTTTTTAACTTCTGTACTTCTGTTTCCTCATCTGTAAAATGGAGATAATAATAGTACCTACCTCATAGGGTTGCTGTGAGGTTTAAATGTGTTAATGTGTGTGAAGTACACAGAACTCAGCTTGGCAAATAGTGAACATGGAATGTTGCCTACGTTTTGTTGTTGTAATTTGTCTCCTTCTCCTTGTATACATCTTCTAGCCAATAAGCAGCGTTCAGGAAACACTGAGCTGGATTTCTTGACTGGACTTTGGTTATCTTTAGAATACTAACCTTTTATGTCTACAATCCATAGGGGATATTTCTGAAATGACTTATGTGTCTATACCAGACACTTGTGTATTATATGATTTAATACATCATTCATTTTTAAGAAGATCTTGGGAGGTTGGTTTTTGCTGTTTGTTTTTGTTTTTTTGGTCTTACCTGGCAAACTCAACTTTCTTGTTACCTTATAGTACAGATCCAGGTGCCCTGTGCCATTTCTTGGAGATAATCCTTAAATTCCTTAGGTCAATGAAAATGTCATAATTGAAATCTAATTCTGTTGTATATAGGACAACTAGCCACTCTTACTATTTTCTGGACAGTTGATGGAGATCAACATAATGACATGGGACTATCAACCACTTTGACAGTATATACATTAAAATCTTCCGTTAAATATGTCCTACTGGGTTGGATTAAAAAATGCATAAGATGGATACAGTGTGGATCCAGAGAGGTGATTTATAGCTTCACAGAATAGTAAGTGCCTTGGAAATACACTTGATGGTCGTACAAAGATAAAATAAGAAACTAGAAATCAGGTATTTTTTTTGACTCAAAGAAGGAGATGAATTTTTCTCACACTGGGAGGATTGAAATTTAGTTACGAATAACTTAATTTGGCATTTCTTCCTTATTTAAGGGCTATCAAAATACTGAGAGTCTAGTATGCTTATTAAGGCACAAGATTCTGGTACACCCAGGATTGATACTTTTAATATGTTTTGATTATTTAGTTTCATTATTGAAGTGCTCTTCTTAATAGTTTTCATCAGAACTTACTTTATTTTACTATTTTACTATTTTACTTTTGACCATGCTGTGTGTCTTGCGGGATCTTAGTTCCCCGACCAGGGATTGAACCCGCGCCCTCGGCAGTGAAAGCATGGAGTCCTAACCACTGGACCTCCAGGGAATTCCCCATCAGAATTTTACACAGAAGAGAATGTGTACAAGAACATGGTATTTAACAATAACACTATAATAATTTAAATAATTGTTACTTGTATTATGGATAACTCTTTGATGGTTTTTAAAAAGAGAAGAAATTAAAGAAAGACAGCAGAGAGTTCATGGTTCATCTCCATCAAGATATTATGATGTCCTGAAGTCTTAACTTGGAGGGACTGGAATTCCAATGCATACTAGTTGCAGGGGTAGATTTATCTTGATGCTCAGGAAAATTGATCTTCAAGGCCTTTTGCTTGCATGAGCCCCTTCCAAGGCAAGCATGGATATATTTTTATAAAATTTGTGAATGTATAATATTTAACTACAATTTGTTATGGCCACTATCCCTTGCCCTTTTAACTTGTCCTCTGTCATACATGTCCACATACTGATTGAGATTAGGGTAACCATGGACATTTATGAACTCAAACTAAGGGGAAGTTGAGTCTGGGGAATATTTAGTTTGGGTTCAGTAGCTAAATTTATATGATTTCAGCCACTTTCATAAAAAAGTTGTTAAGGCTTAAATATGTCATTTTCACTGCAATCTGGAAAGATAAGAAATGGGAGAAATTACAGACTCTTAATTTGTATGCATATAAAGGGACGGTTTAAAGAAAAAGATCAGATAGAAAAATTAATATAATATGAAATAAAAGCTGTAAAAATGAAAAATGAAATCAACTGAAATATTCTGACATCAAGAAGAGAATTGTAACAAAATAAATTTCAAATCATACTCAAAGTAGGAAACTATTAAAAGAAAATGATGGATCTAGGATCGAAGCAATGCATAAAAAATATGATTACTTTGATAATATAAATTATGAAAAGAAGTAACTCATATTGGAAAAATCTAAACTTCTTACTGATTTGTAGATAAAATAGTGGCATCTATGATAAAATACAACTTAAATTCAGTCATACAATAAGGATATCCATGAAAACTGGTATTGATGCTGTCAATTCAACAAATATTTAAGACAAGTCACTGCAAATCACCTTAAGACAAGAAAACTTAAAATGCCCTAAAATCTTAAAAAACCCTTTGTAGATATTTCTCCAAATTTGAAAATAATCTACATTTCCAAAATATTATAATAATGAGTTGTGAAGATTTAAGTCACTTTTCTAAACTTTAAATAATTAAAAAAATTTTTTGATTAACTATGTGACAGGAAAGAATGAATTATCTTTCTATTCTCTCTACAGATAATTATAGTACAAAGCCATGGCTGTATGAAGAGGTGACCAAGGGTGTCAGTTAAACATGTCAGGGAAAAAAATATAGAGGGATGTCAGAAGTTATATAATCCAAATATACTATTTTTATGTTAGTGGAATCTGCCAGGTTTATCTTTTTACATGTATAATTCTTGTCATTTATTTTCCCCTTATAAATAAATATTTATATTTTATCTTGTCTTCATCATTTGGTTTTATTTTCTTAAAAAGTATCTCCCAAATTTTATAGATTTTGGCACCCCCAAATCTAGATCTGACTAACTGTGTAATCTTGAGCATGTGTCTAATCTCTGTGCCTCAGCTTCCTCATTTTAAACATGTGAATAATAATAGTACCTATTTTGTACAGATTAATTGACGGAATAATGTATAAAACATTGGGCATAGTACCTCCTAGATAGTAAGTACTCATTTAATGATAATGATTGCTATTAATATTAATGCTAATTTAATAGCTATAGAAAAATAAAGGAGTAAAAGAATTATGGCACAACATCATCAATAATAATTTGTATACTCTCAGTATTGCTATGAATTATTTTCTTGGTCCAGAACCAATGCATTCATGTGTTTGTGTGTTTGTTTGCTTTTTGGTAGACATGACACTTTTCAAGAGGAAACAGTTTTGGTCTGCTTTTATGAAACGCATCACATGCACATAAAAAATGTGAGATTACATTTTTCTTTGTTAGACAATGTGTAGCTATTTGTCACAGTAGATGTAATTAACGTGAGCTGTCATTACTTATGTGTTTTATATCTAGGGCAAATTTCTCAATCTCTCTGTTTCTGAGATTTCCCCTCTACTGAAAGGTAGATGAGGCTCCCTTACCTGGAAGGCGACTGTACACCACACCCTGTTCCTCTCCCCCGCAGCACTCGAAATCTTTGCTCACAATCTGTCCACCACAGCACTGCTGGCCATGGCCATCATGGAGCCTCCCAGCACAGCAAATCTGGTTTCCGGAGGTGGAGTATGGCAGTCTGCCACAGCAGGAGTCGCCGAGGCCAGTGGAAACCCGGTTGTGCTGTTCATCTGGACAGCATACTTCACCTGTCAATTTAGGACAATAACCGTCATTGCATGAGTTAAAAAAATATGCTTTGACTCACGACTAAATTTTAGCACAATGATCTTGCAGATGCCAACTGCTTGACAGGGTATTGTCATACTGGAGTTGCAAAATCTCAATACCACTTCAAAATGTTTGCATTGAAGTTGTATAAACACGTGTATAAACACGTGTCTATGTCAGCTTAGAGGCAACGCTATGTTGCCTATTTTCTCTCTGACCCCTGATACATGAGCACATGAGGTCTGGTGACATGGATTAAGTGACATTACAAAAAAAGTTTGTCTACAAATACTTTTCTATCTATTTAGTATATATATATATATATATATATATATATATATATATATATATATATACTTTTTTTTTTTTTTTGGAAAGTGGGATGGACTCAGAAATCAATTCTTGATAAATCTGTATTGCTTTTGATTATAATTTCTTTAACCAAACTACATTTATTTAACCAAACAAAAGATTTTCAGTGGAAAGCTTAATTAAATGAAAGGAGGTAAATATACTATATTCAAATCTGCATACTAGTATTTTGCTGAGCTATGGCAGACACTGCATTTCACTGATGTAGTTCCACCCACATTTCCCCTTTATATGATATTCTGAGAAACTTGAGACAAGAATAGAATAATCTTTTGCCTTAGTGCCTTGGGATCAAAGGGTTCAAATATTCTAAATATCAGTAGTCATTTTTTTTTTTTTTTTGTATGAAGCGGCTTCTAAAAGACAAAAAAAATTTTTAATTGCTTTTCTTAAGGATATCTTAGAAAGGACTAATAAGAACTTGGAAGATGTAAAAATCAAACTTCATCTTTCCTCTCTATCTCATGACCAACGCCTTCCTAGCCCCTTGAACCTTGACCTTCTCCTCCTATTGCCTTACTACTCTTCTTCTTCTTACACCTTCAAGAGACCCTCTTCTATTTCCTCCACTGCCCCTTCTTAAACATATCTTTCTCCCTGGACACTATCCCTTCATTAAATCTTATGAGGTATGTGAATATGATGGCCAACCTGGCAGGTTTTATAGCTTTAAACCACTGTCTAGATAAGATTTACATAATCTAGTTAATGACTTGCCAAACCTTCTTAAGAAAAGGCACAAGTTCCCTGAAGAATTTAAGATTGTCTCAGGGATTTATAGTCGTGGACTCCCTGATCTCTGTCAATTAGCTCATCCTCTTGTGAAGATAGGATATGCCAAAACTTGGTTAGTAAAAGCCAGATGAACTGCTAACCAAAATGATATTTAAAATATGGGACAATATTTAACTACAGATAGATACAGAAAGAGTACAAAAGTAGGGCAAGAACTCTTAGCAGTTATCCCTGAGGTCTTTCTTATCCAAAATTCATTGGTCAAAAACCCAGCCCACTAGGTGAAATGGACAAATTACTACAACCTACCAAGACTAAATCATGAAGACATAGAAAATCTGAATAGACCTATGACTAGTAACAGAATTGAATCACTAATCAAAACCTCCTAGCAAAGAAAAGTCCTGGACCAGACGGCTTCACTGGTGAATTCTACCAAAAATTTAAAGAAAAGTTAACATCAATCCTCCTCAAATTCTTTCAAAAAATTGAAGAGGAAGAAATACTTCTTAGCTCAATATATGAGGCCAGAATTAGCCTGATAACAAAACCAGACACATCAAGGAAAGAAAACAACAGACCAATATCCCTTATAAATATTGATGCAAAAATTCTCAACAAAATACTAACACACTGAATTCAATTCATTAGCACATTAAAAGGATTATACAACATAACCAAGTGGGATTTATTCCTGGAATGCAAGGATAATTCAACATACAAAAATCAATCAATGTAATACACCACATTAACAGAATGAATGAAGGAAAACACGTGGTTGTCTCAACCGGTGCAGAAAAAGCATTTGACAAAATTCAACACTTTTCTATTATAAAAACATTTAACAAACTGGAAGTAGAAGAAAACACCTCAACATAATAAAGAGCATATGAGAAAAACCCACAACTAACATTATACTCAATGTTATACTCAAGAAAGCTCTTTTTCTAAGATCAGGAAGAAGACAAAAATGCTGATTTTAACCACTTCTACTCAACATAATATTGAAAGTATAACCAGAGCAATTTGGCAAGAAGAAGAAATAAAAGGCATCCATATTGAAAAGGAAGTAGTAAAATTATCTCTGTTCACGGACAATATAACCTCATGTGTATAAAACCCTAAAGATTCCACACCCAAAACCCCGTTTGAACTAATAAGAGAATTCAGCAGAGTTGCAGGATACAAAATCAACATACAAAAATCACTTGTTTTCATACACTATAAAAAACAAAAATGAAAAATCAGAAAAGGAAATTTAAAAAACAATTCCATTTACAATAGTGTAAAAATACTTAAGAATAAACTTAATCAAGGAGGTGAAGAAAATGTGCAGTGAAGACTACAAACTGCTGAAAGAAATTAAAGAAGAGTCAAATAAATAGAAGGGCATTCCATATTCAAGGATTAGAAGACTTAATATTGTTAAGATGTCAATACTACTCAGCAGCTTGAAGCAGGATTTCAGTTCCTGGCCAGAGACTGAGGTTGGTCAACAGCAGTGAGAGCACTGAATCCTAGCCACTAGACTAGTGGCAAGGCCCTGGCCCGTCAGCTGTGTCGAAAAGAATTTCCATATAGAGATGGAAAGTAGTGAAGCAAATAAAGGCTTTATTAGGAGGAAAAAGAGTACAGTACGTGTGGATAGACACATGGGAGGGCTCAGAGAGAGACAGAGTCTCCCCCTCGTGGTAGCTGGAATCACTTTTATGGGGCATTTCTTCTGGGTTTCCTTTGGCCACTCATCTTGCTTTGCCTGGTTCTGAGTCCATATATGGTTTATCTCAGGGTCCTCCCACGTGTGCGTGAGCATCTCTTAGCCAAGATGGATTCTAGTGAAGAGGCCTACTGGTAGTTGACATCACTTACTATGGGGTGGCTCCCCGTCCTGCTTTGACCTCCAAGGAGCCTTTCTGCATATGTGTAGTTGGGGAGGTCTCCTTGACTTCAAGAATGAGGAATATGTGGTCTTTTATATCTTTTCTGGGTGGGGCCCAGCCTTCTCCATCCTGCTTTTATGGAGTTTCTGCTATTATGGAGTTTCTGTCCACAGGGGAGAAACTGTTCAGCCTGGGGCCCATCTATCTCCTGCCTCATAGAGAGTCAATGCAATTGCTATCAAAATCCCAACAATACTTCTTGCAGAAACAGAAAAATCCATCCTAATATTCAAATGGAATCTCCAGGTACCTCAACTAGCAAAACAATCTCAAAAAAGAACAAAGTTGGAGGTCTCACACTTCCTGATTTCAAAACTTATTATATGGACTTATATATACTACCAAATGTAAAATAGATAGCTAGTGGGAAGCAGCTGCATAGCACAGGGAGATCAGCTCAGTACTTTGTGACCACCTAGAGGGGTGGGATAGGGAGGGTGGGAAGGAGATGCAAGAGGGAGGAGATATGGGGATATAGGTGTATGTATAGCTGATTCACTTTGTTATAAAGCAGAAACTAACACACCATTGTAAAGCAATTATACTCCAATTAAGATGTTAAAAAAAGAAAAACTTATTATAAAGCTGCAGGAATCAAAACAGTGTGATCCTAGTACGAAGACAGACATATAGACCAATGGAATAGAACAGAAAGCTCAGAAATAAAACCTCGGGTGTATAATCAAATGATTTTCAACAAGGATGTCAAGACCATTCAATAGGGAAAGGACCAAATTTGTTGGAAAAACTGGATATCCAAATGGAAAGAATGAAGTTGAACCCATACCTTATACCATATACAAAAATTAAATAAAAATGGATCTAAGACCTAAATGTAAAAGCTGTAACTATAAATTTTTTAGAAGAAAACATAGGAGAAAAGTCTAGTGACATTGGTTTTGGCAATGATTTCTTGGATATGACACCAGAAGCACAGGCAACAATAAGAAAAATAGATGATTTGGACTTTATCAAAATTAAAATGTGTTATGCATCTAAAGACACCATCAACTGATTAAAACTGTGACCCACAGGAGAAAATATTTGCAAATCACATATTTAAAAATGGATTAATATCCAGACTGTATAAAGAACTTCTACAACTCAATAACAAAAACACAAACAATCTAATTAAAAAATGGGCAAAGGATACATATAAACATTTCTTTAAAGAAGATGACCAATAAGCACAAATAAGCTCAATATTATTAATTATTAGGGAAATGTGTATCAAAACCACAATGAGATACCACTTGACACCCAGTTATGATTATTATAAAAAACAAAACAAAAACAGAAAATAACAAGAGTTAGCAAGAAAGTGGACAAATTCGAACCCTGTGCATTGCTGTTGGTGCAGCTGCTGTGGAAAACACTATGGCGGTTCCTCAAAAAATTAAACATAGAATTACCATATGATATAGGAATTCCACTTCTGGGTATATAGCCAAAAAAATTGAAAGCAAGGACTCGAACGGATAATTGTACAACAATGTTTATAGCAGCCTTATTCACAATAGCCAAAAGGTGGAAACAACCCAAATATCCATCAACAGATGAACAGATAAACAAAACGTTGTATATACACACAAATGGAATATTATTCAACCTGAAATAGGAAGGAAATTCTGACACATGCTACAACATGTATGAACCTTGGAAACATTATGTTAAGTGAAATAAGCCAGTCATAAAAGGACCAATATTATATGATTCTACTTATATGAGGTACCTAGAGAAATGGAGAAATGATCTTACTATGAACAGTGCAGTTGCTGTATTTGTTACATTTCTCTGGGTGAGAGGTTTCTCCTGTCTGGTCTGCAATGTAGTTCCCATTTCTTAAATCTTTACAGCTAAAGAACTCAGTGTCCCTTGTTGGCAAACTTTCTTTAACATAATGTGTCACAAGGTCCAGGGGCAGCACCAGTTAATTAAACATCACTTAGGACAATGGTGGGCTTAGAGGAACAGTGTACATACCTATATTGGGGAAAACCAAACCAACCCTTTTTTTAAAAAAAAAAAACTCCACTTTTGAGTATAACAAATATCGATTGGATATTGTAGTCACATTTTCTGGAATCCCTCAGAATGTTATTCAGTTACTGACAGAAGAAAAGGCTTCATAACAAGAGGTGTGGATTATATCAATGAGAAGTAAAACATTTTTTTCCCCCTCAAAAAAGGGCTATTAGACATAAGATACAAGGATCAGTCACCTTCTCATTAACCTCTCAAAATGAATCTATTTCACGACAGGCTTGAAAATGTTTTCTCTCTAAAAGCTACCATGCAGTCTTAACAGTTAATTGTTATTCTTATCAAAGAATGACCCGCATTAACATTTAGCTTGAGGTCATTAGCATATTTATAAAAAAAAGGGGAGTGGAAAGATCATTCTTTCCTCTGCTGTTCTTTGTTATAGGGGTTCTATGGAGGAAAGTTGTGAGAAAAAATGAAGTCAATATTGTCCAACAAAATGAAGTAAATATTATTCACCAATATTTCAGACCTGTCTAGAAATATCAAAATGCCTATATCAGTCTCAGCCTTGAACTGGCAGACTACTGATTGAATTTTAATTACATTGAAATATAAGATGGTTTGGGGTCAATACACTTTCTTTCTTAATGTAAACAGTGTTAAACCAGTTAATAAAGACCATTGGCTGAAAATAGAGGTCACAATATAATCTCTTCTTTTAGGTACTGATATATTGAGATTCATGATTTGGAGTAAAACATTTTCTTTGATTATCCAATAAGATTGCATTTTTTCCTTTTGACATCAAGGTAGGCATTCTAATCCTGTGAAAAATTAACCACTTAAAAGATCCAAATGTGGGCCATGCTCAACAGATGGGTAGATATTAAAATGCTTGAGGTCTGAGGGCTTCCCTTGTGGCGCAGTGGTTAAGAATTCACCTGCCAATGCAGAGGACACGGGTTCGATCCCTGGTCCGGGAAGATCCCACATGCCATGGAGCAACTAAGCCCGTGAGCCACAACTACTGAGCCTGCGTTCTAGAGTCAGTGAGCCACAACTACTGAGCCCGTGAGCCACAGCTACCGAGCTCATGTGCCACAACTACTGAAGCCCGCGTGACTAGAGCCTGTGCTCTGCAACAAGAGAAGCCACCGCAATGAGAAGCCCGCGCACCATAATGAAGAGTGGACCCCGCTCTCCACAACTAGAGAAGGCCCATGCACAGCAACGAAGACCCAACACAGCCAAAAATAAATAATAAATAAATTAATTAATTAAAAAATATATAATAAAAAATATAAAATGCTTGAGGTCTGAATGAGCATGTGTCAATATACAGATCATGGAGGTTTTAAAAAATCTTGTTTTAAAAATTACTTATTAAAAAGTTTTGTATAATATCAATAAACGACATTTGAGCTTCCATGACTTATTTCAGTTTTGGGAAAAGAAAGTTAAATTTTATTTGGAAATAGAACAAAAGTAGATTGATTTCTTAGTTAGAGATCTGACACTTTGTGCTAGGATTGAGAAAGGTGACAGGTAAAGATCCTAGGTGTTCATAGCCGTGACATATGCAACCAAGTGTTTTTCATCAGTTTTAAGGCATAGCGGATATTTTTCAGAGTTGGGACAGTTCATGGCAAATCATAACTTATCAAAAATTTTAATGTGGCTTGGAGATGAAAACACAATTGTTTAGTTCTATGCTAGACTTAGAGAAAAGCCTAATATGACCTATTGGTCTGAAGAATGGGAAGGATGGAACAATAGAAAATATCCATCTCACCTCTATAGTTATAATTTTCAAGGCAAATTTTTTTGCAAGGAGGGAAGATGTGAAATATAGTTGAAAACTCCCAAAGTGTAAATTATTTTGAGAGAGTAAAGCATTTGACAGTGTTTAATTCATTGCCTAACACTATGATTTGTAGTATAACGAAGTTAAGGCTTTTCTGCAAAATCTTCGTTTCTGTCACCGTTGTGTTTTCTTACTTGGAAAATCCAGTTGATTAAGAGTTAATTATGAAAGTATTTTTGCATAAGAATCAGAAATAACTGTACTTTTACTAAGGCAGATTTTTCTATTAATTTTAAGGAAAAATTATGAAGAATAGAAGATCTCTGCCTTGAATAAACCTGCATAGTATTTAAACATTTCACTTTCCCTGTTTGCTCCAGTGTTTTGTAAAGGATATACTGGGTGAGACAATTTCTCGATACAGATATCTTGGATGGATATATTTGTACTGAACACAAGGTACACAGAACAATACCTGAATTAACTACATGTTTGGCATAAATTTCATGTTAAACTAGATATCTCAAAGCATTGGGCACCCAAACACTTAGCTTTCTTTTCTTTCTCCCATATCTATTTTCTGTGCTTTTAAAGAAGAAATAGCCATTAAACTTAGGTACTAGGAAAAAAAAAATCTGTATTCTCAATGGCTTTTCTAGAATAAATAGTAACTGATAGTAACAGTAATGAAGATTTTTAGAAGTCTAGAATAGTCGTTTAAGAATTATGTTAACACCTGTTAGGTAGACTGCTCAAAAGAGCAGTCCGGCATGGATTTTGGAAAGACACACAGATTTGCATTTCAGCTCTTCTACTCCCATCTATGTGGATCTGGGCCTGTTACTGATTCTCTCTGAACCTCTTTCCTTATTTGTAAACTTAAGATAAAATACCAGTCTCCTACAGTTGTGAAAAAAATAGAAGGTACCGTATCATATGTAAAGCCTTGAATACAGAGCGTGCCAGAAACTTGTTGTTTTATAAATGCCAACTGTTGTTATCTTTATTTTCAGTTATATTCACTGGACATTGTTTTGTGTAGTTGAATTTGGAAAATGGCTTATTCAGTTGGCTGATAAGACAGAAGGAAAAGAAGGTGAGGAGGGAAAAATTCCTGATTGCTACTCTTTGCTACATCCCTCCTTCCCCTGCCAGACCTAGAGCAATTAGGCGGCCTCAGATAAATGGAACCTGTGGTTATGAACCCTCTAGGAACAATGCATACATCCTTCAGAACAGAAATGGAGAAAATGGAGAACAGCTTCACGGAGCGGAACACGAAGAAATTCAGAGTTTATGGTGAAATACTCAGCCATGTGGATAAAATAAAGTCACAAAAAAGGGAATTATCCAGCTCTCCAGATATATTTCTTTATGTAATACATATAATGAGTCTCTATTCTCTCTCTAGTTTGTACATAGTCTTGCTTATATTTCAAAAAAGCTGAGAGAAGAAATGATACCTAAAGCCGGCCATTGGCTATGTGTTAGTGGTTTAATCTTTGGTGGGGAGGTGCTTAAAATAGTTCATTGACACAAGTCACATGTTTGCTTTTTTCTGGTTCCCAAGATTACTGAGTACTACTGGAAATGATCCTCACCTGGTAGAATCCTAACGTAATACCCCGAGCAGCACTGATGATTCGGTTGTCCCTCTTGTATTCGGCCACCACAACAAACTCCAGTTGAGTTCAAAACAAATGCGATGTACTTCTCTTCACAACAGCGGTGTCCAGGCTGGGTGTCGTAGAGAACTCCATTACAACACACCTGAAATTTGAGAATCAGGTATAAAGAAATAGCTTTATTAAGAGTATTGTACCACCATATCTTATGTGATACAGTTATTATTTAATAAGGACTTGATCTGAGACCAAATGTAGCATATTTCTGATAAAAATTTAAAGGTTTACAAAGTACATTTTCTCTGTATCATTCAAATTCTACCAATGCTATTTGATACAATGTAGCTTCTTTTAGCCTTCAACCATGCTTTGTGCTCTATTATAATACTCTATAAATATGAATTATCTTTTGAATGTCAGTGCTTCCAATGAGAAGATGATTTAGAATTGTAAATGAACAATTTCCTTCATATATATGTTTTTATTTTAATGATTGTTTAATTTAAAAACATTGTATCTGTGGAAACCTGTCTCTCATTGATCTTTTTTTTAATACATTGCATTTTCCTCATACTAATTTATATGATCACTTATTTATGAACCCAATCTTCAGACAAGGCAATCTCAACAGTGTCCAACATTTATATATATGTGTGTGTGCGTGTGTGTGTGTGTGTGTGTGTGTGTGTGTGTGTGTATGTATATAAAAGGAAATTTATATGGAAATTAATTTTGAAAAACCCTTTTAACAGTGTGTTTTCTCCAGGAGCTGTGGAAGAAATTATGTGCTTGAGCAATCAAATAATTATTTTGCATGCTCACTTGAGGTCTGAGAGACTGACACTCTATCTAGAACAAATGAAACACGGAATAGTGCTGAGATGTAGCCTCAGAACATATACTCGGCATAAGTTGCATTAATTAGATAGATGCTTCCTGTGGCAGACAAAATCGACCACTATTTAGGAGGTGCTTATATTTTTCCTTTTTGCTCATTGCTACTTCCAGCCTGCACCGACATTTGATTCATGCTTAATACAAGGGCAGTAAAATATGGAATCTCTAAGTCTGAAGACTAGCTTAGTACTTCATTCATTTCTCAAAAGTGACCAAAGAGCAAAGAAACTGGGCAGAAGTCTATTTCTATGTTTCCTCAGGTAGCCCTGGTAAACCAACTGCAATAAATTGGCTTTGCTGTGTCAAGTTATTAGCAATGAGGATTCAAAATCAGTCTAATTCCAAGGATAAATTGCATGACTCCTTTCTTTGATGCCATATTCTATGTGACAAGTAAATTTTCAAATTATGCCCCATTTTAAAAGAGTTAAGCAAAAACTCTTCTCTTTGTGTTTATGTGGGATTTAGGAATGCTGGTCATTTTTGCTTTCAGGGTAAAACAATACACACCTTCCTCTTGTTTTATGACAGTGACCTAAAATCTTGCCCTTTGTTGTACAATCTTAAAGAATTTATTAAAGTCCCATTCATGTATAGTGAGTTTCTGGACATCGAAGAACATCCAGCCTTTTCCTTCAGCAAGATTTGCCAGGACTTACCATCCTTTTAAATTTTCAAGCATTTATTTAGTGATGGGTCATTAGGACTGGTTCCCTCCCATACTTTCAGTGTCAGTGCCATTCTCAAGCTCTTTCAGTCACGTGAAACTTGTGCCTTTCTTCTAACCAACTCTGGTTTAGATCATCAATGGGTCCCCAAAGGGGACATTTTCAAGAGATTATTTCTCTTGAGAGGTCTCCTCCTGAACAGAGTATTTCTTAATCTTCGAATTCAGTCTTCAAGTTCGTTGTCTCAGAAAACAATTTTAATAACTTGAGCTGGTAAGTGTGTAGCTGATATTCAAATAGGCAGCCTGTTCCTTGCTCTATGGTTTCCAAAAGTAATTCTGTAATCTAGTGATTCTCAAAGTGTGGTCCCTGGACCAGATGTAGAGGCATCACCTAGGAACATGTTAGAAATGCAAATTCTCATGCTCTACCCCAGACTTCTTCTGGGGGTGGGACCTGCTGTGTGTGTTTTAACAAGCCCTCCAGGTGTGATACTCACTGGGGTTTGAGACCCATAGCTGTAATCACATGGGGAAGCTTGTATAACTATTACAGATGCTCCTGTAGTGATTTAGCCAAAAGACTCTTAGACTCACAATAAATCTATTTTCTACCTCTCTCCAACCTCTCACCCAGGAAATATATATTCATAGTTAACCCCAAACAAAATTTACAAACAACTTTTTTCCTCTTGAGATTTTAATTGACTTCCTCTTTCGCTGACAATACCTGTGTGTGTCCTTAATACTTAAAGTAAAAATGACTTTGTTTAATGCATCAAAGTTTTTTTTTTTTTCTCCTGGAGAATTTTAATGGGAAAATTTATTCTAGCAATTTTTTTTCCTCTCAGAAATCCTAAATTTCATTTCATTTTATGAAAGTGTGTTCATCAGATGGTACACATTTAATGCCTTAAAATGACATAAAACTTACGCATAATGACAATTCTGGAGCCTAAGTGTCAAAAAAAAGTACAGCTAGTAACGACTAGTTTTATGGCATTTCTTAGATGATAGCAACTGCTTAGCCAGTGTCAGCCATAATAATTTGTATTTTGATCCATATTGCTTCAACAACTCACTTTCATAATTACTATGTCCTTTTGCAGTGAATCTTTTGAATTTAGTAGTAGCTTTAGTCATTACATGTGTGATGTTGTTGATAAATAGGAACATTATTTCATTATGTGAAATCCTATCTTCAAACTGAGGATTTTCTGCATCATTTATCAATAAAAACCATTTACAAACCCCTCTGTCTGTCTGTATTATTGATCTGATTCTTAAACTGCAACTAATATGAACACTAATCTGCAAATGGCCATAATTTAAAAATATTTCTGTCAAACCATGAAAGGTCCCACTCATGGTTACTCATCAGTGTCATGTAAACAAACACCCACTTGTAGCTGAATGGATTTGTTGTAAAGAAAATTCAAGTCACTCAATCAAACAAATTTGGGAGGTTCTTTATCATTTCAATAAACTCATTCTCCTGTGAAGATGATGAAAAATGAGAAGGCTAAGATGCTCATCAGGAAGATAGGATTTGTATAAGCATCCTTCCTTTTCCATGGGGTCTTCTTGATAGGTGGAAATCTTGATCATGATAAATCATGGTTTAAGAAGCAAGTGATTTCCTCAGACACAAATGTAAAATGTTAAAAGTATCCTCTCGCTTTTCTGGAGGTCACTTGATAGCAATATCATCTATCAAAGACATAGCAGATAATCTTTAAAAAATTAAGACACAGTTTTAATTTATTATGTTGAATTGTAATTTCTTTTTTCCCTGGCTTTCTTGAAATATACTTGAGAAATAAAATTATATATGTTAAAAAAAAAAAAAAAAGGCAAGTGATTTCACTTGGAGTGTTTAGTGAGAAAAACATATTTCACTGACTAGTTTGAAAAGATTTACCTTAGCCTCAGGAGAGTAGCACCTGGGTCCACAGATAGTTTCAGGTTTTTGACACTTCACTGCTTTGCAGAGTTCATGACTGTGGTCCTTCACTGACTTCTGGATTTTAAGGCATGAACGCCATGTTTTCCGTAAGAGATCATATCCGAGAATGATGCCATTTGGCTTCCCTGGAGACATCCAATCAATCTGAAGGGATCTGCAATGGACAGAATAATCAGTATTTCTGAAAAGACAACATTTAACATTGCTGTTATCAGTCTCATCTGCCTTCCAGTTTGGTCAAAAAGTCTATTTCACCAACAACTTCCTAATTAAAAAGCTGGAGCAAAAGAATATATATACTAATATATATCCTGATATATGCTACTACCATAGACTATGTTTTGAGAATCAATCAAAACCATTTAAGCTTTTGGGAGAATAACACATGACATGAGTCCGGTGGTCTCCCACTTTAAATTTTAGAGGCAAAAAGAAAGTATCATTGTCTGTGGCTAGTCAGAAAATCAACAGAAAGTTTTGGTTGATAAGTAAAAACAAGACACAAATAATTTGACTTAGTAAATAGGGTGGAAATTAGAATATGTGTCAGACCTAATCCCTATTTATAATCCCCTTCTCCTTTGCCTTCCTTCCCTCAGCTAGCACTAGCCACGTGACCCATAGCTGCTCAAAGAGATGCAACCAGAAGATGGTGGGATTCTAATAAAGGTCCCTAGGAAATTTTAGCTTCCTTCATGTGGCTGTCGCCTTTTCCCCTTTTCTTTCTTTCTGCTAAACATGATGTCTGGAACTTTGGCAATCACCTCATTCTTCTTGCAACCATTTGAGAAAGACCATAAGAATCACAAAGACGCCTCTGCGGTATTTGTTATAACTGAACCAATGCCAACAACAATCTACCTCTAGAACTACTTACTTGAGCCTCTACTGTTGGTTGTTTTGTTACTTATAGCCAAAGTACATGACCAAATTGATACAATCTTTTTATCAGTTATCAATTGATAAAATTTATCAATGAATTTATTTATTGATACATAACATTTATAAATTTTCTCAATTGATAAAATTGATAAGCTCCCTCCAAATATACTTTATCTGAATTTTTTGACTCATAGAAACAGATTTAATTCTGCAATAGTTCTTTATATACCATGATCAAATATGTTTTGTGGTCAGAAAAAGAGGAATTAGAGATTCCCATAACAAACTCCGTTATATTATTATGTTCTTGAAGATGTTTGATTTTTAAAAATTGAGCCACGGTTTACTCTAAACATATAAATATACTGTTTTGGGTGGTTTGGTATACAATGAAGGTATAATATGGGACCAAAACTTTACTGCATTTTCAATGGTCTATTAATATTTCATCTGCTGTACTGAGTGAGATCATAATATAAAGCTGTTCACAGAAGAGTGAATCCTGAATAAAATGATCTACTCTCAGGTTAATGTGCAGAACTTTAATTCTGCACTTACGTCTACTTGTCAGAATGACACAGTCTAGATGACATACCTGTACTATCTTTAGTATTTTTTTAAGAAGTCTATAAGAAGAAAGTAGTTAAAGTTTTAATAAAGCCCCAGAGATTTGGACATGACATATTTTTGCAATTCAGCACAGCAAGGAAAGTCTGTTATTTGCAAAACACTAGGTAAATGTAAAATAATTATTTTTGTTCTCATTATTTTCAAAAAAGAGGGTGGAACTCTGATACTCAAGATTACTTTCATTGTTTTAATTCTAGAATTTTCAACCATAACAACCATTCACAAATAGTTATAGGTTAGCTTTACATATAAAACCTTCCAGTAAATACTCTGGAGAAGAGCAAGCACATATGAGTTTAGTCCCTATGCTTTAAGATCTTAAAATAAAATTATCACAATAACTTATGCTGACCATCTTTCTGCCACTGTGTAAAATAATATTTTTGTTATACCTTTCGTTTTCAGGAGAAGTATGTCTTTACAGGCCAAATTTTACTGGACCCTATCAGAATTCTAAGTGACATCACATGTTAGGAATTCAATTAGGCGCAAACATTTACATTAAAAAGCTGCAGTCAAGATAAACCTTGACATTTTAATAGACTGCTACAAAAGAAAATTATTTCCTTTTTTTGGAGATACAAACATAACACTTTCACTAATAAGACTCCGTAGATAAGAAATTAATGTCACCTATGAGAGAACAGTTTCACAGGTGACTTGTATAGTCACCATTATTATTCTAAGGTCTTTATCCAACTCTCAAAATTAATTCCACGTTTTGCAGATACCTCTTTTGTATTCATTGCATAATCAACTACAGGAAAGACTTCATTTAAGTGACAAAGGTCGGACTTATCCACAAAAGCTGACGAACTAGTGAAGTCTAGAAAACACCATGTAGAACCATGCCATTGTAACTTCTCCTTCTTGCACAGAATAACTGTGAAGTGAGATCACCTATATTTTTAGTGATAGCACGAACAGTTTTGATGTTGAGGATCTGAGTCAGGTTCACTAATGTACGTGAGCAAAGAAGAATAGGGTGTTTAACACCTGTCCACCTCTCATTAGAACCCATGGGAGTAACAATGAAAAATCTTTTGGTTGTTGATTTAAGATGAAAGACATCTCTGAGAAATGCACACCATTATTAACTGGATTAATGGTTTCATTGCTTTGATGTTTAAGAGTAAAATAGAAGGAACATTCTTAAACCATAGGAATTAATGTGAAATATTGGGGAAACAAACCGAAGGTTTTTTTTTTGTTTGTTTTAATACATCAGTAAAGGTAGGCTCATGCAGAAACATGAATCCTCAAATGGATCTTCTTTTTTGGGGGTAGATTTGTTCATAAAGTGACAATTAGAGTTTACTTAGCTTCCAGAGCACTAAGGAATAAAATTTAAGCTACCTTAATAGAGCTTCTGATAAAAGCCACAATGCTTACACACATTTTAGCACGACTCATTGGGTGTTTAGAAAGTCTAGTCAGAGCTATTGACTATTTCTTTTTAAGTCTGTCATATTGTTAGTAGATTTACTATTCTACTTCTGTTACTACTATATACCCCTGTGGCCACCGTCACCACAATAATCATCACATTCAGCTCAAGAAGTACAAAATAACATTGAAGATAGAAATAATTATGGGAAAATCATTTCTTTATCACTTACCTTTACTGGTAAATATTAAAATGATACAGTTCAGAAAAAACTTCTATGGAGAGTTACGGTTCCCTTGGTGCTCTACATTTTATTCTAATATTTTATCACAATTTTGTCAAAATGTTCTTGTTTGGGCCAAAGGAAAAAATCTTCACATTACTTTAAGACATCCATCTAAATTGTTATAAGTAGCTGCACATTCCCTGATCATGTTTACAGAGGCCTTTTAAAAATTCCTATTCAACTTAGTCATTTTTGTCAGTCATTTATATAACATTCAAGCTCTTCAATACCCTTCCAGATTGCAGTTATCAAAAATGACCAGGACACTTTTAATATAAGACTAAATAAATGTAATATGACAACAATATTAATTCTCTGCTCTCAAATCAAATAACTGAATGTTTAATTATCCACTAGAATATTTAGCATAACTTGTAGTCAGTAAAATATCAAAAGGTAAAAACTCTGTGTCCTTGAGTATGAGGAGATATGAAACATGCATACCTGAAGCATGTCAAATATTATACAGCAGTATAAAATCAAGTGTTTAAGTGTGTAGTCTAGGGTACAGGTATTATAGAAACACACAAACAAAGATCACTATGTCTAGATGAACAACGAAGGTTTCATGGGAGAAGGGGATGTGGACTTGAATTGGAACAAGAGAATGGGAAGAATTCTGAGCAGGAAGATCCATATAAGCAAAAATAAGAGGGAGAAGCAGCCTAGCCATATGTAGAAGAGTAATGGGACCAACTTGATGAGCGAACGATTTACATCCAGCAATAATGGAAGGTCACTTTGAACCTAAGAAGAAAGTTATGAAGTCCCTCAAATACTATGTTGAGGAATTTGATGGTGAAATAGGGTGATTGTGCAGTGGTATCACTAGCAGAATAAAAAGTCCTTTTAGAAGTAATACCCTGGCAGATTAGAGTAGAAGAGACTAGGGGTAGGGAGAAATATCAGTGAGCTTCTGCAGTAACTTAAGTATGAAAGACGGTTTAATGGGGTTTTCTCTTATTTAGGAACTTAAACTATAGCCCCAAACTGAGGATGACCGATGATGAATTCCTCTGTTAAGTATCTTGCTTCTAAAAGGGAACAAACAGCAAGATTCTGCTGCAATGAACATTGCGGTGCATGCATCCTTTCGAATTATGGTTTTCTCCAGATATGGAGTGGGATTGCTGGGTCATATGGTAGCTCTATTTTTAGTTTTTTAAGGAACCTCCATACTGTTCTCCACAGTGGCTGTACCAATGTACATTCCCACCAACTGTGTAGGAAGGTTCCCTTTTCTTCACACCCTCTCCAGCATTTACTGTTTGTAGATCTTTTGATGATGGCCATTCTGACTGGTATCAGAAAGAGAAAAACAAATATCGTATAATATCATTTATGTGTGGAATCTGGAAAAATGATACAGATGAACTTATTGGCAAAGCAGAAATGGAGTCACAGATGTAGAGAACAAACTTAAGGTTACCAAGGGGGGGAAGAGGGGGGACGAATTGGGAGATTGAGATTGACCTATATACACTACTATGTATAAAATAGATAACTAATGAGAACCTACTGTGTAGCACAGGGAACTCTACTCAGTGCTCTGTGGTGACCTAAATGGGAAGGAAATCTAAAAAAGAGGGGATATATGTATACATATAGCTGATTCACTTTGCTATACAGTAGAAACTAATACAACATTGTAAAGCAACTACACTCCAATAAAAATTTTTTTAAAAATTAAAAAAATAAAAACTAACCTGCCTTCCCCAAAAAAAGATTCTTCTGAGTTCTGAGGATAAAGCTGACTTTTAACATTGACCCATCACCCAAACCAACCCAAAATAAACAGAACTCTAGGAGAGTTTTTGAATTTTAATGAATATTTATTAAGTGCCTCCTATATGTCAAGCATTGTTCTCTACTTACACATAAACAAGACAAAGTTCCTTCTTTCATAAAACTTACATTTTGCTGGGGGAAGGTGGGACAGTAAACAAACACATAAGTGTATAATATGTTACACTGGTTGTCTGAGAAGGCCTGGCTCTTCTGTGCAGAAATCCGAAAGAGGGGATGAAGCAAGTGAACAGGAGTTTCTAGGCAGAGGGAACAGGAGGTATAGGGGTTTTGAGACATCCATGCACATGGCTTGTTGAAGGACAATCAAAGAATCTAGTAGGACAGAGCTGGACTGAGCAAGAGAATGATGGAAAATGAATCAGGTGGGTGTTGGGAGTGTGGGATTGTGGACTGCAGATCCTGTAGGGTTTTGTAGAACATGGAAATAACTTTGGATCATTTTTGAGCGCACTGGAAAACCATTGGAGATTTTTGAGCCATGGAGTGAAAGAGGAATGATTTACTTAGTGAAGAGTGACATTGAAATCCACCCCCAGTCCACCCCTAAACATTCTCAAGGCTGAGGAAGGAATTCTAAATACATCACTCAGAGAAACTGGAAGCACTTGCTTCTCCTGGTTGGTACCTCCTGAGATGCAGAAATATCTAAGCCCAATTTGCAGCTGTCCCTGGAGGGAAGTATAGAAAGGAGTTTGGGGCAGCTTGACATGGGGGTTGGCAGCCTATATGACCACGGAAAAGGTGCTTGTTTCTCAGAGAATTCTAATGGCCAGATATTGTCTGTAGCCGCTCTAATGATAGGGTAAGACAAGATTGCCACACCGTCGATCTTTAGCATGGTGCACATGAGTGAGTTTCCTATGAGCCAGTGGATGTCTTGCAAGATGGCTAGGCCTGAGCTCCCTTGAAGTTACACTGACCATGATGGTGGGTTTTTGGGGGAGGGGGCTCCAGCAAGAAGAGTGTTTGGTGTGTCCTGTCCTGCTCTGTTGGCACGATAGATCAGTTGCAGAGGGCAACGCTCATGTGAGAGAACTTGGCTTTGGGGAGATCCTCATGGGTTCTCTCAAGGAAAACATACAATTGTTCAAAAAAGTGCCACCTTCCACAGAGAGGGCTTGGATGGCTATCCAGTGATGGAAGTAAAATAGTAACACTGGGAAGAGGCACATTTGAATGAAAGGGAATAGGCAAAAAAAGAGCAAGGAGGGAGAAAGGGCAAACTGGGATCAGGTCTGAGCCTGTGAAATGGTGGAATCTTTGAACTACATGTGAGCTTAATATTTTGCTGGAGATGGAATGGACTTTTTTTTTTTTTTTAAGTTTTTGCTAGACTCTTTCTGGTCATGCTGCGCGGCATGCAGGATCTTAGTTCCCTGACCAGGGATTGAACCTATGATTCCCCCTGCAGCAGAAGCATGGGGTCCTAACCACAGGACCACCAGGGAATTCCCAGAATGGACTTTTTAATACTTGATCATGAATCTTAATGACTAAAATGAGACTCATAACTAAAAAATAATGTGAAGGCCATAAGGTATTCCTGAAAGTTTTTTCAAGAGTTGGGGAAAGGACATCCAAAATATTATGTTTAGGCAGCAAGTAGTAGGCAAAAAGTAAAGCCTTTCCTCCTTGTGTCTCACTGAATTAAGACAGGTACATCAACATAAATGATAAAAGCATGAGCTAGGGTTGTGGTGGTGGAAATGGAGAAGAGGAACAGCTATGAGAAGATGCTCCAAAAGAAAATAGACTAAAATTGATATTGAGTGAAATCAGGGGATTAAAAAAAATCAAAGCTAGATGTCTGCGATCATATGCAAGGCGGAGGTGCCTTTGCAGAAATGGATGTTGGAAAAATTGGGTTAGATGAGAATTAAGGCTTGAGGTTATGGAAGTGATGGGTGCCTATCATTATAGAAAATCAATAGGCAATTGAATATATGGGACTGGAGTTTAGGGAGAAAACTGGGACAGAGATCTTGAGACATCAGTATGATGAAAACTGTGAGAATATTTGAACTATTTGAGTAGCAGAGAGAGTCTTTCTGTTGAGGACACCCACAATTAATGAATGGAATTGGAATGAAACCAATAAAAGAAACCAATGAGTGATCAGGGAGCCAGGGATAAAGCGGCAGTTAAAGGCCAAAGTGAATTGGGAGGAAAAACTGGATTTTGTTGAGATGCATACAAAGGCCTCTCAAAAGCTTAGTGATTGAGCTGCTTCTGTGGGAACTGAAAAAAGTCGAGAAGTTAAAAGGAGTTTGGGAAAGAGAGGGAAGTGAGAAAATGGAAATAGTGCTGGCAGAGTCTTAAGAATAAGTTCAATATTCTGTAAGGTCTCCTAATCAAACACTGAGTTTGATGATCAGAATTCATTGGCCATCAGAACTAATATTTCCTGAAAGCCATTATGATTATCAGACTATTGACTGGATGTGTACAGCAGTTCTAAATACACTCCAAATGATCTCTTTTGAGAGGTCTTCCCATATCCTTCAAAGACCCAAGTAGACAATTCCAGTCCAAATTATAAGCTGTCTCGTTATCCATACTGGCAAGAAGGGGAGTTGAGAATATGGATGAAGAAGTGATCTGACATTCTACATCTACAGCCCAGCATACTCCCCATTTAAAATAATAAAATAAAACATGGCTCAAAAAAATTGTTTTTAATTGTAAAATTATTACTTCAGTATTCAAGCTATCAGTCACTGAAAAAAATCAGAGAGGGAAAATAATGATAGAAGAGATTTCCTGATATCCAGTGTCATAGTATAAAAATATACCTCAAAGTTTCACCCAAATTTGGTGAGGCAAAAAGGGGAAAGTTCTTTTCCCACAAGCTATGACCTGCCATGCCATCCTCAACCCCCAGCTATGTACGTTGAAAAGCTAGAGGGATTTCTAAATGAAGATAGTGGTTTAACCTTCATTTAGAGACACAGACCCTGTGCTGCTATCATAAGGAAGCTGGTGTGTAAAAATATCATTTATATCATTCAGGAGCTTGAGGCAAATTTTTGAACAATTATTTGTGAATGCTACAAAGACATTATTCCTCAGCCTTCTCATCAATAATACAGCCCCAAACTGATTTGGAACTGTAAAAACTGCCATGGATCCCATTAAAGGCAATGAGAGACATGATCTGTGTTCTCTCTTTCTGCTTTCCCTTGAGCTTCATGTCTGGAAACCATGCATCTTGGAATAGCAGTCCAGTCACGTAATAAAAACTCTTCCTTGTTTATGTTCTTTTCTTAGCTTATCCATTTATGGAGAATAAATAAGTGAACTTCAGAAGCAGCCCAGTACCCAGTAAAGCTGTCAGTTGCAGTGTTTGTCATATTTCAATCAAAGCCAGAGCCAGCCAGCTATCTTCATCCAGTGCAGTCTCTACATTCTCGAGGACCAGAATTAATGAATTAGCTATTGATTAAATTCTACTCTAGCAAATCCACCAAGGCAAATAAATGAACTACCCAGGGCACATGTAGGCCACGGCCAGACATGTCTGGGCTATCGATCAGTCGTTAGCATTCTTTGGGGATATAGAAGCAGCTGATGATAATATGACAAGTATGGAAAATGTGATGTAGAAACAGAGTTTGTTTCTGGAGGAGTAGCTTATAAAACTAGAAGGTTTCATCTGATCTTTCTAAATACCTTTGTGTGCTATGGCATCTTTGGTTTATATATAATGGGAAAAACATGTGTAAGTGCTTATACTGAAGATGTTGTAGTCAAAAGCAAGGTATAGGTTAAGGCCAAAGACGAAAATGACATGCTCCATGCTTATAATCAAACAGGCTGGTAGGCTATTGGTATATGTTATGAAAATATATAAAAGTTAAAATTTGCTGATGACTGCTTTTTACCAAAAATAAACAAAGATTCTAAGAAATATGTGTCTTATTAGAAACCAAAATATTCTAAATGCTATAGAAGCAAACCCTGTCTACTGACATTTATCTGGAAGGATTTCACATTTGATTTTGCATGTTGCTAATATAAAAGAGATTTTCTTAAACAAAAATAGAAACATAACTAACAAGTATACACTGCCAGAAGTATAATGAAATTACACAAACAATAACATGCACACAGGAGGCTAACTGCTTTGGTGTTGGTGTAATTTTGATTAATGGCTTGGCGCCTATATCTGCTCATTAGAGTCTTGCCTTTGGAAAATGTTGCCGTGCTACGATAGATCAATTTAAGAAAGGAAAGACTGTACATGCCAATATTTGGTTGTGAATGATTTCCATCAGTTTTTTTGCTAGATCTTTGACCAAAAAAGAAAAAAAAAAAGGAAATAAAGTTGCCAAAAGCATTGGAATAAAGAAAAATACGGAGGGGTTTGTACTTTCTGTGCTGGTCAACATGGAGAAAGCCAGTTATAGCCTCTCTCTCCCACTGATTACTGCCAAAAAGTCTGCTCTAATTACAAAAAGCAACCACTCAAGGACTCTGAAAAGTTAACAATAGAGGCAGATAGGGAGGGGGGCCAAAACTTAAAGAGCAAACATTACAGGATGCGTTTCCCATCGTTTCCCCCCTTTGTTTGTCTCCCATCTTTAACCCAAGAGCAGCCCCAGTGTGGAACCGAGCGCTGGGCAAGCAAAATCTATGAGAGGAACCCAATCTTTCTGGCCAGAGTACAAAAAGGCTTTGCAAGCCAAAGGGTATGATGGGTATTCCTGTTTCGTTATATTTCCTCTATTTTTTCCTGCTCTGAGGATGATTCCAGCCAAGGAGCTGCACGATGGCAGTCCTGGCCAAATGAGAATCTAAAATCCTGAGAAAAAACAAGCTGTCTGACCAGAGGAACCAGGGAAAGCACCCCTGTGGTCCAGAAATCTCATTTATTTTTTCCTCTATTTTCTCTCTAATCTCACTGTCCCCCAAACAACCCCATTTATGTAAACTGTGAGGTATATTGGGAGGCTAAAATTACAAGAGAAACCATGTCTTTCTAGCCAAAGATTTGGGAAAGGAAGTCCAAGTGATGTGAAAAACATGGGGGAAATCTCAGAGAAGAGAAAGCTAGGCAGTCTACTAATTCTATACATGAACCAGTACAAGGTCTAACTCACCTCCAAGCTGCACATGCATGGTTGCCTCACAGGCAAAGGAAATCTGGGCACTGTAGTAAAGACTTTGCGATCTGAACCAGTACATAATCCCCCAACTAAATACCAGATTAGCCACTGAGAGGTGCATGCGTGGGGCAGATATAAAACAGCACAGCAAAGCTTTTGAAAGATGAACTGATATTAGAGCCATTGACCACATAAGCCAAGACAGAATTTTCAGTCTGAAGCTAACCAGTTGATTGCCTGCTGAAACAAGCAAACAAAAACTCCAACCTTCTTCAGAGGATTTTAACAGGACTCAGATCACAACCTGATATTTAAAATGTTCAGGATACAATCCCAAATCACTCAAAATTACACTAATCCAAAGAAAGCTGGAGTGGCCGTATTAGTATTAGACACAATATACATGATGACAAGAAAATTATCAGGAAGAAAAAGGAATATTACACAATGATAAAAGGATCAATTTACCAAGACACAACAATCTGAAATATATATGCACCTCATAATAAAGCAAGAAAATACACAGGGCAAAAACTGATAGTTCTAAGAAAGAAATAGATAAGCCCACAGTTATATTTGGAGATTTCAACATGCCTCTCACAATATTTGATAGAACAACCAGGAAGGAAATCATTAAGTGTATAGATGACCTGAACATCACTATCACTCAACTCGACCTAATTGACATTTATAAAATGCTCTGACAACAGCAGAACACACATTCTCCTCAAGTACACATAGACTATTCACCATGATAGATCATATTATAGGCCATAAAATAAACCTTAACTAATGTGAAAGAACTGAAATCATAAAACCACATTTCAGACCATAACACAATGGGACTAGAAATTCACATTCACAACATATCTGAAAAACCTCAAAATATTTGGGAATTAAGCAAACCACTTCTAAAATAATTCGTGAGTCAAAGCAGAAGTATTAAGAAAATTAAAAAGTATTTTGAACTAAATGAAAGAAAATGCAACATTTCAAACTTTCTGAGATTCAACTGAAGCAGGGCTTAGAGGAAAACTCATAACTTTACATGGCTCTAGTCAAAAAGAAGAAAGATCTCAAATCAATAATGTAAGCTTTCCTCTCTAAGAAACTGGAAAAAAGAAGAGTAAGATAAATCCAAAGCAAGAAGAAGAAAAAAATCAATAAAGAGCAGAAATCAATGAAATGGGAAACATAAAACAATAGAGAAAAAGCAATAAAACCAAAAGATGGTTCTTTGAAAAGATCCACAAAATTGATAAAACTCTAGACTGATTGACTATGAAAGAGAGAAGACACTTATTACCGTTATCAGAAATGAAAGAATGCAAATAAATCCAGACTTTACAAACATTACAACTTTCTGCCCATAAATTTGACAAATTTGGTGAAATTAACCAATTCTTTGCAAACACAAGATTACAGATCTCACTCAAGAAGAAATAGATACCTTGAATCATCCTACACTGTTAAGGAAATTGAATTCTGAGTAAAATACCTTTCAACAAGGAAAACTTTAGGCAAAGGTGAGTTTCACTGGTGAATTCTACCAACATTTAAGACATAAATACCTTTTCACACAATCTCTTCCAGAAAATAGCAGAGGAGGGAATATTTTCCAACTTATTTTATGGGCCCAGAATTACCACGTTACCAAAACCAGGCGAAGACTTTACAAGAAATAAAAACAGTTCAATATATTTTATGAGGATAGTCATAAACATCCTCAATAAGATAACAGCAAATTGCATGTATAAAAAGGAAAATACATCACAACCAAGTGGGGTTTATCCAGATAACACAGACTAGTTAATTATTTGAAAATCAATCTATATAATTAACCATATTAACAAATTATATCCAAAAAAGGCATTTAACAAAATTCAATATCCATTTATGATAAAAACTCTCAGCAACTAGAAATAAAAGAGAAGACTTCAACCTGATAAAAGGTATCTCTAAAAAATTCATAGGTAACATCACATGTAATGGTAAGAGAATAGGAACAAGTCAAGGGTGTCCGCCTTATTGAATGAGCCAAGGCAATAAGGCAGGATAAAGAAGTAAAAGACACACAGATTGCAAAGGAAGAAATAAAGTGTTTCTTTTTGCAGAGGATCTATGCAGACCCAGGGAATCTACAAAAAAGCTCCTAAAAGATCTTAAAACTCATAAGGAGTTTAGCAAGGTTGCTGCATACAAGGTCATTATACAAAAATTAATTGTGTTTCTACACCCTAGCGATAAACAATTGGATTTCAATGTTTTTAAAGAACCATTAAGAGTAGTACTCCCTAAAATAAATAGTAGGTATAAATCTAATGAAATATGTGTAGGATCTGAACACTGAATTCTACAAAACACTGATGAAATAAATGAAGGAGGATGCAAATAAACGAGCAATATGCTGTATTTATGAATTGGAAGATGTGGTATTGTTAAGGTGTCAATTCTCCCTGTATTGAACTATAGATTAAATGCAGTCCTAATCAAAATGACAGAAGGATTTTATAGATATTGACAAGCTGATTCTAAAATTTATATGGAAAAGCAAAGTAATGAGAAAGGTCAGAAAAATTTTTTAAAAAGCTTAAAGTTGAAGAACTCATAATACATGATTTTACAACTTACTGTAAAGCTACAGTAATTAAGATTGTATGATATTGGTAAATGAATATGCACATTGATAAACTGAACAGAATAGAGAGTTCAAAAATGACCTATAAAATGTGTTAAATTGATTTTGACAAAGGTCTAAAAGCAGTTCAAAGAAGAAGATATAGTCTTTCCAACAAATTGTGTTGGAAAAATTGGATATCCCTATGCAAAGACGTTAACCTTGACCCACACCTAAGGTTTTAGAAAAATTAACATAAAATGAATCATAGACGTAAATTCAAAATGTAAACATACGAAACTTCTAGAAGAAGAAATAAGAGGAAATCTTTGTGACTTGACTCAGGTAAGGATTTCTTAGATACAACACCAAATGCACAGTCCATGAATGAAAAAAGTGATAAACTGAACTGTATTGAAATTTAAAACTTTGCTCTAAATAAAAACAATTAAGAGAATGAAAAGACAAGCCATAAATGAGAGGAAAATATTTGCAAATCATATATCTGACAGAAAAATTCAAATATACTTTAAAAATCTGAACTCAACAATAAGAAAGCAACAAATCCAAGTAAAAAATTAATAAAATATTTGAAAAAGCACTTCACCAAAGGAGAAAACAAATGCCAAAAAAGCATTTGCAAAGATGATCAATATCATTAATCATCATGGAAATAAATGTAAATTAAAACCATAATGACACATCACTAAACATCTATTAAAATAGCTAGATAGAGAGAGAGAGAGAGGAAAAATTCTTGCAGAATTTCAAGTTCTAGCAAAGATGAGAAGCAACTGGAATTCTCATACAATGCTAGTAGGAATGCAAGATGCTACAGTCACTTTGGAAATTGGTTTGCCAGTTTCTTTTTTTTAAATTAATTTTTATTGGAATATAGCTGCTTTACAATGTTGTGTTAGTTTCTACTGTACAGCAAAGTGAATCAGCTATAAGTATACCTATATTCCCTCTTTTTTGGATTTCCTTCCCATTTAGGTCACCACTGAGCATTGAGTATAGCTCCCTGTGCTATACAGTAGGGTCTCATTAGTTATCTATTTTATACATAGGATCCATAGTGTATATATGTCAATCCCAATCTCCCAGTTCATCCCATTCCCCACCTTTCTTGGTGGTTTCTTATAAAGTAAGTAAAATATAAACTTATCCTATGATTCCACAATCCAACTCTTAGTTATTTACCCACGTGAAAGGAGAATCTATGTTCACGTTATGTACATAATGTTTGTATCAACTTTATTCATAGTCACCAAGAACTGGAAACTACCCAAATGGTACACAAACTGTGGTATATTCATACAATGGAATACTATTCAGTAACAAAAATTAACAAACTATTAATATGTGCAATAACATGGATGAATCTTAAATGCATTATGAGGAGTGAAAGGAGCCAGGCTTAAATGGCTACAAACTGTATAATTCCACTTATATGACAACATGGAACAGGCAAAATTATAGAGAACAGAACAGAGAGGTGTTTGCTCAGTTTGGAGGAGGGTGGAGGAGGAAGTGGCTATAAAGGGCCAGTGTGAAGAAATATTCTGACATAATGGAACAGTGTTATATCTTAATTGTAGTGGTGCTCATATGTTTGACAAGTTCATATGTACTTGTCAAAACTTGTAAAACTGTGAAGCAAAAAAGAGTGTATTTTACTATATGTAAATTAAAAAACAAAATAAAAAAATTAAGAGAATAATTAAAAAGTAAACAAATTTAGGAAACCCAGAATCTTTTTGGAAGTTTAATTCATTGTTAAAACTAGGCAGTTCTCTTCACACCCTTGTCAGGTTTTACAGAATCTATATTTTTTTCTCTTCACCTGTCTTAAATTGCCTCTCTGCTAATCCAAAACAATATCAGTTGATATCTGACTGAGTATGGAATTGATAAGACGAAAAGGTTCTTTTTTTAATTCAGACTTTTAAGGCTTTGTTTCATTGTTTTCTTAGCAACGAATGTTGCTGTCTATTGTCTGATAATGCCATTCAAATTCCCAATGCAGTATGTACACTATCTGTCTTTTCCTCCTGGAAGTTTTTTGGATGTGATTTTTTTAACCTGGTATTTTGAAATTTCCTGATGATATCCCTTTATTGGCTCTTATTTCAATCACTGTGCTAGTATCTATAGTAGCTTTTAATCTACATACTGGTATCTTTGGTTCTGGGATATTGCCTTTTCCATTTTTTGGTGGTGGGGGGCATATTTTCTTGTTATTTTTCTTTGATTATTTTCCCCCTTCTTTTTCCTCTGTTCTCTCTTTCTGGTACTCTTATTATCCAAATATTTGATTTCCTGGATTTTAAATTTTTTTCTTAAAAATTTCATTTGTATTAACATATTTGCTTTTTATTGCACTTTCAGAGACTTTATCTTAAATTTCCAATTCAGCTCTCACACTTTTAATTTCCATGAGGTACTCCCCCCAACCCCTCACATCCTGCTTTACTTTGATTCTTTTTTCCAAGTAGGAGTTTTTGGTGTTGTTTTATAGATAGAGGATGTCTTTTTATCCCTCTAAGATTGTTATGGATTTTTTCCTCATCCTGCATTGTCCCTGTGTTTATTGAATTACTCTTCTGTTTTAATTTTGTTTCTTTTCATCTTTGAGATTAAAAAAAAGATGACTAGAAGCTTTATATTGTATATGAGTGAGCCTTATTGACTGATGTACTTTACTACTGTGTGACCAGGTGGTTAGCTACCTTTTCTGTTAGGTGATTCCTATCTGCTAGTTCCTGGAAGTATTTTATTTGGAGTCATTCAAACTTTTCCAGAGAAGAATGCCCTTCTTGTATGGAAACATTTATGACTAGATATTTGTTTCTAAAAACAGAGCTGGGGAAAGCCACTGAGGTGCCATCATTCTAATTGTAGTCTACCACTTTAACATGATTTTTACCTTTGCCCCTCATCCCGGATTTCCACTGTGCCTAGTAGCCCTAATTCCTAAATATCTCTGTTCAGTTTCTTGAGAAAAAACTTCTAATCTCCTGGTGATGGAATATGCCACATGGAGGAAGAGAAATAGACACATGGATGAATAATACAGAGGTAGGCAACCTTGCATTCTGTAATGGCTAATTTTATGTGTTAACTTGACTGGGCCACAAGGTGCCCAGACATTTGGCTAAACATAATTTCTGGGTGTATCTGCAAGGTTGTTTCTGATGAGATTAGCATTTGAATCTGTAGACTCAGTAAAGCAGATTGCTCTCCATAATGTAGGTGGGCATATCACCCAATCAGTTGAGGGTCTGAGTGGAATGAAAAGGTGAAGGAAGGGAGAATTTCCTCTCTCTGCCTGACTACCTGATCTAATCAGTCTTCTCTCACTCTCAGACTTGGACGGGGATTTATAGTATTGGCACCTCTAATTCTCACAACTTTGGACCTGAACTGGGACTACACCCCCAGCTTTCCTGAGTCTTCACTTTTGGTTTTGTTTCTCTGGAGAACCCTGACTAATTACAGGTCCCAACCACTCTTTTTTAAACTTTCAGCTTTGAACTTTACCCCATCTTCCTCTCCTTCACAATTCTGAAAGCTTGTTAAGTGCTCAGCCACTGAGGTTCTCTGCAGAGCAAATTTGTTTTGTGTCATTATCTCCACCAACACTTTGGTTGTAAATTTCGCCACTGTACAAAGTCATTTGCCTCTCCCTGCCAAATACTGCTTTCAAAAACGGTGTTAAAGTCTCTCTTCTGTTATTGTCATCTGCTTTGTTATTTTCCTTGCTCTTGTTGTATACCCTTTTTAATGTTTTTGCCACCGATTTACTATATTTGGGGATAAGCAGTCTTTAACCACAACTAAAAAATATTTTTTCTCTGTTATCATCTGCAAGCATCTTCTTAAAAAAATATCTTAGAGGCAGAGAAACATATGGGTATTTGCTCAATTTCTAAAAAAGCTTGCATATTATTTTTAGCTACATGTAAATATGTAATCTAAGACATAGTCCCTTATGCCATTCACCTGAGCTTGAGTCATAGGGATGCTAACAGGCAAGAAATGTGACAACATCCACCCACCTACCTATACTTCTTCCTGGAGTTCTTTAAGAATGAATTCAAATGTCACATCTTTCATGACGCCTTCACTGATAATCATGGGTAGAGCTTGGTATTTTTTTATGCACTTCTTGCACATTATAAACTTCTGTTGTAGTGTTTCTCACACTGTCCTATAAATATTTGTTTAGGGCAGTGTCTCCCACAGTAGACTGGAACTGTGAAAATTTAGAAGCATGTCTTATACTTCTTTGTATTACTTTCACTTCTTATATTATTATACCCACAAGTGTGTTTGCTGAAAAAATAAATAAAGCTTTTTGGTATCCCTTAAACTTGACCATTTTCCCCCTACAAGGTAGGCAATCCTGTGGATAGGTGGGCAAAATCTGCTGAGGGAATTATCAATTAATTAACATATCCTACATTAGATAGATATCATCATGTGTTTTATAGATGTACTCAAGAAGACAAGATATGACTTTTGCTCCGAACATCTAAGAATACAATTACTTGAGTTTTTCTAATTATTTTAATCATTAGTTCCCCAAATCAGTACAGATACTTTTGAACTGATTAACAAAAAAAGACTTAGAAATTTCAATACGTCATAAAGGAATCCTTCAGAATTGAAATATTTTATAACAGGTTGATTATTTTAGCCAGTGTGCATGTGTGCACATGGGGTATATGTATATGTGTATGTGTGTATAGATGAAGGGTGATTCATTTGGTTGGGGTGAAAGTATGATGTGGGAATACTCAGGTTTCTTTCTCTAAGGCTTGACTTGATACAGAGAGATGAAAACTTAATATCACTTTTGGCTTGGGAAACTTGATGTTAAATCTTTTTCTTCTTATTGCTATTTTGAATTGAAAAGAGGCTCACTTTCAAACTATGGTCACTGCTCAGCAACAAAAGTATACAGAAAAATAAAGGGATTCTATGAAGAATCTGATAAAATTGGTAATGGTTATCCAATAATTTATCTCCCGTTATTTTACAGATGTTTCTAGCTTTAGGGGAACCTGATATCTATAAATCTAATTTTTTCAAAGAGATTAAGTTAGAAGGTAGTCATTCTAGTTAAAGTTGTATTATTTGCCTCACAAAAGGATTTACCGAAGGACAACTTTTCCATGCACCTCAGCATTTGTTCACAGATTACTGAGTAAAAGGAAGTGAAGCTGGGCAATCAGGGATATCAAAGCCTAAATGTTAGGCGACATGTCTATTGAAGATCAATACCTAATAATATCAAACATTTGATTTACACACATATTTATAGTAATCTACTAAATAAGATTGTCATGGCTAGGATGATACCTTTGATTTTTATTTTCATTGTTTATGATCAGTTCTTCAGATTAATTGACAAAAAATTTGTACCTTGAAGTGATGCCATGAATTGTGGGAGCTGGTATATCACTTGGACTATCTTCCATGGTGGTGATTTGGGTTCCATTGCTTTTCACACAGGCATATTTTGTGCAGACTTCAACCTGCAAATGTTAGTTTAGAAAAGAATAATTGCAAATACTTTCAAAATACAGACTGCCGATGGACTGAACCCCACCCACCCTCATTTCACAGGAGTCTCTTATAGTTCTCTACAGCATCTTAGGGTTTAATCAATCTTAATTTTTTATGTTAATTGAGTCTGGTGGGAAAGGTCAAAATAAAGCATAGAAATGAGCTCAGAACAATTGATCTAGTGATTCAAATGGTGATGTTTAGTTTCTGGTTCCAACCATTCAGAAAGAGACAGACATATTCATCTATTTAGAGCACAGTTAAGGAAGGGAGGATGTTTAGGTGACAGTTGGCAAGCATAATATGTTATCACTGCATACTGCTCTCTGGATCTATAACAAGATAGGGTAATGATGATATCTTCTGGAAGTCTTGACACTTTATAGCAAGTAGCCCCAATGCTAATGTCTAATGGAAGAAAAATGAGGTCTAGGGAAGCTTTCCAATATGGCTGAGCTATTTTATATCCATTTGTTCCAGCTGCAATTGTATTTTTACCTTAATCACAGCAGAAACTCATCACTCACCCTTTAATTCTGCCACCTAATCTGAATAAAAACTGAGGAGGGTGGAATAACTAAAGATTAGAAATCAGGTTCATCAAGCATCAGTAATACAGAAGGAACATATTCAACAAGAGGGGGGAGAGACAGATGAACATACAGGAGGTCGCTCGTGGACAATCTACAAAGCGACACTCTTCTGCTCTCCATTAAAATCTAAACCAAAGAGGAACTGCACTTTTTCCAATGCTAATTTACTTTCAGCATTTAATACATAAATGGAGGATACTAGATACTGATGAATCTTAAACACTCATCCTGAGCCTTTCAGCAACACAGTTCTCTGAATTTCAACTGGCATTTGAGGAAAGACAAATGCACTATTTGTTATATTTAGTAGCTACGTTGCTTTGTTCATGGGGCAGTTTGCACCTAAATGGGAGTTTTTATAATGCTGTTGTGTGATTTATTTATGCCACATAGCATTTTGAGCTAACATTTAGTAGATATTTAAACACTGTCAAGGCTGTTTACTCTGAATATGTCCAATGAAACCCCAAACAACTTACAGGCAGATGAACTTAAAATATGCTTGTTATAATAGAATTAAGGACAATAAAACTTCATGCATATTGGGAAATATTTGACTATATGATGCGTAGTGAGATAACTCAAAATCAACTCAACTGAATCTTTTATATGCCAAATATTATGATGGGTACTTGCTCAGATAATTTTATTGAATCTTTACAACTCCACGTTCAGAAGTTTGTAAATGAAGGGGTCAGAGGGATCAAGCTGATAAGATATGAAATATCTGATTCAGGCTTTACTGTACCCTATTGCCTTATTATCTAAATAATAAGCATAGCTTTAAGTTCTAAACTTAAGTGTATTTAAATGATTCTCCAGAAAGCTTTTACTTTGACTTTAGAGAAATGTGTCAATATTTTCACTTCCCTGATAATGCAATATTCTAAGTCTCCATCTTTGGGGCATAAAAAGAGATAAAATTGAATTAAAAATTGAAATGCTTATTCCCTTTAAAAAGGGATATGTAAAATGATTCATTCAAAAAAGCAGATGCTTTGGTGCATCTACATGTCTGCTTTAAAATCAATGGCTATTTTACAGAGGGGGTTAGTATAGAGAATCTTAGTTTTAAAGTATTAGGCATATCAGTTAAGTGCATATTTTAAATGGAGCCAAATCATCCTTGACATCAGAAACAAAAATCTTTGAAATCTGATATTCAAATTTCCAGTAATGCAACAACTATTTCAAGTGCAGTATTTCTGGATTGTGAGGAGCCTCACAAAAATACAGTTATTAAGAATAAGAACATCTTATAACAAAATTTAAGTATTAGATTCTAATTTGGTCTTTTGTCTCCTCATCTGTTTCCATGTCCCAAATTGGATGAAAATGCACTCTCCTCAGGCCATTAGTGACTCAAACCAATAGGTCTGAGTGAAGCCTGTCAGAGTAGAACATGCCTGGAATGCTTACATGTCAACTCTTGCTCTATGGTTGGAAGGCTGATGCTGGATATGCATGCACAGTATCCAGTGATCTCACCCCCAGGATGTATTTTGAGTCCTGTAAAGCAAATGAATAAGCTGCCTTTCAAGGGCTCAGTTGGCTTTCTCCACCAGGGTCCCAAAGAGGAAAATACAGCAAATCCTTCATCACCTTCCTATGCTAACCTTGTTCATAAAGTTATATTTCTACTTATTTTGAATGTGATTTTCATTTTATAATGTGATTGATGAGTGACACATATACATAGATTCACTCTAAGAGTCATGAACAAAAGTATCAGTCCACTGGTCCAGGCTAAGGTAACTTAGGTGGGTGGATGGGAATCATGGAACATAATAAAAAATAATCAATGTACATTTCTTCTTTTATGAAATATCTTTTTATGTCATTTTCTTAGGAAGCTAGGCCTAGTAGTGGGAGAGGCTAATGCACTGGTTGTAGTCAGATGATTACATATGTTTCACCTTCAAACGTGTGGGAAAGAAGGGGTTGGGAAAATGTCCACTTAATGAACAGAGCCAGGGAAGTTTTCTGTGGTCAAATACAACTTCCACACTTAATATCTTCTGAAAAATATTTAAAAAGCTCTTATAAATTTTAGAAGGAGCATAGTTTATTTAAAAATTTACCAAATGGCAACCCTTCTCTATAAACTTTGAACTTCTGAAACATTCTGTTTTTATCATTAATTTTTGCATTTGGCCTTGTTATCTTTTATATCCTAGTGCTCTGACAAGATTTCCAGTTCCTTGAAGATAAGTTCCTTGTTTTATATGCCTTAATATTCTTTATATTTTTTCTACTTTTAAGATCAGTACATCTCAAAGAGATCTAGGAGTTGGCTCTCAAATGGTCAACGCACTCTCTGAAATTGCATGTTAACTTTTGTCATATAAACATCAAAATATACACATTTTTCTAGGGCAATGTGCACTGACTTCAACAGATTCTCAAAGAGGCCCAAGGGCAAAAAACTTAAATACAATTGCTTTCATATAGGTGAGGATCATTGAACATTTGTTGAAGGATGAACAGATATATTTCTTTCATCCTCATATAAAATCTTTTAATATTTTTCATCTGCAATACATTCACTTATTTTTGTTATTGGTGTTGGGTTCAGAATCACAGAGTGCTAGAGGGGGATAGAATGTTTTCAGTCATCTAGTCCTTTGCTCTTACAAAAGAGACAATCAACACCAAGAGAGGTTACATAACTTCCCTAAAGTTATTACATTTAGTAAGTAGCAGAAATAGGAGTAGAAAGAATATCTCCGCAGTTATAGGCTAATTCTGGTTTTGTTATCAGTAAAAGAACAAGGAAAAAGGCAAGCTGCTTGGCAAGACTGACTGCAAACACATGGTTTGCTTCCTTTTGCCAGTGACAATACCATCACCATCCTCATCACCATCACTTTCCACAGTCCCATTATCCCCTCTCCAGTGACTCGTGTGTTTGCCCACAGCAAACAGATTTAATCCAGATCAATTTCCCTCTTTTCTCTCCCCTTCCCCACCAAATAAATCATGTGTAACCAAGATGGAAGGTATCCACGAAGAGACATAACCCAGCATGTTTTATTTAACACACCCATAAGCTTAACCTTCAAAGAAACAACGTTCTAACCTGAATGTCATAGATCGTTAAGGGAGACAGGTCTCCCAGAATGAAAGACCCAGGCACATTTATGCCAGTCTTGTAGAGCTGATTATTTACATAGACAGAATATTCAGTGACAACACCATTTGGGTTTGAAGGAGCTGTCCAGATGACACGTACAGCTGTACTGTTGATGATGACAACCTCTGGAGGAAGCATGCCCTGAGGCTCTGGAATTAAAGGAAGAAACTGAATTAACTCCAGCTGCCTCTGAAAAAGCACTTGTTAAACTAAATGCCGATTAGTATTTAGGTTGAGTGAAGGGTTTGTTGCTTATCTGCTTTCCTCTGATGAAGTTATCACAGTCTGTAGTCCTCTGTAAATTGGCTTATTATACTCTCAGTTAGAAACCATGAGAATTGGTGGTAAAATGCTTTATACCACCAGCGTAGTGCTAATCTTCAATACTATGTGACCAGTGGGATATGATGATAAATTATTCACCCAACTGCACCACTAACACATATCTATTATTTGTCTCCTTTCCCATCCCTGCACTCCTCCAAACCTCTCAGGGAAGAAAAAAAAGAAAGAAAGAAAATTTGCTCCTTAAGCAAAAAAAATATAACTCCAATATATCGAGGCTGGTGGAACGTGAAAAATCATTTGATGTTACTAGATTGTAACTCAAGCAATATGAAGCAATAATGCAATATTGTCATTATGTAAATGATTTGGAATGTTGATTACCATAGGTAATGATGAAATCTAACATTAGAAAAAAAATCTTGCTTGGCGTTAAATTATACAATTATTCAAGCATGTCAGAAATAACTATGCAAAGACCTATTTTTATCATAAGAGCCCATCTTAACTAGTTGAAAAATTGTCCTTGTGATCCATTCTATTTTATAAACAAAAGGTGTCAACCTTTGGCACCACGAAGGGAAATGGGTTCCACACTTAAAGTGCTCTGTTAATGACCTGGAACGCTTGCTTGGAGGTAATGATATTATAATGTTTATAATGAGACTTTAGAAAGCCAAAAAGATTAGAAAGACCATTCCAAACACATTCCAGATTCACAAGTTGCTTCCCTTGCTTCCTCCCCCTTGCTAACTGGCTTAGAAATGAGTCACAGGCAATTTTTCTCAGCGGCTGAACTTCCACCTACCATTTCTGGTGACTCAGGGAGGGCCCTCGCTGTGCTTGGCTGTCGTTGTGAATAGCATCCTGCTTCTGAGAGCAATTCTTAAAAAAAAATGTTTCTAAATGTCACCGTGTATTGATGTGAACTCAGCTCCCAACTAAGCATACACTGAAAAGAACAGGAACAAACTGGGCTAATATCCCATGATTGGAGCCTTGTGCCGCTGTCTCCACGGGACCACTTATTGATCTGCCACTTGACGACAGCCAGCACTTAAGCATTTTGGCTCCGACCCCCTTCCCTCCAACACCGGAAATTTTATAATGGAAGGATGACTGATCTCAGCCTCAGCGAGAATCAATCAATTTCATTCGCATCTCTGAAGCCAAGCATCCCTTGAAATCTGGACTCACCGCCGTCGCAAGTGGTTGCATGCAGCACTTCACTGTTAATGCTGGCAACTCCGTTGAAAACAGAGATAAAAATCCGATACTCTGTGTTTGGATTTAAGTGGCCAATGACATGAGAGTTTACATCTGGGAGGATTTTTCGAGATTCATTGGCGGTAGCAGAACTCCAAAAAAGTGTATAATATTCAACATCACCTTGTAGGTCTTGAAAAGCTGTTAACAATTAACACAGGACACTGTAAATGTAGCTGATATAAAAGGGTCTCGGGGGAAAAGACAGAGAATACACTCTATCATTAGCTATTCCTAGAATGAGAAAAGGGAAAGCTTATGGAATTTTCCTTAGAGGGGTGCTGGGTTTTACCTTTTCATCAACAAAGGTGATTCCACCCCCATCTCATAATTAATTGCATAGAGTCTTAACTTCATAGGAAAATAAACTTTGAAATTTCCTTTAAATATTTTAATTATGCTACTGGGTTGGCCAAAAAGTTCGTTCGGTCAGTGAATACATGGTTCAATAAAGTTCTTGGTTAAAATGAAAACTGTCTTTTATTTTCACTTAAAACCAAATGAACTTCTGGGCCAACTTAATATTTATAAGTATACAACTAATCTTCAAAATTTTGATATAATACTTATGAAAGGAAATTGAGTAAAATAAAAATATGCAGTACAGGGAAAAACTTCTGATCATAAGTAATAGTTCTAGAGAGAACTCTATGCTAATACAAATGAGGGCATGTCCTGACACAGATTCTAAAACTTGAGGAATTTTTTAACTTGCTAACAAAATCTGCTAAATGATACCTGGAAGAATGTTTAGACAGATACCCTGTTATGTGCACTGTTGATGTAGCAGAGTGAAGTAGTATGCTCTCCTTAAAGATTCACTCAGTAGGATCCTAGGATGATATTTGAATTTTGATCAAGGCTCCCATCCTTTTCTCCTAGTTCACTGTTGTCTGTATGATGTAGACAAGCTCTTAAAGGATGCCGAAATCAATTGCTTACTGTCTCACAAATATAACTCAATTCCTCAGCCCTTGTCCTTTCAAAGACCAGTTTGTGGTTTTCTTTTTCCTTTCACCCAATTTCTCCATTCTTGCACTAAGCTCTTCTCATGATTTTCCTACTATGATGCTTTAAAAAGAAAACACTCAGATTTTCTTAGGTAGAAAATAGCATACTGCTCTGCTTCCATTAGCATTATTTTTGAAGACCTTAAGCAGGATCTATTACCTTGATTTGTGTTAGGGTTGGGGGTTGGAGTTTTGTATGTAAAAGCTCCTAAAATTGTATGTAAAAGATTGTGTTAACACTGTTCTGCAGCACTAAGCAAGGATGGGGAGGGAAAGGTGGCATTTCTCTTTATTGTTATTGAAGTACAGTGTCTCTAATATGTGAGATCCTGGCGTATGGCCATGAAAAGGAATATGGTTATTGAAGTACAGTGTCTCTAATATGTGAGATCCTGGCGTATGGCCATGAAAAGGAATATGGTTATTGAAGTATAGTGTCTCTAATATGTGAGATCCTGGCGTATGGCCATGAAAAGGAATACGGTTTTGGGAACTGCATGACTTTCTTTTAAGAACCCCTGTTCATTAAGATCTTGGGGGGGTCTTACATCAAAACTGAATGCTGGTTTGATTTTTATTTTTTGTTTGTTTCCTGAGCACACTACCACTTTGGCCTAACATCCAGCAATAGTTAAAAACATTTGGTATGCCAGTATAGTTGAAAGAGTTTATAGTAAGAGATCTTTAGCAACTACTTTGGAAAACTCTGGAGATAGAGTTGTTTCTTTTCTCTGATGTCACAAAACGTAAGCACCTTTAATAATGAGGTCATTATAATGCATTGTCAGGAACTGGCTATTCGTGTCCATTGATATTTTCCCAAATGATAATATTTGTCGAGTACAGCAAAGTCACTGGTTCTGTGAGGGCAAAAGTTCCTTCTATCATTAGAATTATTTTCTGCTGCCCTACAGTACGGTTCCTCATTAATTTATGGCAGCTAAGATATAATAGAAAGTCTGCTAGATTTGAAGTTCTTGTTGTATTTTAGCTTGTTACATGAGCAGGCAGGTTAGAAATTCAAGCCCTAAAGATATAGTATTAATGAAGTGCTTTCAAATTCTACTCAGAAATATAAATGGATTTTACCAGGGTTAAATGTGCCTGATATCTCTTCTATCAAGTTCCAAGGAATGGACCTGTGTATATACACTGAAAATATTGGGGCTAGCACCATACGTTCAAGATGAGCCAAGATCATATGACAGTATCTGGATGAAGTGTCATTAAATGCCCATTCTTAGCCATGCACCATACATCAACCCCCTGAAATAGAACAGAATCTGTTGTCCCAAAGAAGAAAGGAAAAGATGGGGTTCAGTTCCACTGGTTCCATCTTACTCCATGAGATGAGACTCTTCTAACCAGAAACAGGCAGCATCTCTAGGCAACAGGGGCCAGGTTTCGGCACTGCCCTGCCTCTCACCATCTGCTTCAACATTCCTCTTTCTTCCTTCATTGACATTACAGTGCAGAGTCCAAAACACAGAAAAACAGTAGAAACACATTAAATAGATTAAATGATCTTCATATTCCTAGTCATATTGTGAGAAGTTCAGGGAGTAGTACATGCAAAGGAGTGTCCTTTTACGTTGTTCAAACAAGGTTTTCAAACTTCAGTGAGCTCTAAGTCAGTGAACCAGCTGAGAAACAGAAGATACATCCTCAGTTCCACTGGCCAACACACAATTCAAGGTTGCTGACATTGAGGAACGCTGTTAGAACTGAAATAGCTGGAATGAGGAGATGAGCATATTTCACCCTCTCTGTGGATTGGTAAAAACTGGACCTGAATATATTTCTCTTTTTGAAAAGAGAAAAACATGAATTACAAGGGTTCTTGATAGCATAAGATAAGGGAAACACTGTCTAGAACCTCCAAAAGTAGAATTTGTTTTTCATATACTACTTCTATACAAATAAGATGAAAACTTTATAAAACATTTACATGGTGTTTTTAAAAATAACAAAAGGGACATGCCTTTGTGCAAAAGATGCTCTAGGAAACAGGTGACTGTTTTATGGAAAGATAGACATGAAGACATGAAGATATTAAATGACCTTCTTAAATAAGAAAGGAAAGTAAGGAAACATAAAAAGCAATGGCAGAATTAAAATCTACATTGAAAGCAGAAAAGGACAGAGTTAAAAATGTAGGATAGGAAAAAAATAAAGAGGAAAATGACTAAGAAGAAATCAGTGAATGTCAAAATTTATAGATATTGAGAACAGAGAATGAAAAAAATTTAATTAACTTGAAAAATAAATGGAATAAATAATCATGGATATAAAATATTCCATAAAACCTGACCCAAAATTAAGGTTTACGTCTATAAATTGAATAGATTAATATAGTTTTGGCCAAAATAGTGGCAATATATCCAAACACAGACATATCATGGATCATTATGACATTTCTCAAATAAACTAAAAATTAAAATATCATCTACAAAGGAGAAAAAAAATCAGGCAAGTTTCAGACTTCTCTGGAACAACAAATTTGGAAGACAATGGAAAAATTTCAAGAAGTTTTGAGGGAAAATATTTTGATCCTAGAATTCATACACAGCTAAGTCATTATTTATGTGCAAATACAGCAGAAAGATTTTCTTATATAGGTAAAAATTAAGAGAATGTGCAAGGATAACAGACAAATGTTCTTATGTAGGCAAAACTTAAGAGAATATATAGCTCATTTATTTAACTTATTTAACTTTAATTATAAAAATTTTCCAATAATGTTATCTAGAAGACAAAAAGATGAATCAAGATCCAGAACTTAAGATTAGGGAAATTTAAGAATTGATGATAAAATATCAAAACTAGAGAAGTTAATTATGTAAAATAATTATATAATAATTTATAAACCAAACATTGAAAGTGGCAGGTGGGAAGGGCAAGGAAAGTAACACTACACTAAATTCTTGATCATACATAAAATAGAGAGACACAGAAAAATACAGAAAGACATCACTAACTATTAGCAGCATTAACAGGCTAAATAGCAATTAAACTTTAAAAATCACTACAGAAAAGTTGTGGTAAAAATCCCTAGCACTCACTGATACCCATGTGTCTCTCTTCTTGTCAAATAGGTAGACTACATTTCCTGGGCTCCTTGCATCTGGGTGAGGTCATGTGGCCAGTTTGTGCCATTTTTGGACCGAGGTGTTAAAGACCAATTGACCATCTATGATTGTCTCTAGTTTTCCCAGCAAAAGAAGGACCTCAAGGCCTGAAGGAATGTGGATGCACCACATGGAAAGAGCCAAGGTCCTTAAATGACCCAGGACAGTTTAGAAAGGGATAAGGAAGAGATATAGATAAAAGTCCGAGTTTTGGTCTTGGGTCTTGTGTGAATCCTAGGAATCAAGATGAAAACATAGGAGTAATTATGGGATGGAGGATTTGAAAGGTATTGTTTCACTTGAGACTTCTTGAGTTTGAAGTGTTTTTGTGGCCACCAGGTTTACTTCAAAATTAAAGTGTGAATATCTGAAGTAGAGTTATACATATACTTCGGAGTTAAGCTATGAATACTAACTTGTGTTTTAAACAGCAGGATGGTATGAGGATTTCCTACGAGATTATGTTAAGTATGTGTACATTAGGAAATATTTCTCAGGTATTCTAATCCTGTTCTCAGTAACCCATATTTTATAGACCACAGACATTTATAAGTAGGTATTGCTCTAACTGTAGCATATCAGGTCAACCTCAGTGAGTTGAAGAAGAGGGTTATAAACTTTGGATAAAATCTTTGCTATTAAATGATATTTTTGCTGGTGCTCTTCATGTACAGGTCAGAAATGTGGTCTTAGGCATGGAAAATTCTCAAATCTAGAACAAGCCCCTCTCCTTGGTAATGGATTTCCAAATAATTTAAAACAGTTACTAGATGGGCTGGTTGAAAGTCCTCTTGCAAAAGGATTACACTCTGTATATGCTGTTGGATTATTTTTAGAGATTGTTATCAATATCAGTTATGTCCTCGAAATCTTTATCATCTAGATCAGTGGTCAACAAACTGATGATTTTACCATGAGTAAAATCTGTCCTGTTGGCCAAATCTGGCCTGCCACCTCTTTGTATATAACCTGTGAGCTAAGAATGGTTTTTACACTTTTAAATTGTTGGGAAAAAAATCGAAAGAATAATAGTGTTTCACGACATGTGAAAATCAAATCTTAGTGTCCATAATATATTTTTATTGGAACACAGGCATGCTTGTTGAAGAGTTATGTATTGCTGTTTTTATGCTACAATGGCAAAGTTGAGTATTTACAACAGAGAATGTATACTGCCTGCAAAACCTAAAGTATTTACTCTCTGGGCCTTTACAAAAAAGTTTGTGGTCCTGATCTAGAGCAATTACAGTAAACCATTCCATTTAATAGGTCTCCTAATTGATTTGTCTAGGATTGAATTCTTCAGCAGGCTCAATGGGTGGTAACTTTGTTCCAATATAGAAACTTGGAAGGACCCTATTAAGGCTATTTTATAATAGAAGTGTTTTTCTTGCTCACAGATTCTCAAATTAGAGTCCAGTTCCCCAAGTTCTATTGTGCAGAGCTCTGTGTCATGAACTAAGTACTTCTTGGAAAACTTGAACTTATCACAACTACTTCTTAAGAAAATTTTTACACTGCCTGAGGGTAAAAGTGCTCACATGAAGAAGTGGGAAGAGTCTCTTGAGCTATGATCCAAGCCAGGGTCCTTATTTTTCCCAGCAAGATACCAGATGCCTTCTATCTAGTTTATGTAACCAAAACGAATACCTGCATTTTGGAACCCACCCTGCCCCCAGCTCCTTTAGTCTCTCATTGTGTTCCAGCTCCTTTCAATCAATAACCTTCCAGAGAAAACTGTATTTAAAGGAAATGTATATGACATGTGTTAATTATTCATCATTTTATATTTGGCCATGGAAACAGGACAGATCATTCCTGCTCTTAAAGTGAACTGATATGGGCAAACAGGGACAGAGTTAGTTAGCTAAGCTACTGTAACCAAGAAGCCCTTAAATAAAGTGACTTAAATACAATAAATGTTAATCTGTATCTCACACAATAGCTTCAAAGTAAGTGAATCAGGTTGTGCTCTGTGTGGTCATTCAAGAACCCAGGTTCTTTCTCTTATGTGGCTTTGGATCTCTTAGGGTGTTGGCCATGCCTGCAGAGTTGAAACTGAGAACACTGCAGCACCCACAGTCTAGTCCTGGGAGAGGATGAAGAGAGAACAGATAGGCATGTACCTAGTGTTTTGTGGTTATGACCCCAAAAGACTCATATTTCTTTTCACATTCTATTGGCAGAAACACAGTCACATGGCCACAGCTAACTGCAAAGGAGGCTAGTAAAGGTAGTCTAGATTGGTGGACATGGGGCACCATCACTAAAAGGAAAAGGGGAGTTAGCAGTGGTTAGTAGTTCTACCTTCTACCCAAGTCAGGTAATTATAAAGTGAGATTTGGTCTTTATCCATCTTCAGCTTACTGTAGACATGCTTTTACCTGAATGCTTTGCAAAATTATGTCCCAATTTTTTATTAGAAATGGCTTCACTAATAACCTATAATGAAAAAGAATCTGAAAAAGAATCTAACTATCTATCTATCTATCTGAATCACTTTGCTGTACACCTGAAACTAATACAACATTGTAAATCGACTATACATCTATATAGAGTAGTCTGTTTTGAAAAAAAATAAAAATTACTCTAAATGATTAACATAAAACAAAACAAAACCCAAAGCAAGCAAACAAAAGAAATGGCTCCCCAAGTTTTTTTGGAAAATGCTGTTGAAAGCACTGTAAACATTTTAGAGAGAGAATAATACTTTATACCAACACTAAATGATTACTAAGTGTTAAACATATATTATTTCATCTTTATCATCATATTTTAAGGCAGTTATTATTATTATTCCCATATTCTGAATTAGGAAACTAGGATGTAGTGAAGTTAAGTGGCTTGTTTTAGGTCATAGTGCTAGAAAATACTGCAACTGAGAGTCAAACGTAAGTTTCCCTGATTCCAAAGCCTATTTTAAAAATTATTCCTTCATATGGCTTCACAGAGTTTTGCCACTTTTCTGGTTAGGAGAATTTAAAGCACTGAGATAGACGGAATCACCAACAAGAGAGTTAGAGGGTGAAAAATACTCAGGAGGAATTTTGAGAAAGTCTTTGTGGGGGTGGGGTGGGATGAACTGGGAGATTGGGATTGGCATATACACACTAATATGTATAAAATAGATAACTAATAAGAACCTGCTGTACAAAAAAAATAAATTAAAATTAAAAAAAAAAAAACTACTAGGGATGTAACATACACCATGATGATGATAGTTTACACTGCTGTATAATATATCGGAAAATTGTTAAGAGAGCAGATCTTAAAAGTTCTCATCCTAAGGAAAAAAATTTACTTTTTATTATAGTTATATGAGATGATGGATGAGAACTAAACTTATTGTGGTAATCATTTTATAATATATGTAAATCAAACCATCATGCTGTATACCTTAATCTTATTCAGTGGTGTATGTCAATTATTTCTCAATAAAACTGTAAAAACTTAAAAAAAAAAGTTTTTAGGGGATGAGGACAAGAGTAGCTGGTGACATGGGAGGGAGCATTTGAGTAAGGAGGGGTCACTTATGGACCCGCTACCACAGAGAAACAGAATAGGATGGCACTAACAAGAGAGCATTGGATTGGGTCATCATGAGAATGATTTCAAGACGACCAGATCAGTAGAATGCAAGGGAAGAAGGTCAGACTACAGAAGATGCACAAGTGAACAGGCAGAAAGCCAGTGGAAAAGGCACACCCAGTCTATTTGCTTTGGTAACTGGAGTGATGGGTGGGGAAGCAGAGGGACAAGGTGAGCCAATGATGGTGGGTGCTTTCAAAAGAGGTGAGATTTGGGATGATGTATATGGATTGCCACCTGAACAAGGTAAGTTCCGACAAGTCAAAAATTCTTCTAGCTACAAAATCTAGTGGTTTCTGGTTAAGAGAGCAAGATGAGGCAGATCCTTTTTATGTGGATTTAAATTTTTTTAATGCGGATGCCTTCATACTTTACAAATTTTCTGGAGAGTTCAGTGAGATATTATAATACAGGAGTTACGTCATTAGTCTTTGTAGTACCAAGGGCCCAGGACAAAAAAGTCAGAAAAAAATGTTCCTGGAAGGAGGAAAGAAAGGAAAGGGAGGGAGGAAAGTAGAAGAGGAAAAGAGAAAGAGGAAAGATGGAAGAAAAAGAGGAAGGGGAGAGATGGATAAGGAGAATGATATGATACAGGATGTGAACGTCTGAAGGTCAGGGGGAGCTCCTGACAGATGGTCAAGTGGACAGCACTTGGATGATTTTTTCCATTTCCTCTTTTTTCAGTTCCTTCCTCTCTCACCACCTCCAGTGTTTTCTTGCTCTTTTCCGGCTGTCAATGACCTCGTTAGCGAGGAGACCTCAGAAGCGGCATTGCCTTTCTACCCCCTTCCCTCATGGGCATTTTTCACCATTTATTTTAGAGTGAGCAGTCAAAATGGGAAGGATCTCACTAAATCACTCTTGACAAAGTGCTAATAACCATTAAGGCCAAATGCAGGAGAAACTGTAGAAAATGGGATGCTTGAGCTCTAAGTCTGAGTGTGAGAAGTGCTACTGACTAACTGTAATTCGTGGTAAGTTATTAAGTGCCAGTTTCTAACTCCTAAGGCTGCATAAACAATTTAAGTGAAGGTGTTTTTGTATCTTTTCTTATAAAAGTGGGATTTTCCCCCACTAATATCATTTATCTTCATGGTATTTCACTTAGGTTGAACTATTATCTTTTATTATGGAAAGCAGGGATAAGAACCTCATGTCTATATAGGGACCAGGAAGATAGGGAGGGTGCAGCCTGTGTAAAGGGGAAACCAGTGCCAGCTGATTATTTTCCCTTCAGCAATGTGGGAACAGTTTCACCCAATCATTGGGTTTTTCAGATCAATCCAAAATCATCATCTTTATGTGAAATCTTCTAATTGTTAAATGTTAGCAAAATATTTTTTTTTCAAATGCTGCTGGCAAAACAATGCATGGAGGTTGGGAGTAAATATGGTCCATGTGCTGGCAGTTTGTAATATTTGCATAAAAATGAACTGAACAGATGCAGGGATGATTTTTCCTCACATGATATCAACACAGAGATGCAAACATTTAAAATGGGTGCTACTAAAACTTTAATACTTATCTCTGTTAATCTGTGATTGGTAAAAATTTACCAGAGATATTTTGCTATCCAAATGGTGTGCCCATGTGGAGGGTCATAGTTAAGAAAGAATATCTTTTAAAAAATACATTTTATGGTTTTTAATAAGCAAATATTCATAAGCTTATTCATGACTTTCAACCTATAGTTTTGTGCCTTTTAGCGTGTTAGACAAGGTCCAATTTTATCCTACAAATCAAGAAAACATTTGAAATTAAACTTGCAAAAAAGAGGTGGCCCTTTCACAGCGGAGTGACTAGTTAATTTACTTAGGATAGCAGGTTGCAGGAAGGAAGAAAATGATAATGAAACACACTTTCACAGAGCTGACCCTCTTCTGTGAGTTAACCTTTGTGCTCACAAATAGTTATCTGAAAAATTTCTAAGGTATGAATGGAAATAACAGCAGATTGCATTACCTACATCCTGAAGGTCAGAGGTTCAGCTTACCAAGGTAATGAAACTTCAGTGAGCTGCTTCAGATCTATTAGGTTTGTCAGTTTTTATAAGCACGCTTACTTCAGGCATGCAATTATAACATAAAGGACCTATACTGGTGATAATTCAGCCGCCGGATCTTAACAGAAGTATTCAAATGTCAGATGTGGGGGAGGGCGTCCACCTTTCTAAGTAGGTTTTTAAGATGAATCAGGTATTGAGGGTGAAATAGAAAGAGGGAGATGAGTGAAAATATATTATACATAAAAATCCATCTCCAGATAAAAACTTTGTATTTTTTCCCAGAGGTGTCTCAGAAGGTAATCATAAGCATCAATTAACTTATGTTCTTCCATTTAAATGGTTTAAGAGATCCCAGTAGAGGTGACACAGATCATTAGAAATCTGCAACCTTATAAGAACCCTAGAGCGATAGTCTTTTGGTAAAAATGGCTTATTTAGTGGCAATGTAGATCGACATAACCAGTACTAATTTTAATTTACAATTAATGTCACCTAACACTGGTTTTAATCAACAATTGATATAACATAACAGGGGCAAATTCACTCAAGATGTTCTAAATGAAATAGGAAGCACTTCTTGTCTTAAGCTATAACAAAATCAAAATCAGAAGGTTACGATTGCCCAAGCTGGAGTCATTTTACATTTTTTTATGTACTAGTAGATGATTATCCTAGTAGATACAGTTTACTTTTACAAAACAAATATTTTCATTGGGGGTTTCCAAATCAGATATTTCTCAAGATTTGGTAATAGTCTAGCAAGTTTTGATTCAACTATTTGCCAGATCTCAAGTGATCCTTCTAAGAAGGATTACAATACATAGTTCCATGATACAGTCAGTCTTGGTTTTTTCTGATTGTGATAATGGATCACTACAAATTAACAGATCAGCTGGGAAATGTTACTCTACTGACCAACCAGATCTGAAATTTCAGTTATTGTGGTTTCTAAAGTTGTGTGAGCTCTTCTAACTGCCTATAAAGTTGTGTTCTGAATGGGCCCAGGGTAAACTGCAGTGTTACTGAGGCAATAACTGTGATGGTGGCAAGTCCAGTGATGGTGGCCAGCCTTCCTTTTCCTGTATCAAGCTGGAATTCTAGCTGTTACCAGTGCTGAAGACAATTCACTTGGAAAAAACCATCATACTTCTGCAATCCTAGTAAATGGATCTTGCTGATAAGTGATGAATTATGAGATGGGGGCAGAGCTCCCTGCAGGAAAGTGCACAATATTATATCGTTATCAAATTAGTATATGGACATTTCTATCACAACTGGTGTGACAAAAACTACATTCCCCATCCAAAAGGAATGGAAGGAGGAAGAGAAGGCCCAAGAAGGATGGGCAAGTAGGTGAGAGAACTTCCTTTGAGGAAGAATAGCACAGGGAACTTGGCTTTTTGTTTCTGTCATTTTTTAATGTGTCCACTTTAAATTCATTTTGGTACGAATATGGGAAAGGGAAATAAAGATGTAAGAAGCTGACTTACTTGGTTTAGCCCATCTCACGTCTATGGCCGTGTGGTTGAGAACAATTGCAGTGAGGTTGGTTCCTCTCTCCGGAAGCCCGGCTAACGTGGTCACAGTTGCTTCTTGACTTGGTGTAAAACCCACACTGTTGTGTACAAAGACCTTATACGCATACGTTGTAAACCTAAAAGGTTGTTTTTTAAAAATGCATATATAAATTTATCTTTCTGGAAAGCAAACACATTTTCTTTTTCCTCACAAAATACAGATTTTTCCCCCATAGGATGCACCATTTTCTCCCCCCAATACATTTTCTTTATTCTTCCCTGCACAAAAAAGGTAGCATTATTTTTGTAACTCTCAAGCCTTAACCAAAGTGTTAAGAAAATATGTTATTAGCAATGCTAAGCAAATACTGCTATTTAAAACAAACGTGGTTTATCGTTTTGCTCATCCTTATTGTTTTCAGAAGTGCTGAGGATTATAGCTCAATTCAAGATGCAATTACACATCTGGTAACCTGCCAGCTTTCTATCTGAATTTGATCCAGTGAGTTTTATGTTCTTCTTTTGGAAAACTCATCCATTTTCAAATATCAGACTCCCTCATCACCATTTTCTTCCTATACTTGTGCTTCCTTCCCATAATCTCAATGGCTGAGAGATAAACCCCTAAATTAAATCCTAAAACCGTGACCAAGTATACAGCATTCTCCCACTGAGGGTTTTGCTATGGTGAGCTGTATTTTGCCATTGTGAGAACATATTTACTTGAGTCAATATAGTGGAAACTGAGCACTGCTTTTTGGGAGGAGAAAACTGGACATGGTGACGTCATGGTGATGTCATATATTAAATCAGTGATGGGCTAAAGCCACCGATTCCTCATCCTTTTTGGCTCTTTCGGGCAGAAGACTTATCAGGCTTTCTTTTCTGGGTCAGACTGCCTGGGGAGGAAAATACTATTTACAGACACAGTCAAGCTTTGACTGGACAACAGCTTAGACTGAGAACTTGCTTAAACACATTGTACAACACATGACCCTCCCTGGGGGGCATCCAGTCCTCAGGGAAGACACTAGTCTCAGATCATCACCTTCTTTGGGTTTTAATAGATCATCAAGGATACCTCACATCCAATGCAGGGCCCAGGGAATTTGTCTCAGTAAGTCACAACTTATTAGTCATGACAACAGAGGGAGGGTGCCGTTTGCAGGACTGTGCTAAATAACTTAGCCAAAATTATGTCAGGAGTTTTACAGCGTTTTGCCACCATCCATGTAGAGGAGGTCCGCTTGCCTTACCTCGTTTCTCACTCATGGCCCAAAGGTATTTTTGCAGGGTTTGGCTTCAGCCACATTTAGGACGATGCTCTGCTTATTGCAGCTACAGGTAAAGAATCAGTGATTTCCTTGAAGCTATTTATTTTCTATTTCCCCCAAATAACTACTAGCAACAGATCTTCTACATCTCTCTGCTTTACCCCCTCTCCTTGTGTCTTTCTTTCTCTTCTTTTGGTTTTGATGCTATAGTGGGTTGAACTGTGGCCCCCCAGAAGGTATGTTTAAGTCCTAACCCCTAGTCCCTGTGAATGTGACCTTATTTGGAAATAGGTGCAATCAAGTTAGCATGAGTTTATACTGGATATGGGACAGGCCTAAATCCAAAGGACTGATATCTTTATAAAAGAAAGGAGAGGGAAATTTTGTTACAGAGACACAGACACACACAGGGAGAAGGTGTCTATGAGGAGCTGGGGGCAGAAATTGGCGTTATGCTGCCATAAACCAAGGAACAACTTTGGCCACCAGAAGCTGGAAGAGGCAAGGAATGATTGTCTTCTAGAGGCTTTGGAGGGAACATAGTCCTGACGGTACTCTGATTCTGGACTTTCAACATCCAGAGCTGTAAGAGAATACATTTCTGTTGTTTGAAGCCGCTCAGTTAGTTTACAACAGCCCTAGGAAACTCATACATATGCTTTCTGGAAAGTGCTAAATAGTCTACACGACAATGACAACTGAAAGATAATAATAACAGTATTTACTGAGTACTTAATATGTGTCAGGAATTTTCTATATGATTAACTCATTCATTCTTCATCATACTATTATAATACCTGCACTGAACATGAGGAAAATAAGGCCTAAAGAGCTAAACCACTTGTCCAAGTCATTGAACTAGGAAGTGGGAGAGTAAAGACTCAAACCTAGACAGTCTGATTCCAGAGCCTCCTCTTTTAACCAGGATGCTATGCTGCCAGCATCGTAATGATGGTGATGATGATAAAAATAATAACAAGCACAGTGGTCAGCCGGTCCATCTATAGTTGGATGATGTCACGTCATTGAGGCTTGACCTTTGAGTTATTTTTCTGGCAAAGGGGAGAGATTCTGGCTTACGCATCCAAACGGTCTTGCCAAATTTCCTTTGTGACCACTAGTATGAATGTGAAGGATGGTGAGTTGGGGTTAAGAGGGTAGCAAGTGTGCGACAGTCAAATGACACACAGCTAATGGCTCACATGGGAACTGAACCAGTGACCTTGGCTTCATTAGCTCTCTCCCTGGGTAAAATATTTTTAATTGTGTTTTACTTCCCAAAATGGCTTAAAAGAAATTTAGCTAGAGTCTGGATGCCTAATCTTTCCTGCAATATTTGAAGTTTTCTTCTACATATTTACTCTGTGATAAATTTAGTAACCTTTATGGCTTTAAAGTGATACCATTTTTGTGGTTCTTTATACAAGTGGAATTAAAAACATCAGGCGGCCCTGAAATGGTGAATTGTAAATAAGTTCCGTGGGGCCTTAGTTCTTAACTGTGATACTTTAAGCTATTTCATCATAGTTTAGGTATGGTGAAATGATACAATTTATGTCTGCATAGAAGAAATTTAGGCCACATAAATACATATAACTGGAATGTCCATTTTTAAAGTACAGTTGCCCCTTGGTATCTGCGGGGGGATTGGTTCCAGCACCCCATGGATACCAAGATTTGAGGATGCTCGAGTCCCTTATATAAAATGGCATAGTATTTGCATATAACCTATGTACATTTTCTGTACTTTAAATCATCTCTAGATTACTTATAATACCTAATATAATGTAAATGCTATGTAATAGTTGAAATCACAATGTAAATGCTATGTAAATAGTCACAGGCATGTAGCAAATTTAAACTTTACTTTTTGAAAGTTCCTGGAATTCTTTTCCCAAATATTTTTGATTCACAGTTGGTTGACTCGCGGATACAAAATCTGCAGATGCAGAGGGCTGACTGTAATATTAACATTTTAGAGTGAAAGATGACTTTAGAGTTTATCTGCATTAAATAATGAAATATCTGCTACATTTTACAGATAAGAAACCTGAGACCCAGAGAAGTTAAGGGGCTTTGCCTAAGGTCGCACAGCTAAAGAGGATTAGGTGGGCCTCTAGTTTATTCATTTCTAATATTAAATTCTTTCCATTATACACTATTATTTTATTGAATTGAGAAATCAGTAGGCATTTCACTTGATGTCATGCATTTGTCTTTTGCATTTTATTTAATTTTCACGGTTAAGGTAAAATTTTAAGGAATAGGATCTTGAACTCCCTTAAATGAACTAACATGTACTGTTTTCATGACATCTGAAACCTAATCTTTGTCAGTAAGTATATATACGTCTGACTACATGGGTCGGTATATGTTTCACCAATTCATGTCAAAAAAGAAAATATTCGTTTGCTTAATGTATTTTGTTCATTTGCTCTAGTATATTGTTTTTAGGTAGACTTGGGTGTTGATATCAGATGGGACATTCCATTTAGTTAATAATAAAATACTTTTAAGAGAAAAATGCTCCATCAGTTGAAATCATATACTCATGCAAAACATATGTATATCAATCAATATCTTCCCTAAATACTAATTGTGTTTCTTGGGTATATTTTGAAAAATGTACCATTTCAAACCCTGTAAGATATAGCTTTTGAAATCTGCTAAGTGAATGAAAACTTATATTAAGTCTATGCTGTAACCAGTAAAACCAACTGTTTGAAGGTCCATTTAGGAATACGAGGTTGTTACAATAGTTATCCCCTAATTGATTAATTTTTTTGAGACTGTTCTCCAGCCCCTCCTTTCATCCACACACAGAAAATGGTAAACTTGTTGTGTAATAGACATGACTCTGGTATTTCTTCCTTGTAAAAGATCATATATATCGAAATCTTATTTATGGAACGAGACTTATTTCAAGGTTCAGTTGTTATTACTCGAATTAGAAAACTAGATTCTGTTTAGATGATAAAGTTTTTAACCTGTTTGTTTATTGACTAGATGATTTTATAAATAAATGAATGGCTCCTTCATAGTTCCTAAAGCATTCAGTCTCATAACTTTCAGGTCACATATAATTTGGTTGGCTAGTGCCACGAAAATCTACCTGTCCAATAGAGAAATGATCCTTACTGAAACTTAGAAAGATGTCTTTTTTTCTTACTAATTATATTGCTCTTTTATGTTTGATACACCATTACTTCATTCATTTACTAATTTGTTCATTCATTCAAAAAATATTTATTAACACTAACAACATGCCAGATACTAAACATAGTGAATGTAATGTCTGTCTTACTGGAGTGTGTGTATGTGTGTATGTATGTGTGTGTGTGTGTGTGTGTGTGCACGTGTGTATACTTATATACATATTTACAGATAAATGTTTTTAAATGAGAACCTCTAAAACATATATTCATTTATTCCTTTTTCTTTCCACATACATTAGAGCATCTAATTTAACCTAATCTAGTCAGGAAGTCTTCACAGAGGAGATAACATTTGGGCTAGGTATTGATGACAAACAGTAATTTGGCCTGTGGAGACATTAATTTAGCCAGTAAGAAGCATTATTCAGGGCAAAATGTGTGGAAGGCTTGTACTTTGAAAGGGTCTGATGTGTTTTGGGAACCAATAAAACCAATTCTTCAGTGCAGCTACAGAATGCCTCAGGTTATTTTCATCAGAATTAAAAATGTGTCAACTTTATTGATGCCCTAACAGAATTCATGTGTCAATATTGTCACCAATATAAATCATGCTTCCGAAAATGCAGGCTATTCAGTTCCTCCTTCTACTAACTCTTCTTCATATCCACCACAATCCAACACATGCTTGAGTACAACATTATACACCAGAGGATTTGAGAAACCTCTGATAGCATACTGCTCCTTACACCCTCAAATCCTTTTGTGGGAATAAATAAATAGGCAAACAAAAATGCAACACTGTTACTGCTTAAATCTGTAATTGTTTAGATTTTCCATTGATGGTGGATACCTTTTCTTTTCCTCACTTATTTGTTGCTGAAAGATTTTTTTTTCCTAAAAATGCTGCTGAAAATTTTTGCTTTTGGAAATTGAAGAGTAAAGATGATCAATCACCGTTGAAAGTTCTTATGATACTTTTTAGATTGTGAGTGAAAGTTGCAGCTGTCTATTCCTGTAGCTATCTGTACTTATGCTACCAGAATGTGGCACCTAAAATAACTTTGCTGTGATTTCTGTCTTTGTTCTACTATATCATCAACATGAAAAAGAAATGCAAACAAATAAACTAGATTTCTTTCTTTCTTTTTTTTTTTTTTGAAGAAAACATTAGGCAATGAAACCTCCTATGAAAAAATGCATCCTCCCAGATTTAGAGGTTCATTTTTTTTGTGTGAGGTAAGTTTTCAGATGATGACACTTAGAAAAGGACAGCATGAAGTAAATTTAGAGCAATGAAAAAAAAGCACTGTGACTCTACCATGTTAAATGTGAAACAGATATACTTTTGCTCATTTTGCTCATTTGCTAGGAAATGGTACACCAATGTTGACAGAAGTTGGCTTTCATTCTTAGACCCAACTTTTACTCACATTATGGTATTAAGCAAGAAAATAACAGGCTCTACCTCACATTGGTGGTCATGGAAGAAAGGCCTTCCTTCTAACTCACCCTCAGTGTTTATGAAGTTAATTTGTTTACTTAACAGCTACAACTTGAACATGTTTATAGGAACATGTTATAGGAACAGGTGTCATGGAGCTGACCCAGTCTTTCCCTATTAGCAAAGCAGAAAATGTTACTTGTGCACATTTAATCTCATTACAAAGAAGGGGAATGAATGTCACACTCTTCTGAATATCATTCCCCAGAAACTATGTCCTCTTTCAGGGCTTGACACATTTCATTTTTGTAGGTTAAAAAAAATCAGAATCTATGTCAGTAAGACTCAAACTTAGATTTTATAGTATATTTATCTTAAGCATTTAAACTTGAAAAGAGTCAAGTCCAACCATTCTTTGAAAACCAGATGAATGTCTATGAATTTTGAATGCTTTCATTTAAAGATAATGCAATTAGAGGATTCTTGAGAACTCATATGAAAGTCTCTTTCCAGACTGTCATTGATAAAGAAATACTTGTAGGAGTTCATAAATAATTGAAAGGAAAAGGAGTGAGAACATGCCTCCCTTCATAAACTCAATGGCAGCTAAGTTATTATAATCTACAAGTCAACATTTTCCTTAAAATAGAGCCTATTATTTCTCATAGCTTGTTCTTCCTTTGTCAGATCCAGAACAGAGAGGAGTTCATGCCATCACTGTGTTTGCAGTGACAAAGTGGTTTATCTGAATAGTTGAAAAAAATCTTTGCTAGTGCTAGCAGAAAAAAAAAAAAATCTCTTGACATTTAGTATTATGAGGCTAGTCAAAATATCACCTCAGCACATTTTGTTATATGTATACTTCCTTTCTAGAAGCAGCTGTCATCAGTATGTTTATGTCAACTTATGTTTCAATCTAATTTGTGGGGATTTAACTTAATTTCTTTCCTTACATCTTCGATTTGGACTTCTCATTAAAAATCCTTACAAGCATCATTAAAAATTCAATAATAAAATTTTGGCCTTGGTCCTAATTCCTTAATAAGTTTTCATTGCTTCTATGAAGAAACAAAATTAACTTTCTGAGACTTATTCTGTTTTTCTGCCAACTACCTCATGGTTAAAAGTTAGATTCAGTAATGTTAGATAGTCAAGTCTTCTTTATTTTGGAAATTGCTATATTTCAGGCACTTAGAGTTCACAGATCATAGAAAGTTACTTTTCCATACGATTTCCCTAGGTAGTGATGGTGTATCTGTAGTTAACTGTGATGATAGCAATTAATACATGTATGAGTGTGTATGTGTCTGTGTGTGTGTGTGTGTGTATGAGTGTGGTTTTCTCCACTAGACTGTGAGCTCTCTGAGGGCAAGGGCTATGCTATTCATCTTTTGTTCCTTATCACAATGCCTGTCAGCATATAGGAAGCAAAAAGAAATTGCTGAATAAAATGAATTTCTTCAACTGAAGTCATCATTATACAGCAATGCTGGATTAAGTAAATAATGAATTGAAAATAGTGGAGAAGAGTCTAGGGACCATGATAATTTAGGTTGAACCAAAAGGATATGCTAGTAATTGATCCTTTTTAGCTTACAAAAATGGCAATTTTATATGGTTCATTCTATTGTTTCCTTAGATTTACGTGCGGCCTCTCTTCAAGAACCTCACCAAACCTGTAATGTTTTCCTACCAGGACCCTTTCAGATGGACAGGAGAATTTTCCTTAGTTTTACTCATTCCCCAAAGATAAGAACATCACAGTTAATATTCCTAAGGCACAGAGCAATGAATACCCAACTCTTTACACATTACTAAAAGTATTCTTTCATTTAGCATCTATTGGCACACCCACTGTGTGCCAGGCACTACGGTGGAGATTGTGATACAGAAGTCATGAAGACAAGGCCTTGTTCATGGTGGATCTGACAGTAAAATGGGGTGTCCAGACAAGTAGCCAGGCCAGTACAAAGACAGTAGTGATTTGTAAGGGGTGTGCTATGGAAATACATTAAGGAAGCAGCTGATTCAGACCAGGAAGAGGGTGCTCTAGGAAACTTCCAGGCCAAGACTTGAAGGACGGTAGACAGAGGGAAATGGTAGCTATGGGGAGAAGCTGAGGGGTGGGTGTTGCCTGTTAGAGGTGCCGAATGCAATATTAACGTGGCTGAAGCACAGAGGCCCAGCAGAGGAAGAGGGGAGACAAGACCAGATTGTAAACAGAGTTCAGAGTAGAGCTAGTCAGTGTGAGTCTAGAAGCATAACCCACCTGATAGAAAAGTCATTGAGCAATATGTCTTAAAAGTGTTCCTAAAATAATCTTGTGATTTTTTGAAATTTGATTACATTGCTTGATTCATGAAGGTTTAGACTTCACTTAATCCCATCCAATCTCCTCATTTTATAGACAACAAAAGTGAAGCCCAGAGAAGTTAAGTGACTCCCCTAAGGCCACAAAGCTAGTCCTCCAGCACAGGATGAAACCAATCCCACCCCTCCTTACTCTCCCGTGGGGTACTCTTTTCTGACATTGCCTATTTGCCCATTTCTTGATCTCTTAGAACTCCAGATTGAATTCTTTCAAGTCCCAAGCCTGTTAACTAAATAATTTTTGTGAATTAAATCAATGATTTATAGCAAATTATTTCCTCAAAAAGCAAGCATTTTACAAGTGGCCCAAAATTTCCCCAGTTTTGACCATGTTCAACATTTCCAGATTTCGCTATTACGTGTCTGGCTAGAGCTGTGACAAAGGCAAGAGGCTAAGGCTCAAACACCTACAAACTTGACTTCAAAAGGCTTATTTGAAGCGTGCAGTTAAGATGGCAAATATTAAACATGCTGACTGTTGCAGCTCAATGATTAATGCCACAGATAATAACCAAACATGTTTTATTGCATAACTGATAACTGGCTCACACAATGAAGACACTCAGATTCTTTGAACTATTCAACATGCCCCAAACTAAATGCCAGCATTTGTTTTTATAGTTTTTGTCATCTCACCTGCTAAGACCCTTATCTTCATAAAACCACTGAGTTCCTGAATAAATATTGTGCCACAGATTTAAATCTTCTGGGGGATTTGATGCAAGTGGTTGCTGGATTTTACGTCTCAGAAGCTCATATCTAAAGCAGAAGAGAAGCAGAAAGACCGGGATTATCTCAACTAATGTTATTACCAAAATTCAGGTTGTCTCACGGTACGAGTGTGTGGGGTGTATGTGTAAGCGTAAAGAAAACATCTTCATTTTCTTTTTTTCAGATAATCATTTTTTTTTTTTTTTGGCCCAAGTGTCATCCGTGTTGCTAACGAACAATTAGCTACATTCACATTTTACTATTATCAGTAAAATGATAACATTTAGATTTCTTCTCTATCAGATTTGCCAAAACTTTATTGCCAGTTTCACACAAAATAGAATTACAAAAAGCTTATAAAGTTAATGATTTCCTAAGACTTCTACCATCAATACTTTATAAACAATGATAATATTATTGACTCCATAGTCTTGCCTAAGTGTCAAGTGGTTATAAAGCCATTTCAGAACCACAGTTCTTTTCTTTCATCTTATCTATATTCCTGACCACATGCTTTACAAGTTTCCAGATAATAATAACATGCCAAAAAATTATTGTGCTATCTTTAGAATTTTGAGGCATATTTGTGCAAATGTGTCATTTAGAACATGCATCAAGCTTGCTTAACATATAATAAAGATATACTTTGAAAATCAAGAGAGGGGCTGTGTAGAGAAGCATTACAGAACAGCGATTGTTGTTTCGAGGGTTTTTAGTTCCTCACAATATCATGATATTTTTACCCTGATGATCTTTTTATGGTTCCATATAAGTCAAGATACAGAAGATGAAACTGTATGAAAATTATGAGTGAGGCAGACATAGAGAACAGACCTGTGGTTGCCAAGGGGGAGGGGCTTGGGGGAGGGAAGGATTAGGAGTTTGGGATTAGCAGATGCAAACTATTATACACAAAATGGATGAACAACAAGGTCCTACTGTATAACACAGTGAACTATATTCAATATCCTGTGAGAAACCACAATGGAAAAGAATATAAAAAAGAATGTATATATATATATATATGTATAACTGAGTCACTTTGCTGTACAGCAGAAATTAACACAACACTGTAAATCAACTACACTTCAATAAAAAAAAATGTTATGAGTGAGGAATATCCAACAAGGAATTAGTTCAATGTTCCTATGTGAGGAAAAGCCTCCTTCCTCCCTTCCTTCCCAGAGAGATAAGATCGTAACAAAATCCAAAAGCACCGTCACTTTCTCTTACCTCAAATTGGGTCCGTTTGGCCTGGTTGGTGGCTGCCAAGAAATGCCCACATACGACTCACTTAGTGGAACCACGGACAACGGGCTAAGATCCTGAGGCAGGGTGGGATGGGTGGTCGCATGGGTAGGGAAACTCTCTGTGCACCCCCCTAGATACCCATTACCCCCTGAGCAAGCCACAATGGTGACAGAATAATTAGTGAAAGGAATCAGATGAGTAACGACGTGACTGAACACAGAGGAAGTAACGTTGGTGACTGTGATGCGAGGGTCAGGCATGCGGATCTCGTAGGTAAGGATGTCTCCATTCAGGATAAGTGGGGCTCTCCAAGTGACCTGAAATAAAACGTAAGCTTAGCACCAGTGTGACAACACAGGAACAGAGCAACTGCAGTTCACAAGGCCTGGCATTTTGCTCTGCCTTGTTTTCAGTTAAGTCACTTTCTAGATACCCACTTTCGACTTCGCCCTTTGCACTAGACAGTAATGAAGGGTTTCGGATCAATTAGCAGTACACCAGGAACTAGATGAAATGCTGTTTCCTGGGTTGGGCTTTTAGTCTGGAGACTTTCTAAGATTGTCAGACTAATACACACCTTAGTGATTCATCTCCACCATGGGTGCCCTGAAGGACAGAGAGCACACACATGGAGAGAATTCACACATCCACAGGCATCAATGGGGTGGCAGCAGGATTTGATAGTTTTCTTGTTTATAACTCAATTAAACGAAACGTCAGAACTCCTTGCTTTTCATTATTAGTGTGTACTTTAAATATGTCACTATTGTTGTTTTTTTTTTTTTTGGATGGTGGTGGGAGGGTGCAGAAATCATTCTTTGCATTTTCTGAGGATGCCCTATTGAGTTCCTGAGTCTCACTAGTGCATAATGTAACAAGTAAAGCAATAACAACACATCCTGTTCTCAAAGACAAGAGACATGTGGAAAGCTTTAAAAAGGCAAGCAAAGAATGATCCTGTTTAAGTCATAGACATGAACATCAGAAGAAAGAAACACTGTTTTCTAATAATGTTTAACGTTGCTTTTCTTTTCTGGCTAAATATTGTAAGGGCATAGTGCTAACCCACTCATGCTCTTATGGGGGACAAAGGACCCTAGAAAAATGTGCGTAAGTCGTTAAAAGATTACTTATTTATATGCTATCACGGATCATCTCTTTTGTGTTGCCTTGCAATGTTCCTTAAATTTTGGAGTGTATATCCCATCTCCCCAGTAGACTGTAAGCTTCTTGATAGCAGGGCCTAAATTGTACACCCATTTAGTGCCATACTCCCAGAGATGGAGTTCCGGAAGTAATAGCAGTCATGGCTATCTCCATTATGTTTTTCCTTAGCATACAGCTATTTTAAAACTTTCAAAGAGTTTTCCACAAAGTGATATACTGATACCTACATTTTTAGTTCTATACAAATTCAAAGTCTGAAAGGCGTAATAGAAAAATGAGAATGGAAAAGGATGAACCAAAATTTTCTATCTTAAAGAGAAAAAATTTCCTCCAGAAGGAATCTGACCTGAGATATTTGTAGGGTATTCTTCCTAATTCTTGGTGACAAAATGGTCCTCTACCAGATGTCATTGGGCAGTTGCTTGATGATTATGGTCCTAACTTAAAATTAACAAGGACCTGACATCTACTCCAACTTTACTACATGGCTTGAAATCATTGTTGATTTTAAAAACTTTTTCTGGACTTCCCTCGTGGTGCAGCGGTTAAGAATCCACCTGCCATTGCAGGGGACACGTGTGGGTTCGAGCCCTGGTCCGGGAAGATCCCACATGCCGCGGAGCAACTAAGCCCGTGAACCACAACTACTGAGCCTGCACTCCAGAGCCCGCGAGCTACAACTACTGAGCCCGCGTGCCTAGAGCCCGTGCTCCGCAACAAGAGAAGCCACCGCAGTGCAACAAAGAGTAGCCCCCACTCACCGCGACTAGAGAAAGCCTGTGTGCAGCAACGAAGATCCAACACAGCCAAAAATAAATAAATAAAAATTAACAAACAAACAAACAAAAAACCAAAAACACTTCTCACAGAATTCCACACTGTGCTGGTGAAGAGAAATTTTAGATGAGTTCCTTATGAGCACAGAGGATTTGCCTGGATGGAGGAGAGATCAAAGAAGCCTAACGCAAGCAAAGTTTATAGAGCAGACATAGGATTCTATTTGTTTCGGGGGTGCAGTGCTCTTTGTGGACTTCAGAAATTAGTCAAGGTCCTATTTACAGGGCTTCCTGGTACTTGTCATGCAAATGGAAAATGGAAGGGTTATCACAGCTCAATTCTACCTGATTCACATGTGGAATACCACTAGCCTTTGGAACTAGAATATTCTGAGAGTTCAGGTCAAGGCTTGGCAGCCCTTGAAAGAATCCAAACTTTGGAGGTAGTCTGTGTTAGCAGTTGAGCTGAGAGTGAATTGATTTGGAACTCAGTTGTTGAGCCTAAGAAAAGCATTCATAAAATAAACCCTAAATAAGATATCAACCAGCGGAGATTAAGCGATGTGATGTAATGATTCTGGAGACAGTCATTTGAAGAGCTAAAAAATCCCTGTGTTCTCTAACTATAAACATTTGCATCCAGAAATTGGCTATTTTTCTCACTTAAAAAGTTACAGACTTAAGAAGATAAATCTTTTTTTAAATTTTATAAATTTATTTATTTATTTTATTTTTGGCTGCATTGGGTCTTCATTGTTGCACATGGGCTTTCTCTAGTTGCAGCGAGCGGGGGCTACTCTTCGTTGAGATGCACGGGCTTCTCACTGCTGTGGCTTCTCTTGTTGCGGAGCACGGGCTCTAGGCACGTGGGCTTCAGTAGTTGCAGCACACGGGCTCAGTAGTTGTGGCTCGCGGGCTCTAGAGAGCAGGCTCAGTAGTTGTGGCGCACGGGCTTAGTTGCTCCGCAGCATGTGGGATCTTCCCGGATCAGGGCTCGAACCCGTGTCCCCTGCATTGGCAGGCGGATTCTTAACCACTGCACCACCAGGGAAGCCCAAGAAGATATATCTTTTTGACAGTACTGAGTTGGAAGACATGAATCTACTTCCACAGAAAATTTTTATAAGGAATTTTATAGCAAGGTGGAGAAGGCCATTGTCATTATAGTGAGTAGGCTATCAGAAATGGTATCTAATTTGATCATCCTCCTGAAAATATCCTGGAGCTACTACTACAAATAAATGTGTCCAAGCTTTTTAAAGAGCCGGTTAGTTAAATATTGGATTCTATTCTTTCCAATGCTTAAGACTACATTTACTAGAGTGTGGCTAAAATATGTGAGATTAAAACTTTCATTCAGTTTAATTTTCCATGGCTTTTTATATATCTATTGTTCATAGAAAGGATTATAAAATATTTTTGCAGCCCAAAATACTCAGACCCAAGAGCATGTTCCTGGCCTACTAAGCAAAAGGTATGTTCTCTAAAACAAGACTTCTACATTGAAATTTTCTAAACAGAATTGCAGTTTCTGGCTGGTAATAAAATGTTTATTTTGGAGTTGCTTTGCCGACAATGATGATTTCTTTTATTTGAGTGGTTCTTAATTGCTTAGATTTCTATTCTCTGTTTAGTTATTGTAAATTTGCAAAAAGTAGGACAGGTGGGTAGGTGTTTAAGGAGCTACTGACTTTTACCTACTTGTTCAGACCCCTGAAGAGTGGCCCTAAACAATCAAGGGACCTACGAGATCCTGGTTGTAAGCAAAAATTTATGGAATGTAGGTTAGATGATTGGCTTCAGGACTGAAAAAAGTAACACACATAAACATTGAAACTTACTTCTAATTTCTTTAACTCCATCAAACCATATTTAAGAACTTTATGAATAAGAGAATTTATGAAGACTGATATAATGGGTTGAGAATGGGCTAAGAATAAATATCCTTGAAATTTGTTGTAGGTTATTCAACCAAAGCTGTGAGACTTGGAGCAAAACACTTAACATCTCTGGGCCTCAGTTTCCTTGTATCTAATGTTAAGAGACAATCCTTGCCCTCATATCTAGATAGAAGATTTTATAATTCTAAGACTACTTGATCAATACAAAACATGAATGACCACAGGGCATGAGAGTCTGGTAATATTTGACTCCATATAGTAATTCCTCTCAACAACTGACTCCCCGGCAAAGCCTCTCATACAGAACGAGGTGTACAATAAGTATTTGTTGAAATGAAATTAAATTTTTCCTTTAAGATATCTTCCTTTCCTTTTAAAGTTGTTAATATTAATTGTTTTACTTCGGATATTTGATTTGCATTTTGCATTCAGAGAAAAAAACCAAAGATATTGATATATACAGGAAAATAAATTATGGTCCTTCACCTCGACCTCCTTCTGTCCCTCCCCATTCCCACCCTTTAAAGGTGAAAAGGTGATAGCTTTGAATCTATTCTTCCATACTTTCTCACACAGCAAATATATCCACACATAGGTAAGTTTTCTCTCTCTCTTTTAATTTTTTTTCTGGAAAAATTTTATTTTATACCCATTATTAATCTGTAACTTGCTTTTCACACTCAACTAGAGATCAGGGACACACCCTATCATGTTTTGTGTTGCATAATATTCCTTTCATGGCTGAAAACAGACTATTCAGTTATCCTGACTCGACTTTACTGTTAAAAACCATATTTGAAAATGTATGTATACATACGACTGTACTTTTTTTTTTTGTTTTTTTTAAATTTTTTGGCTGCGCTGCACAGCATGTGGCATCTTAGCTCCCTGACCAGGGATCGAACCTATGTCCCCTACGTTGGAAGTGTGGAGTCTTAACCCCTGGACTGCCAGGGAAGTCCCTGTACTTATTTATTATTGTACAGGTTAGCAAGAATTGCTATACCAAAATGTATGTTTAATTTTAATCATTATTGATGGATTACTTTCTGAAAAGTTTGAAGTAATTCACTTGATCACAAACAATGAAAGAAAATGTCCATGATTTGTGTCCTCACAAATTCTTGAAATTACTGCTCCTTTTAGAAATCAGATTTGTGGTTACCAGAGGCAGTGGTGGGTGAAGGTGGTCAAAGGTGAAAACTTTCAGTTATAAGATAAATAAGTACTAGGGTTGTGATGTACAACACGATTAATACAATTAACACCGCTGACATTACATATGAAAATTGTTAAGAAAGTATTGGGTTGGCCAAAACGTTTGTCCAGAATTTTCCATAAGATGTTACAGAAAAACTCGAACAAACGTTTTGGCCAACCCAATAAATCCTAAGAGTGCTATCACAAGGAAAGAATTTTTTCTTTTATTTTGTATCTATAGGAGATGATGGATGCTTAATAAACTTATTGTGGTCATCATGTCATGATGTACGCAAGTCAAATGATTATGCTGGACCCCTTAAACGTATACAGTGCTTTGGGTCAAATCTATCTGAATAAAACTAGAAGAAAAAAAAAGAAATTACTAATCCTTTTGGTCTTGCCAGTATTTATTATTTCTTTAATTAATTTGTAGTCCCTTGACTTTTTTAAGATATAAATATTTTCAAACATTATTAACTCTTTGTATATCCTCTATCACGTTATTTATCCATATTTTATACTTTGTTTTCTATTGAGTTGTCTTTTTATCATGTTATTAGAAGTTATCCTCTATCACGTTATTTATCCATATTTTATACTTTGTTTTCTATTGAGTTGTCTTTTTATCATGTTATTAGAAGTTCTTTGTTTATTATGGGGAAATAATTTATTTTTCTAATGTCTTATAGATGTATTTTCCCAATCTATCTTTTGAAGTTTAACTTTTTTTTTGAGGAATCTTATATCTTGCAAAAACCAAATTGTTTTCTAGCTAAATATAACTATATTCTTTTAAGGCTGCAGGGTTTGCCTGTGAAATGGGGATAATAATAGCCTTTATCTGACAGGGTTGTAGTAAGGATTGAATGAGAGCAATTCCTGGAACTTAATATGAACTCAGTGAATATTAGTTGTCATTATTATTTTATTTCCTTCCATATTCTGTAATATCCTATATGGGAAAAGAATCAGAAAAAGATTATATATATGTATATGCATAACTGAATCACTTTGCTGTACACCTGAAACTAACACAACATTGTAAATCAACTATACTCCAATATAAAATAAAAATTAAATTTAAAAAAGAATTTATAATTTTTTAATGGTTTGATTTAAGCAGATATCAAAGACCAGCCCATCTTCAAAAACAGGTGAGGGGGCTTCCCTGGTGGCGCAGTGGTTGAGAATCTGCCTGCCAATGCAGGGGACACAGGTTCGAGCCCTGGTCTGGGAAGATCCCACATGCCGCGGAGCAACTGGGCCCGTGAGCCACAACTACTGAGCCTGCGCGTCTGGAGCCTGTGCTCCGCAACAAGAGAGTCCGCGATAGTGAGAGGCCCGCGCACCGCGATGAAGAGTGGCCCCCACTCGCTGCAACTAGAGAAAGCCCTCTCACGGAAACGAAGACCCGACACAGCCAAAAATAAATGAAAAAAAAAAAAAAAAAAAAACCAGGTGAGAATGATGATTAAGACTTAATTCTTTTTACTTTGGTTTATTATCAACCTGTAAATGAGCAACGCTAAGAGTACACACCATAGCAAAGCTGTGCGTGGACACCATCTGGGGGACAGGATTATTGTTCCTTGTGGCACACACACCAAGGCTGGTGGTTTTGGCGATCTGAGCCAAGAGAGGACTCTTCTACCTGAAAAGCTGAGAGCTGCAGGCCTGCTCTTTCATTCTGCTTTAGCCGTGGGAAGGTGGGCCTGCAAATGGGGCTGTCAGAGTTCAGAGGCTCATGTTATCACCAAAAAGCAATTTTTTTTTTTTTGCTGCGTCACAGTTATTCAACTTAGTTATTCTATGTTTTATTTTTATTAGTCCTCAATTGTACTCAAGACTCCAGTGGAATAAATTTATAAATTGACTTTTTCCTAATCTGGTTTCATGTTGAGTATTTGTTAGAAATGGCTACTGAATCTTACAAGTCTTTTTTCTTCATCTATTGATAAAAAAAAAATTGGGCTTTCTCTTTTAATCAGTTGATTTAAGCAGTATGTTGATAGATTTCCTGATGTTGAACCAAACTTACATTTTTAGAATCAGACCAGATTTGTCCTGGTATACCATTCTTTTAATATACTCCTGAGTTCAATTTGCTAATATTTTATTTAGAAGCTTTGGCTCTATAGTCACAATATGAAATTAGTCTATAGTTTTACCGAACTATCTTTTTCAGGTTTTGGTATATTTTTTTACCAACTTTATACAATGAAATGAATTTTCTTAAAGTGATTAAATATCACATCAAAGTGCATGGCTTTCACACAACCGCTTTGGCAATATATATTCTTTTCCTTGTAATCAAATAAGATATTAAGAATGTAATTTTGATATGCAACTTTCCCTTTTTCTTTTTTTAAAAATTTATTTTATTGAGGTATAGTTGATTTACAATATTAAACCAACTATAACTTCTGCTGTACAACAAAGTGATTCAGTTATACATATATATATGTGTTATTTTTCATATTCTTTTCCATTATGGTTTATTTCAGGATATTGAATATACTTCCCTGTGCTATACAGTGGGACCTTGTTATTTATGCAACTTTCCCTTCCTAATGCTCATGTCTATGCCAAGTTATCTTTTTATACTTACTAAGATGCTACTTCGGCTTATTTTCTAGTTGGCCTAAGTATGTGAAGTTTCCTTGCTTTCCCTATTAGATGCAAGCTCTTACAGGTAGAGTGGTGGTGAAAAGACCACATGGTACAAAATGGGAAGAACTAGGGTGAAATACCAGTCCATTTCCTTTATTATCTCCCAACCTATCAGCTGGTACTGTTTATTCCTGATTTGTTTCTTCCCTCAAGTCTTTTTCATTTCTGGGCATTTTATATATCTGTTTATGTTGTTTTGACTAAAATGTACGCTCCATGAAGGTGGGGATTTTGATTTGGTCACTACTGTATCCTCAGTGCCTAAAAGAGGCACTCATAAAGATTTATAGGTGCTCAATAAAGGTTAGTAGAACAGAAATTATTATTATTGTGTCAATAATATTACTGACAATTTTCTTCATCCTAATATTTGCAATGACTCTATGAAATAAATGTTGAATAAATTTCTTAACCAATGCATTCATGACCATCTTTCTGTTGTTCCTCATATTTTATCCATTTGCAATTTTAACTTTTAAATCTTATATTTCATAAAGAGAAATCACTGTATTGCTGTCACATTGCCTCTGTTTACCAGATAAACATATCACGAGGACATTGACTTTGGCAGTCTGAAGATCTTTTTGAACCTAATGTAAGCCCAAAATTCTGAAGCATAAATATGTTGTTTTAATATTATTTAAACACATATAATCCAATACTAGATTCAGCTGAATATTCCTGATGACTCTCTTCATTGATAACTGCTGATTTTCTAGTTATAAAGTGAGAATTAATAAAAGGTTTGAAGTTTTAAAAACTATCACTAATGTCCAATGTCTGTATATTCCAAGCACCTTCTTAGAGACTTTTAGATCCCTGACCTGGTGAGTGCCTGTGAGATTCTGCTCCCAAGCCAAGCTAATCTAAACTTTACTTTAGCAGGTTGACAAGCCATGTACATTGTCTTATTCCTGGATGAGGTTACAAAATCCAAAGAGGAAGGAAAAAAAAAAAGAATGAAAGAAAAAGGCAATTTGTCTTGAATACTTTTGATCACTGTTTATAGATGCTGAATCACATAGAATTGGGCATTGAGCCATTATTTTTCTGAAAATATTTATCATTTTTCAGATCTGCCTAGTTATTAAACTTTTGTTAGAAAGAATCCAGAAAAAAGTCCATTATCTAGCTTTGCCTTTGTGAAGGGACTGTGTTTATGTCACATCATATTGATTGGTACTGCTACTGAAGTTTTGCAAAATTCCCTTAGGATTGAAAAGAAAAGTCATTTCTGGAATGACGAATAACTCTAGGTTTGTCTGGGGTTTTCCTTTGGTTTGTTTTGCTTTTCCTTTGAATGAAGAACAATTCTTAAGATTGCCCAATTCATATAATAAACATCGTACATCATGTCCTTCAAATTAATTTCCTTTTAGTGTTTTATCAACAGAATTCTATACATTTGTGGTATTTCTATCAAGAAGGCATGTTGCTTTGACCAATCTCACGTTGAAACTAAGACAGACTTATAAAAATCGACTCTAGTTTCTAGGTTCAATTAAATTTCTTCAAGAATTTACACTATTTAGCATCACCCAGTGTTTGCTTTTGGTGGGAGCGAGAGAACACACAACAGAGATTCGAGTAATAATTTCAGCAGATGAACTTTGCTGTTATGCAAATGCCTTTGTTTTGTGCTCTGGTGAGCAAGCTGCTGCACCAATGCTTTTGGCAGTAGTACAAGATTGAATCCATGGAAGCATGTGTGTATTTACACAAAAGAGGCTTCTAAGCTACAAAACTCCCTCCTGTTTGGTTACACTAATTTCCCTTGAATGAAGTTTGTATGCAAGCCAAAACAATGGTAGTTATCCTGTGCTCTAGGGTTCATTCCCAGTAGAGTGAAGTGAATAATTGAACAGTTCCTAGATAGCCCTGTAATCGGCTATTTTTATTTCTTTCCCCATCATCTTGATCCTTTGATCATTAAAAAAAAAATCAGAATATCGGTAATTGGAACTTTTGTTAATACACTAATCCCTTCCCCCGTATTTCCCCACCTCCTCTCATTTTCTGATCTATTTAGATCTGACGTGGTGGTTAAGCTAAGCATCCCACGGTGGCATTCAAAGGATTTCAGGTGTGTGAGGCAAATGCAAGCATCTCAACAATATAATTAAGGGGTTACAGGGAGAAATGAAAAACTGACATCAAATTCAAGATAGTTTGGGCCAAAGGCCAAAAACCCGGTTTCTCCAGTGAATGCCTAAAACAACACATGTGTGCGTTTTGTCAGTAGATGGCTCTGTTCAACACAGAGTCAATCCAGGGTAAATTCCTATGTCTGCAGTGGAGACAGACACGCCGTATCTTACCTTGGCTGCGTCGGGTCCTAGCACATCCACCACGGGGGGCTGCACCCCAGCAGGTCGTGAGGGTCTCGTGGTCACTTCTGCCCAAGCGCTGCTGTTTGTCCCTCCTCCAAGAGTGCTCATCAGGACCCGATACTCATATTTTGTCCACGGGCTAAGAGCAGAAGTCTTGTCGATAAATCTCATGGGATGACCTCTCGGGAGAGTCACCAGGGTAGTAGCTTCTTCCTTCCCTTCGACTCTTCTCTCGATTGTGAAGTTCTCCACCAAGCCGTTGGGATGGGTGGGGGGTTGCCAAGATATAATCACGGACGTTGGGGTATCGGAGAACAGCTCCGGTCTCGGGATACCTTCTGGTGCATCTGGGAGTGTCCATACAGTCTGGGACTCTGGTGACAGGGAACACCCTTTTGAAGTACAAGCTTCTACTTGAAATGTGTAGGCTGTATATGGGCGCAAATGGACCACTGTGCCATTAGTGACATTTCCGGAAGTTTTTAAGTAGAGACAGCCATGTTGGTGAATGTTATAATGGGTAATGATCCCATTGCACTTTAAAGGATACTGCCAGGTGACCAACATCATTCTTGACTTCACATCCCGAAGAATCGGAGGGTCTATAGGTCCAGGTTCTACAAAGTAGAAAAAAAAGTAAGACACAATACCTCTTAGAAACTCCCCACATCTCCTCAAAACAAAACTAAAATGAGTGATAACTCTCCTACCAGAGTATGAAATTGGACACTTGGTAAAGGCCAATGAGTAAGTGGCTA
>NC_138860.1:15010431-15211631 GCF_965194805.1 Balaenoptera borealis
CTTAACTGTAAAATCAATGCGGAGTATAACATGTTGTCAATGCGGCTGTCACTGGAGGGGAGACCGGCAAGTGTGACAGCCACACAGCTCAGCTGGCTAGTGACGAAAATACAACTGTACAGCCCTCTCCGTGGGTGTAATTGTTTAGAGAACTCCCCTCCTGGAGCGGGAAACGGGGAGCATCCTTTCTGTTCAGATCACTGATTCATATTTCAAGCTGTTTCATTACAGCATTAATAACAGAAAGTAGTCTCATCTTGGCAAATGAAATTATCTTTTATGGGAAACGATTTCGCTCATCAGCTTCAAAAATTCAGCCCCAGCTTAAAAGAGAGTAATGAGATTGTTCACGGAGGGGTCTGCTTATTTATTTTTATACTCAGGGGGTGTATATTGGGAAGGATGGGTGCGTAGGCATGTGTGTGTGTGTGTGTGTGTGTGTGTGTGTGTGTGTGTGTGTGTGTGTGTGTGTGTGTGTGTGTGTGTGTGTGTGTGAGAATAAACGGTTTGAATGACTCACATCTGTAGTGTGCATATAACTTTTTTCAGTGGTTTTCTTGGGTCTTCTACAACTTGTTTGCTACTAGAGTTACTGAAGATCGCTCAGTTTTCCTGGTATGTTATTACTGCCTTGAAGCAAATTTTTGCTGTTCTAATTAAAAACTCACTCTATTCAAAAGCTCTTGTTCAGTAATACTAACTCCATAAATGGATATCCTCTAAATCTGCCAATGAATTAAACATCAAGGTGGCAAATATATGGATATATAATTATACAGAGCAGTATATACCCTCTGCTAATTGTTCCTCTAGCCTCTTGATATTCACTACTGAAATGTTAGCAGAAGAGTGGAGTGATGGATTCTATCCCCTCTTTAATCATGAGTTTTTTTTAAATCAATTTATTATTTATACCCCAACTACTTCCCCAAAAGATTTTTTGACAGCTCATAATAAAAGACTTAAGTAATAGGACAAATAAAATAATGATAAAGAATAATTAATCTCGTGATGATGAAGAGGGTACAATAGTTGTATCCCAAAACAAATATTAAGAACACGCACCGTAGTTTGGCACAAATATGAACATTCAGCTTCTTGACAACTGATGAAATAGGAAAAGACTTGTGTAACATAGGCATCATTGATTAATAAAAGAAACATCTGAAGACTAGAAGGTTGTTGAAATTGAAAGGATATGATTTATAGTCTGCAAGTAGGTGAACCGATACTGGGGAACTATTTTCTCTCTTTCTCCTGAGACCAGGACAGCAGAGGAAGGCTAGGAAGAGTGTTCTGACTCCCAGAATTGGGACTTGTTGTATGGTGAATGGCTATGGATTCTTCCTTGAAAGTTTGGAACAGAAGATGAAATGTGTTGATGTGAGAATTCATGATGGCAGAAAAAAGTCCTAAAAGAACTAGAGGTTCCAAATTTGGAAGGGCAGTGGGCTTTCTGTTCCCAAAAGAGATTCAAGAGCTCAAGAGGGAAATTGAGGTCAGGTGGATAGAATTTTTCATTAATCAATCCATCCTTTCAAAGGATTTTCTATTGGTCACTTTCAGCTTCTGATCTTAGGATATAAAAATAAAAATGTAAAGGTAATAAATATTTGTTTTTATAAATTCTGGGAATGCAAGGATTTGAGGGGTGGAATCTATGCAACAGGAAACAAAGTATGTAGGGACATACATACAGGGCCACTTCGCTCTCAAAATCAACAGTTTACATTATTTACTTTGCATCATGGATCTTCCATTGTGGGTAAAGTAGAGACCTACATCACTGCTTGAAAGGATAAGCATTCAGAAGTTAGTATTTAAAGCAATTAGGACATGTATTTGGAATAGAAAAGCAAAATCATCGTGTAGCACTACTGAAACTTACAGTTCACATTTCTTCATTCAATAAAATAAAATCTACTGTTACAAATCTGTGCCACCCTCATTTACAAATGTTTCTGTTTTTCTCTCACATAGAACACTCTTAAGATCCAGGTTGACATTCAATTCTAAAGCACACTAATGAAAAGATCTCTACCACGCAATATTAGCTCTAAAATTTAAATACTCTTAAGGACACAAATATACTTACTGAATGATTGGAAAATCCTGCTCTAGAAGTATCTTGATCAACTGATCAAATTTCATACCACAATTTTACTTCCCCTCTCTGTCACAAGGACTAGATGTTTTACTCATTACAGGTTGTGAGAATAAGAAGAAAACGTGTTTTCCTTCTGGAATTCTATTTCTATATATCTGTCCCCCTTCATTTTGAAATAGCACATGGTTTTGGGCTAGCAGAGGTCTCTCTAATTAGAACATTCACTATCCTAGTCAGGACAGCTAATGTTGAATCACAGGGACAGCCAGCAGACTGCCTCTGACCAAGGCAAAGAATGAGGACTGCCTTTGGGATTTCCTTCTCTTACATCTGCCTCTCATCCTCACCCTCCTTGACTCATACTCAGAGGCTGGAACCACGGGCAGAACATCCTGCAAGCCGCCCTGCCTGCCTCACGTGTCAGTGGACGCCTCCTACAGCAATTGCTTTTCCCGCCTTTTTCTGAACCAATGATAAGGAAGTAAATTTGAAATCTGATATTGATGTGAACTCCAAATAGAGATCATTCCCTATTTCCTCTCCTGGTGTTCTCATCCAGGAAGGCTTTCCTGACACCCTATGTTGAGGGACATGCTCTCCTATGGGTGTGCTCTCAGCTCTGAATACTCTATGGTTTTACTCTATGTCTTTCTTGCCACCAGACAGTGGACGCCTCAAGTAAAGAAAACTGTCCTAGTCATCCTTGTAACTTTCATGTCTCTTTCAGTCCCTCCTACATGGCAGGTACCCAGTTAAGGTTTGCTTGGTTGTGTTTTCATGGATTTGCTTACATAAAACTCTTTTTCATCAGTACATTAACAATTTTGGGTACTTGCTCTATATGAGAGCCTCCACCAGGCACTGGAACTACAAAGATAAATGAGATGGAACCCTGGGTCCTGAGAAGTTACAATTCAGAAGGAGATACTGATGGTGCACAAGTAAACACAAACCAAAATTCTAAGGTAGATATGAGGAGGGAAGGCTTCACAGAGCAGGTGACATATGAGCTGGGGCTTGATGGATGACTAGAATGTTGTCAGACAACAAACGAGGCAGAAATGTGTTCTGATACGGATTTCAATGAACATTGCAAGATCTTTCTCTTTTACTGCAGAAGAACAACTGTTGCTTTGTAAACTGCTATGAGAATCTTAAAGATGAATGAAAGGGGAAAACTGCTCAAAACTGCTAAAGAGAAAAGTAAAACAGGACCCAGATACTATGATAATTTCCCTCATTGCTTCATCCTTTGTTCACAGTGCAATTTTAAGTATGGACAAAATAACAGTAAAACCTAATACTATGAGCGAATATAATATGTTAATAGTACTGAAAATCTCACTGTGTAAGTAATAAGATACACATTTCTATCTTTTAGCAGACTCCAGTCAAAACTCATGAACAATCAGTCTGTTAGCAAAATAATGAACACATGAAAAAATTGTCTAAGTAAATCTACAGAATAAACTGTTCAAATCCCACAAATTTTATTTAATAATGCCTCTTAGATTAATGGTTAGAAATACAAATGTGCAGTTTTTAACTACAAATTTAGTGAAATGATTCAACTTTTAGTCTTTGAAAAGTATTTGACAACTAAATGGTCATCTCTAGAAGAAATTTGCATTTTCTGTTTTGTTTTGGGGGTAGAGAAGTGATTTTTAGAAAAGAATCTCATTTTCATTAGGTTGATCTAATTGTGTATACATATATGTTTGTTGTTAAAATGACTCAAATAAAGAGATATTCCATATTTCAGTCTTGTTAGCTAAGAAACCTTGGGAGAAATCTGAATTTTATTAGTCTAGAGAATCTACATATTTAAAGAAAAGTGGGTTATCTCATATTTTACATAGGGCAGGATTTTAGTAGGCAAAAGAGCACATGCACATTTAAGCTGAAGTTGAAGGGGACTTTCTATTCCAGCCAGCTACCATTTTCACATGCCTATACTGCACGGAAAACAATTGTAAGCACACAAAAGAGAGGGACAAACAATACTATCAGAAGAGATGGTTATTTCTGGTTAAAAGATATCAAAAAATTTCAGCTGATAGGTAAGTGTCTTCATGTTATTAATTCCATGCTCCCAAGTCTATCACAATCTTAATGCAGTTTTGTAGGCTGCAGACATTCCAGGTACTTGGACTGCCAGCAGCTTGTTAAAAAAAAAAAAAAAATCATGTGTTGTTTGTATTTATCTGGTTGCAAATAGTCGAACCCTACACTTACCAAGTTGGCTGGAAAAAACATCTTTTATTAACACAAGTTTAACTGGATTTAAAATATTCATAGGAAATGTGCATTATTATTATTTGGCATCAGCATGCTAGATTTTTAAAACTGCATGGAACTGGATATTGGTGGCCCACTGACGTAAATGACAAATTATTTGAAAAAAAAATCTATTAAAATTCCTCACAGCCTTTTTCTCCGTCTATGAGAAACTCTCTTTGTACCCAAGCATTTGTTTCTCTGGCTCTAGGTAACTTCCTGCCTAGGTTTCTCTTTCTGCTCTCAGCTGGGTCACAGGCTTGATGAAAATCATGCTCTTGTGGTATCATATGAAAAATATTGCTATTGGTGACCCTTTATTTTTTTTTTTTGCACCAGAATGTTTCGAGGCTTTGGCTAATGCAGAAAGGTGCCTATCGATGGCATGAAATTTAAATGTGGGCATGATGTGACTTCTCTGTTTCATTCTGTAAGGTGATATGTCGAATTTCTACATTGGAAATTGCACTTCGCCAATTGGGAGGTGGTGGTTAGGATCAAGTATGAAGTGTGATTCCGGCGTGGAGCTGTCAGCATGGGTGGTTTTATAAGCAAGGCTTTGAAACCTTGACAGAAAAACTGCTTGTGCCCAGTGCCAATCACTCAGTCTTTGTCAACTCAATTGCACATCCATTCAGAGATGGCATCCATCTCCACTGACACCCAAAATACATAGGACACTGTTATCATGTCTCAGGGGTGAGCATGCACTGGTAACTTCACCTGGAGGGGCAAACAGCCAGCCTTTGGCCCTCTGCTGATGTGTGTGACATCACACGTGAAGCAGAGGAAGAAGTCATCTGTCTTGGGGAAAGGATTTCAATGAAAATGAAGACTGGGTTAATACCTGCTACACAATCAAGTGTTACTAATTCTTAATGAAGGAAGATGAAGGGTTAACACTATTGCCTTTGAACCCAGGTCCTAAAAAATCACAAAGACAGCAGTGTCTCCATGCATGAAAATTCTAACCACACTGAGTCTGTAAGACTTGTTTTATGATAAGATGAGGCAGGAGAGAAATCTGCTTAACAGAGGATGCTGTCCTAATTGGTACTTTACAGTGTTTGGGAATTTATTTATGTAGGAGATCCTGACCCCTATTCAATAAAGATCACCAGGGAGGAAATCCAAGTGTTGCCCCCTCTCTATGGGAATAGAAATTGTGGTGCCAAAAAAAGGAGACATTTTCTCTCCTCTTCCAATGTGGCATTCTATACAGCCATCACCTCTGCAGTGGGTGGGTAATTATTTTTAGTTAACCTCTACTGAGTGCCAAGCAAGTATGCTCTATCTAAGGAGATTAGAAATTTATCTTCAGTTGTTTTTTTAAAAAAAATGTTTCTTCAAAAATCTATTTTGGGTGGGAGCTCTCTGGTTCACACATCTGTGTACAGTTGGTGTTCATGTTGTCAGAGTCTCCAGAATAAATGTAACGTTCCTTCTAAAAGGGGTGTAGGTGCGTTGAGTGGCGCATGAATACTTTCTGGGCTTTGCGTGTCATTTATTGCACTCTGCTGATAATTTACTAAATGGTACCCTTGAGATGAAAGAACTGGATGTGTCCTTGTAAAGTACCAAACTTGCTCACTGGGAGTAATTACAAATTGGGAGAAATGGGTGAACTATTATATATTATTGTTCATATTTTTTTTTAAATGTAAGCATTAAGGAAGGTAGATAGGCCTGATTCTGTCTCAGTTGATATCTTGTTCTCACCAAAATAATATAATTAAGGATATTGTAGACATAAAAGAATCAATTTCATATACAATTGATATTGTTTCAAATACCGTGCCTTTTGAGATTAATATCCAGCCTTTTGAAAGTCACTTGGGTCCTCATTGAATATAGAGCCAGAATGGCAATTGGCCAACAGGGCAACATCTTCTAAGAAGCCTCTGATTAAAAGACTTGACAAGATTAACCCTAAAAACCTCATTGTTCAAAGATACAGTGTCCTCCTTCGCTCTGTGTAGCTTGATTTAATTTCTAACTTTTCTAAAATATTATATTTCCATATATATACTTTTAAAGAAGTAATTTGTATAAAACTCAATATGATAGCCATGTATTTATTTTCTCTATATAACCGAGTAAAAAACATATATATGCAAACAAACTCTTCCATGAAAAACTAGAAAATTCTCTGTACTGTTTGAATAAGACAATCCCAATGTACTCTTTGTAATACATGCAGAATGACTGTTATCAGATTATACTCCTCTATTCTGGAGGCTGTCTTTCAGGTATGAGTAAAAGTATAATGGAATCTGTTTCCAGAAAAAAAGTATAATGACCTCTAAGTAACTTCATGAAGTAAGGTCCATATTCCATGTTCTTCTTCAGTGAACACTTGTAATATTTAGTCATAGAGTAGAAAAGGATAACCTTTCTCCTTCAGAACACCTAGATGTACCCTGAAGGACTGAGTGGGTCCATATCATAATTTATTGTGAATTACATATCCCTGTCTGTAGGCCTAACCCTCCAACCCTCCAAGCCCCCATTTTTCTTCTTTCTGGAAACTTTGACCATTCTTGTCCTGGAAAAGATTATTGTCCCTCAACATCAAGAAAATAGAGGAGGCTTATTTCTTTGTCTTGGAAAAATTGAAGACTTTAAGACTTCCTAATATAGAGATTATCTGGCTGTGTGTTTTTCAGACCACTTACTGTCCTCTGCGGTGATGAACAGAATCCAAGAACTATGTGCACTGCCAAATCCATTGGAGGCCACCAACCGAAATTCGTACTCTGTGTACGGTTGGAGATCTCGCACTTCATAGCTTAACGATGCAGAAGGATTGGAAAACAACCTATATGGGAAAGAAATTCTAGAATTAAGAAGCTTTAGACATTCAAAGGAATAAAAAACAAGTACAATCTTACAGTAAAGAATTTTCAGGGAATGTCAACATACCTCTCAGTGCTGCAATTTTCTGTCATCGCGTGATATCTCTTTTAAAATAAGCAGTCCTTTGGCTAAGGGTTTGTATTATTGCATTTATATGAGATGTAAATTCTAGTAGTAGCATGGAGTGAATTCTAGTCTAGTATTGAGACTGATTGCCACATGGAATTTGTAGAATAAGTATTATAATTTTGTAGCCATAGTCAGACAGCAGATTTTGTGGGGTTCAGGTGTGTGCCTGCTCTTGGCAATACATATGCTCATGAAAAGTTAAGGGTGAAGGAATCTTACTTTAAGCCTCTATAAATGAAAAATTTGCAAAGCAAATAATGATCTCCTAGGGTGTTGCTTTTTGTTTGTTTGTTTGAACTCTGAAAATGAGGCTTTTATTTGTTGCCAATGAGAACTGACCTATTGTTAAAAATTTAAGATACAGTGAATTTATGGCTACGTTGTAAAACCCAGGTGACAGTTAGAAGGACGGACGAAGTAGAATGCTTACTCTAGAAACCAGTGGGTGGAGTTGCCGGGCCTCATCTGGAGTTGGTATCTGGGAGAGCCGGGGGCGTTGTTCCGAGCTGGTGTAGACCAGACAACCTGAAGACTGGTTGGAGTGGCAGATGAAAGCCTCGGAGGCAGCACGCCATCTGGAGCTGTCGAAAAACACAGATGAATTAGAGCAGAGAAAACTGTGGAGAACATATGCTGGATGGAATCGAAATGCTCCATATACTGGAAAAACTGTTCCTCAGGATCAACAACAATGTTAAACATGGTCCATTTAATTTAACATTTTCATTCCGGAACTACTGTACTTCCTTATTGTTCATTTCAACACAATTACATGAGTATTTTCATCTTAAAAGCCACCCCCCCCCCCAAACAGCAAGACAGATGAGCACGCAGCACATCCCCACCTGTACTTCTGTTTCTCTAATTGAAAACATGGAGGGGATTTAATGAAGCAAATATTAAAGTACCTTTTTAATTTAACTCTTTGTTCAACAATCAAGCAACTGAACAGTGAAGGAGTCCGGATCTTTTATTTCTTCCATTGACGTCACCCATTGTTTACTTAATCACACCATGACCATGAACACAACTGGATTTTTTTTTTTGAGGAAGGTTTATTAAAATTGTATTTTTCTACAAAGAAAGTAGCATATTCCAGCCTTAATTCTCACTTATGAAAATATGAAAACTAAGCTTCTTTCCTCATGTGTTTTATACAGTTGGTTGCCCCTTCTCACAGTGATGCTGCCTTTATTCAAATATGTTACAAGTTGGGGCATAGACTTTTTCTAGTCTAGTTGAATCTCTGGCAAATTCTTCCTGAAGTCAGCATACTTGCTTGATATAATCTGTTAGGGAAATCTATCTGGATAGTTGTAGCAGGCCTAAAAGAAATGAGTGAAGCCTATTCTATTACGAAATTAAATTTAAAAAATGGACAAGAAGACTCTGGCTATTAAATAAATTTTTCCAACAGGTATAACTTGAATGAACCTCTCATATCAGAGTGTGTTCCAAAGCTAGTCAGAAACTCAAAAGCAAATTAAGCACAGTTCTGTGCCTTTGGGAAAATCACCAGGAAACTCTGAGCTTATGTTTCTTGTCTTTAAAATGGGGATAATATTTTGCCTTTTTAGGATTGCTGTGAAGACCAGAGACAATGTAAATAAAGCACCTTTTATTGGGTCCTGGTAATTATTAATTGTTAGCTATTGTTATTATACTGGACGAATCCGAACTTCCCTTAGCATAATTTAAGTACTACTATAATGCAATTTTTGATTATTGTAATGTAAGTTCTTATTGACCAAGGATTACTAGAGGCCATTGCTGAAGGAGGAGAAGGAATCAAAACAATGAAAACAACTATCAGGATTCATTTTCAACTTTCATTTATACATAACTTGATGCAGTGTGTGACTTTTATATACCCTCCAATTTGGGAGAACTGGCTTATGAACCATGAGGCTAGTGAATGGCCATGGATGAGAATGGAAGAATTAGATTCCATGTCTCATCAGTCTGTTGTTAGGGTTCTGAATTCATTGATACTTCACTAATTTATTCAGTAAACACTTATTGAGCCTTTACTCTGTGCAAAGTAGTGTTCTTTGTGTATATGTGAGTCAACCCTCAGTTGACATGACCCCTGACCCTACAGAACTTATGTAATCGGAGAGAGCGAGTGATGAACAAATAGATACCGATGACCCTACCAGATGGCACTAAGTGCTCAGGTGAAGACTAAAGCAGGGTAAGTGGAGAGAAAGTGAAAAGGAGAGCAGATTTTAGTTATTACACAACAATTCAGATTAGACAGGAGAGCCATAGGAAGAACATGTCATTAGGTGACATTAGAGCAGAGACCTCAGTAACATAAGGAGGTGGTCATGAGAATGTCTACCTGAATGTCTACCTGCCGTTTGGAGGAACAGCAATCCAGCCAAAGAGCAGGCAGGGCAAAGGCAGCGAGGAAGGGAAAGCACTGGCTGTGTGTAACAAGCAGTGGAAAGAAGCCAGCGTGACTGAAACTAACTCAGGAGAGGAAGAAGAAGAGAAGAAAAGCTGGAGAGCTAGGCTCGGTCTAGATATCTCTAGAGCCTTCTTAGGGCTACACCTTGAAAGTCAAAGTAAAGGCTTTGGACTCCATTTTAAACGGGGTTGGGAGCCACGGCAGGGTCTTAATCAAGGAAATGTCATGATTCTAAACAAATAAAGGCCACTCTGGCTAAGTAAGAGTGACTTTCTAAGTTGAAGAGAGAGGGAATTCTTTAAAAAGCGAAAGCTTTTCTTTCTAAATTTTGGAAGTATAGTTTTAACATCTGTTACAACCCATCACAATTATTCCTCAATCACAATCATATAATTATACAGATTTGGTAATTATTGATCAGGGTAGATAAGCTAAGAGACAGACACAACTGAACTAAAATAAAATGTCTACTCTGATTCCCTGTGAAAAAAAGCAATAAACAAATACAAATATCTCTCTTTTTTTAAATTTACAATTAAAAAATTATTTATTTTGGTTACTAAATTGAAAAAATTTACACTTCTTACATAAATTTAAATATTTTAGGGAGCTAGATAATGTTAGTTTTCCAAAGGAGACTGGATTTAGGAGTCAGATAGCTAAAGTTTCAAATCTCATCCTCACCAATTCAGTTCACAAAATTCAAAGCTGATTACATTTTGGCAAGTTCTTAACCTCACTGATGTAAAGTCATTTCATTTATAAGTGTACGGCCAATAATACTGACTCTGTAGTTTTTAAAGAAGTTAAATTTGTAGCAATTAACTAAAATGGTGCAAGGAGCACAGTTTACTTCTTGGTAAATTCTGGTGTGTGTACCCTTGTGAAGCCACAGACTTTTGTCCCAGGATGGTAATGTGTAGATAGATAGCTAGATAGATATGTAGATAGATAGATAGCTAGATCAAGGTAATAAGCTTTAGTGAAATTAATGAGTAAAATTAACAAAAGAATTTTTAAATAGAGTCACACTTATAGAATCTGCAAATTGTTTTTCTTGGTCCAGGCACAGATTAATAAATTAAATGCTCATCAGTAAGAATAAATGCCAAAAGAATAGTTACCTGCTAATGAAAAATTAATCTGCATTTGATCATTTCTTTAAACATTTAAGCAATAATTTCATCGAGATTTCTTTATAATGGTACAACCTCTACCTTAAACACTAGATCAAATATTCATAAACCATGAATTATGACAGTGTGGCTAGCCAATTAAATATCTGAACTTGTAATAAATTAAAACTTCATATACTTCTTAATTTCAAATAACCTTCAAGTTGCCTTCAAAAAGGCAAGATCAAGGAATTTATTTTTTAGAGTAACTAAATGTTTAGAGACAGTGAATACAAATTGTTAATCTTTTTATGAAAATTTTCCATAATAAAAATTATTTTCAGGTAATAGTAACTCAATTTAATAGAATATTTGTTCCTGCAATAAGTTCAAAATATCTTAAAGAAAATTCTTCTTAAATGTTATGATTTTTAGGGAAAATAAAAATGTTAAGGAAAATAAAAATTTGTAGTAGGTCGCAGGTTTTAAGATACATATAATTTATTTCAACTTGCTATTAACTTTATGTCTTTCACATCCACATGTGGTAGGGAAACTGGATATAGTGTTTTATGACAAAATAAATTTTCAGAAAAATGTACAATCTTAATTTTACAAGGTATAAATTACTCATTCCTTAAATTATAACCTTTCAGTTCGAATTGGGCTTGAGTTGTCAGAATACCACTTTACACACAAAAAACTAAGTCAGGGAGGCATGGGGAGAAGGCTGGAAGCAGGGAAGTTACCTACTGCAGTCATCCAGGCTAGCAGATGACAGCAGCTTACATTCAAGTGCCAGCAGTGGAGATGGGGGCATTAGTTTGCGGTTCAGTTGACTGTGGCGTGTGTCGCTGATAGACAATAAAGGAGTCAAAGGTGATGCCAATGTGTTCGGCCCAAGCACCCAGGTGACTGGCACCTGAGAGGAGAAATGGGATAGGGAGGGGATCAAGAGCTCTCTTTTGTCCACATTACATTTAAGAGCTTTCTTACAGAACCACAGTGGCTACACCAAAGACGAAGTTGCAGATGTGAGTCTGGATAGGAACTGTGGATCAATGTCCATGTGGTATTTCATGGCCGAGACGTGATGAAGTGAACGAGGGGGTGAGTGTAAATAGAGCGAATGTAGAAGAGGTCTGAGCAGTGAGGTCTGGGGTCCTCCAAAATTTTGAGGGGTTGGGGGAGGGGGAGGTCTCTGCAACAAAGGAGATTTACTTACGGGAGTGAGCAGTGAGGTAGGGGAGAAGCTAAGAGAAGGTGCACTCTGGGAGCCAAGTAAAGAAAGCATCTCCGAAAGGAAGGCCTGCTTGACTCCATCAAATGTGCTGAGTTTAAGGAAGGAAGAGACTAAGAATTAAGCTTTGCCTTTGGCCAAGTGGATGTGACCTTGTCAAGAACAGACGCAGTTCAGTGGTGGGCGTGGCAGTTTGATTCGGGAAAACTGAAAAGAGAATGAGAGGGAAGGCAATGAGTGGGTAGAGTGAGCCTAGAAGACTCCTGAGGGATTTTGTTCTAAAGGGGAGAAGAAAATGGGGCAACACTTAGAGAAGCTTCTGGTATCAGACGAAGGCTTTCTAGACACTGGGAGAGGTTGCAGCGTTTGCATGCTTCTTGGAATGACCCAGAAGAGATTAGGGGAAATGATGATGTAGGAGAAGGAAGAATAATTAATCGCCAAAGCAAAGTCCGTGTGTGTATGTGAGAGAGAGACGAGCCAAGGCACGTGCCAACTGAATTGAGAGCTGGTGCACATGGGCTGTCGAATAGAGGAGGGACAGCCCACCACTGTGCAGAAGTGAATACAAGCTGCAGATGTAGAGTTAGGTAGATCTGGTGATGGGAAAACAGCAAAGGTCTCTTCTGATGGCATCTGTTTTCCCAGTGAGCAAAATAAAAGCAAAGGCATCCGCTCTGTGCCAAAGTGTGGGCGTGAACTGGTTGCTTGAACAGAGAAGAAATGGTATGAAGTAGTTCTCTTGGGTAGTGGAAATAGGACATACCTAGGAAAGGCGATAATGTGGCTGTCCAGGGCCAGATACCCAGTAACTTAACTATAAATCTTTGGATTGAGGGACATTCGTTGCCAAAAGACTTTTTAATTGATATTTTGTCTGTGAGTATGAATACTTATAACCATGATGATTTCTTATTTGATATATACTCTTTCATTGATGTATAACAAATGCACACATATCAAAAGAGCCTGGACAAAAAGTAATGTGCAAATTGCATATAATGTATAACATATAAAACCATGTCCCTCATTTGATTGTTTTTTGTCTAACTTTTCTGTTAAGGTCTATAATATCACTGACAATCCAAATTCGGAATAAGAATCAGCTCTGATAAGTCATCAGCATGAAAAAAATTAGAGTTTTAAATATTTACACAAAAATCCTTCAAGTGTTAAAAACTGCATTACCATGCTGTCGGGAAAGAAAAAATGCCAAGAAGATGCTCCATAATAATAATAATAAAGTATCTTGGATTCTCTTTTGAGTGATAACAAGAAAATGTGCTGCGTTAAATTGGTCACACTCCGATTATATAAAATCCCAAAATATTTCCAAACAAAGTGATCATCTTAAATTATTGACATATAACTATTCATTCTACATGCTTTCAGTAACACTGAATTCTGGCAACGTTTTTTCCCCCTCCGGTTAACCCCTTTTATCCTAGACCTATTCCTCTGAGGGTCTTTAGCATCAAAGCAATAACTGGGAACCAGCCATAATTCCACCCCTGGTTTCTTAACGCAAGAGCCATGTATCTATCAGCTTGATATACTGTCTCCAAGATGCTATGTTGCTCAAAAAGCTTCTCTCAAGTTTAATATGACCCTCACGAGGCAAGCACTCCACAACCTCGTGAATCAACACATCTTGTCCAGTAAATACTAATTCTACAAAGACAACTGGGCTACCTCAATCTATAAATTCAAGGGAAGGGTGTTTTTACTAAAATTTCAAATTTAACCTTTTTTGGAAGGCAAAATGCATATAGAACATTAAGCAATAAATTAAATCACAGAGTGGACTAGTCTAGATGGTATAATCTTTTGAATGCCTGATTGCATTAAACTTTTGTATGATGTACACTTGTAGACTCTTCCCTAAACAAACAAACAAAATGCCCCAAACATTTGATCCATACAGATTTATAGCACTCTTGGGAGGAACTCTAAAAAGCAAAAACAGAGGCTTGTTTTTCATGTGGCCAGGGACTACCAAAGCTATAGTGACCAGAAGAAGAAATTTGTGGGGAAAAAATGAATTCACATTTTTTGCATATTCACATTCAAATATGCTTCACATACACACCAATGTCTCAGGACAGCCCACCAACTTGTTACTACTACAGTGTGATTTGGGGGTGTATGAGTGTGCATTTCAAAATACTGGAATAAAATGCTGCATTAAGGTATCAAAGAAGTCTATAGTATTTTGTATTAAATTCACACCTGTAATAAAGGATATTGAATGCCACTCTGCACAAGGTTCTTTGCTGGGGGTAGGGAAAGGGCAGAATAAATAGAAAGGGGCATTAGATCACCGACTTCTTATTTAACAGAAAGACAAGACATGAGTCAAATAGCACAGAATGTGTACAGAGCATAAAAGACGTGTAAGTGCTTCAGGAGTTTTAGAAGTTAGAAATTCACAACCAAATATGCACTGGACCTTGGCTTTCAGAGGAACAGACACGGTCATGGGGCATTGCTAAGTAGCTCATGTGGTGTCACCATGTCCTCAGCCTAATTCCAGTGCCCAGGACTCCCATCACCTCTGCTCGTGCTCATTCCAAGCAGATGTCATGCTTTCTACTGGTTTCACTTAAAATCTGACTTCAGCCCAGCTCACACTACTCTCTCATTTCAGAGATTAGATGGTTGGCATCCTCATTTAGGTGTCCCTGTTAACATAAGAGAAACCATGGCCTTTCATCTATATGCATCCTGGCTGCATCGCTGAATAGCCTGGCACATAGTCAAAAATCCCTGGATTACACATTTTCCTCTCATTTTCTGAAATAGCTACATATGAGCAAGGATTTTAAATTCTAGTTTCCAGAATGGAAAATTAAAGTTCAGACACATCTATTGAGTCGTTGAGTCATAAACAAATTGAAAACAGAAGGCAAGACTCCATTTCCCGTCACTAAACCATATGTCATTAAAAAAGATATTAATTATGAGGAATATGCAGATGTGCTAACAAATGGACAGTCAACCTTGAACACAAGGATGTACAAATAGAGCAGCATTAAACAGTGACAAGTAGGTTAAAACAGATTTAATGTTAGCGAAAGAGACTCTCATAAGAGTTAACTTTTGGAACACATACTGTGTGCCAGGTTCTTTAACATGATTATTTCCAATCCTTATAAGAGAGAACAAATATTAAACACATTAAATAAATATGAAAAAAACCGTTTACAATATTAAACAGATTAGTTTTCGTAAAGGTTGGATTTATTTTCTGTCCAAGTCATATTCTTCAATAGTACTTTCTGGTCTTATTTCTTTATCATAGCATCTCATTATCTATGAGGAACTTCACACAGAACTACTAGTATGAATTTGCTAGTTCTCAAGAAGGAGTCAAAGCCCACAGAAATTCAATGAAATACAAAATGGAGAGGTCTTTACATTAGTAAGAGAAATAGATTTTTGAAAATTAAATGTTACCTAGAGGCATGTCATGGAAGTGATCTTTGACCACAGAAAGGTCAAAGCATTTTGAATTTGGAGGGCAGATAGCTTAAACGCTACCAAGTGTAACTTCCCACCAAATAAAGGATTCTTGCCTAAAACATCCCAAACAAGTGACATTCAGGTATCTGTTCATTACCAGTGATAGGAAAATAGTTGCTTTGTAAGTCACCCCATTATATTATTGTTCTTCTTGTTGGTTAGTTCTTTCTGAGGGAGAGCTAAAAACTATATTATTTCTACAAAACTTAGGGTGAATACAATCTTTTGCCCATATTGAGACCTTCTGAGAGGAAAACAGGGGACTGTAAATAACCAACATGGGTGAATTGAGCTGCAGCAGGCATGAATTGGGACCATCTTGGGCAGTGGGTACATATGGTTGTTCATGCTAGTGACACTGAACTCTTTGGGACCCCGTCTGAGTCACGCTGATCCCCGAGAACAAGCTATCACTACCGTTAGGGATAGAACTTCAGGCATTTTTAACCACTCGTCCTCTTTTCCACTAAATTTCCCCATTTCCGGTTAAACATCTCTGCTCCCTCCAACGAGTTTCATATAAGAGGATTCCTCAACCACTATCTAGCCTTGTTACCTGATTTGGATGTGTTCCATTTTGATAATGTCCTTTCAAACCATCAAGCCTTATACCTAAGCTAAACCTTCCCTGTGCATTCTGACCAGGGCAGGACACAGGCATACTCTGACTTTCCTTCCTTCAAGTGACGCGGCTGAAACCTCACTGAGCATCTGAATTTTGGCCTGCTTGATGTTGGAGGTTCATCACTATCATTCAGATTGGCTATGTGGTTGATTCAAAATGGTCTTTGGATAGCTAAAGATGCCAAATCAATGATTTTTCAATGGACACATAGAATCTCGGAGGAATGTTATTAAAGAAGCAAAGTATTTAAGTAGATATCGTAGTGCCTAGGACAGTGCTTTGTATATGAAAGATGTCCTGTAAAAATGGACAGAATAAATGGATGAATAAATGGATAATGGATGAGTTGGTAAGAAGAAAGATGTGCAAGAAGAAATCTTTAACCTAGGACCCTAATAATTGTTAGGATCCAGACCGTATTTCCCATTTACAAATACAGACTCAATTATCTGAAAATGAATGCTTTTTTCAACATAAAAGAGATTAATTGCTTGGAAAATAACTAACACAGCAAACATCAAATTAGATCTGAAATACCACTTTACAAAACATTCATTTTATCACTGATTTCTGTCAATGTCTCTGTTTCACAGATGTGAAAACTGAGGTTAGAAAAAGTTAAGCAACATGTCTGAAGTACATGACTAGTAAACAGCATCCTATAGTTTCATACATGTCTCTTTCGTTCCCAAGACCATAATTCATCTCTCAACACCAAGGTGAAGCTTAAATTTAAGTCCAGCCGTTGCTTTTCCCTATAGTACACCAAAGTAATGGTAATATAAGCTACTTGAGAGCAGAGATCTTTTCACTTCTTTTTGTAAACTTTAGAGCACTTAAATTTTGAGAATTCAATATTGCTCATCAAATAAATATTAAAGAAATGCTAAAATTTAGTTCTTGCAGAACAGAGCCCCCTTTTAAAAGCATGTATTTTTCTAACTATAAAATAACGCAGGCTTCCCTGGTGGCGCAGTGGTTGAGAATCTGCCTGCTAATGCAGGGCACACGGGTTCGAGCCCTGGTCTGGGAAGATCCCACATGCCGCGGAGCAACTAGGCCCGTGAGCCACAACTAGTGAGCCTGCGCGTCTGGAGCCTGTGCTCCGCAACAAGAGATGCCACGATAGTGAGAGACTCGCGCACCGCGATGAAGAGTGGCCCCCGCTTGCTGCAACTAGAGAAAGTCCTAGCACAGAAAGGAAGACCCAACATAGCAATCAATCAATCAATCAATCAATCAATCTTTAAAAAAAAAAAAAACAAATATATATATATATATTTATATATATAATATATCATTTGAAATGATTATGCTGAATATTTTTAATATGTTACTTTGTAAACTTTGCTCACTTTACAGTGTATAGTGAAAACTCCCCATGTCATTAAATAGTTTTTAGTAACATAACTTTTCAAAATAATTGCATGTAACATTTTTATAAATGTAGAGTTTTCACTTAAAGCTGATATTGATATAGAATGATATCATTTTCAGTATTATAAATAATATTCAGAGTATCCTAATAAATGCACATTTTGTTTTGCTTTTTAGAATTGTTGAGTCAATAGGAATGAGTATTACCACCATTTCAGATATAAGCTGATAAGCTGCTTTTCAGAAAGTTGTGTTTACTTATACTCCTATAGTAAGGTATGAATGATTCATTTTCCAGTATCCCCATCGAAATGAGTATTTCATATGTGTGTGTATTTATGTATACCTATGCATATATAATACACAATAATGTAACTATAGCATTAGAAACATTATTATATAATTATATGTTATTTAAAATACATATAATAATATAAAATATATACATTTAACATTATATTACATAAATATACTGTATAATTACATAAAATATATAAATTTAGTATTATTTTAGATATATTATAAGATAATATGACATAATTACATATAATTTATATAAAGTATGTATATATATAAAATATATAATCTATTAAGTCAGCAAATAATTAAAAGGCAACTACTTATAAGCCAGGCACTGTCCTATGCTCTGGGAATACAGTGATGAACAAATTAAAACAGTTTTATTAAGGAGAGAGAGACAATAGAAAAAAAAAAAGAAATAGAATCATTTCTTTTTTTCCCCCACTTTTTATGAGTTCTTTTTTTCCCCCAGCTTTATCGAGGTATAATTGACAAATAAAACTGTATAAAAATAAAAAGTATATGGTGGGATGAATTGACAGATGTAGACACTGTGAAGTGATTAACACAAACAAGTTAACACATCCATCACCTCACAGTTACTTTGTGTGTGTGTGTGTGTGTGTGTGTGTTTGTGTGTGTGTGTGTGTGTGTGTGTGTGTGGTGAGAACATTTTAGCAAATAAGAAGTAGTTCTAACGTAAGGGATTGGGAGTGATGAGGGAGGAGGTGAGGGCAAAGCTGATACTTTAGGTGGGGTGTGGGGGGGATCATATTTGAGCTGAGACTTATGAATCACTGGGGGACGCACATCTCGGGCTGGCCCAAGACAGGGGCACGCTTGGCCTGAGCCTTGAAGGCGGTGTGGCTTGAGCACAGCGAGTGAGGCAGAAACTGGGAGGAAAAATGTACAGAGGATTTGGTGATGGAACAGAGGTGGGGATGCAGAGGGAGAAAGAAGCCTGAATCCTAAATTTCAGGCCAGAGTGACTAACTAAGATGAGATCATTTACTGAGATGGGTCTACTGGGGAGGAGTGTTTGGTGTGCACTGCATTCATTTGACCTTATAATTGGACCATGAATTAGAAGGTGTGAGTATTGCATTACTTTTACACTTCCTTGTGATGGCTCTAAGTGCCAGGCTGGGACTCAGTCATGGGTATCTTGATTTAAAACTCCATCTTTTTTCTTGTTTACCATGCAGCCTCCTGAGAACCCACTTCCTGGTTCATGGATGGTAACTTCTTGCTGTGTCTTCACAGCAAGGGGCTTTTGGGGGCCTCTTTTATAAGGGTACCAATCCCATTCATGAGGGCCCCACCCTCATGACTTCCCAAGGTCCCACCTCCTAACACCATCACATTGGGGTATAAGGTTTCAACATATGAACTTGAGGATGACACAAACATTCAGACCATAGCAGATAGGTGACTTGCACAAGTGCATATAGCTAAGAAGTGGTTGAACTGCTGTTTGAATCTAGCAACTTGTCTCCAAAACCCAAGCAAGTACCTGTTATTTTAAGCAATGCCTTTTAAAGTGACTCGGTAAGCCAGAATCTTGCCCTTACTCACACGCACAGAAAGGGTTTTGCCTCCTTTCCCTGCTTCTTCCCCGTCTGTCCTCAGAAGTCCAAAGAACCAATTCTAAGTGTGGGTATTGCTTTGAGGAGTGGAGAAATCTTTTAGCTAGGAGGTTTGGAATGAAGACATTTTTGAAGCTTTTTTTTTTTTTAAATGATTATGTCATTTAAATCTTGAGGAGGCTTATTTGGGGGTAGAGGTTTGGAAAAATTGCCCCTGTCTTCCTTAGTCTGTCTCAGTTTCTCAAGGATTTTTTTCCCCTCTCTTTTCAAGGTACCTTTGGCTCTCAGATCTCCCAGAAAGGTCTCCAGAGAAAAATAGAAAAACAAGATGCTTGGCAAGGGCTACAGGTTTTATGAATCCAAGTTAAAGAAATGATGACATTTTCTCAAGGTTGTCACCAGGGTCATAGAGAAGTATTTAGGACAAAAGCCCTGTCTAGAAAGCATGTGCATAAAATAAAAATTTTGTAAAAAATCCATCATTTACCTCTTAGCCCAGTGACAAAACATTATGAAGTACGTCGTTGAATAAAGCCTGAAGATGGTACTTTTATCTTTGATCTTTCACTGACTCATTTGGGTCTACATTTCTGAGGGAAACCCAAAACCTCACCAACATTTTACTGGTGTGAGACTACCTCAATCAAAATTGGTGCAAATATCTGTCAAAAGTTACACAAAACCCAACTGGCAGATCTCACGTGGCTCCAGTAATTGTTCTTCATGAAATGAAAAATTATCCCCATGTTCACTAAGAATGCTTTATTTAGAATGGAAAAGAAGCAGGAATATCCCTAGTTACAGTTTATAATAAGAGTAATATAGAAAGGGGCAGCAGGGGTGAGTCAAGTGCACCAGAATAAAAAGACACCACTGAATACTAATTGCTATTGACCATTTTGAGAAATGAAAGATTCCACTTCATATTAGCGTCCATAGGACCAAGGCAACGTACCTCTACCTTCATTTCTCTTCGTGGTTTAAGATTAAAGAATTGCTTAAGATTACTCTGCAAGACAGTTTCAGTGAATTTGTTAACCAGGAAACCTCAGACAGACGGAAGTCATCCTCCGTTAATTTTGAAATACCCCAAAGCTGCGAATGATGCAGCTCACCGTGCTCAGAGAAAAATACGGACTGTGAATTTCATTAGATACATTATTTGTTCAACTGGGAGTGGAACTGTCTCTTTGTCAGACTAATTAGAGGCCCTAACGTTGGTGGTCATAATGTCCAAAAGATTTTTTTCTTGTTACACCTCAAGCCACCAACCAGATTTTATTCTTTTTCCTTGGAGAGACTTCCTTGATTTAGACACTCTATTTAAGCCTTTGCTTTTGACATTTGAGTTCCTCTTAGTATTCCTAAGAGTATTTCTTAGTCTTCCTATTATTTTGAACACCATCCTACTCGTCCAAATTAGTTTCCAGGCAGCACAGATTAAATTATTTTTCCCTGAAAATCTGATTACTTGGGCCCTTTGTGTAGAGGATTGGTTATAAAGGTCATCTTAACAATGGGATTGGACCTAATATTCAAGTTGATTAATTAATTACTCAAATAATAACCTGATCTAGCCTTAAAACACTCTGATTATATATTGGGCCTCCCATAACTCAATGGGCCATTAATTTCACATTCTCCATTAGGAAGACTAAAACAATAGTCATCAGCAGGATGAAAAATGCTGAGACTTCTAAGAACTGATTTCAGATCATAAATAGTAGAGATAGAATCAGAATTTGAGAATATAAAACGATGCTCATTTGACCACAATCATGATCAATAACTATGTGTAACTTAGTTTATGTGATTAAAATCCATAATCAGACTATTAGTGAGTTATTTGTTTCTAGTAATTTAGCCACACAAGTGCTAAATTGTATAGCGCTGGTATCAGAAAGTGTATGGAATTAATACCAAGGAATTTTGTCAGTTTTAGGTTTATATACCTGGGGAATTCAGAAGTAGAAAATACATGTATTAATATTAATAACACTTCTTTAATGTACATGTAGCACAAATTACAATACCTACTTTTGAAGACTAGCATGGTAATCAAAACATAGCTTTGCCTAGAAGAAAGCATAGATCATCCCCAATTCCCAAGAATCTTCAATTAGTAATTTCAAAAATGATTATTAGGTATATTGCATAAACATGACAGGATCCTTCTGCACCTTAAAAGTTTAATTCAAATGTTTCCTTTACTTCAGGAATCAGTAGCCATTAAAAAGGGGGTGCTAGTTTGTTGCTACCCATTCTGGTCACTTATGGTTGGAGGATATACCTTTGCGAAGTAATACACAATTACTACGTGACCAGCATTGTGTTATATTCTTTGCATGCATTTATCATACATAATTCCCTCAGTGTCAAACTTATGAGGTACTTACTACCATTTCTCCTGCTTTATGGCAAGAAAAAAATGAGGCAAAGCATATATGATTGTATAACTTAATTTCTTAATTTGAACCCAATCTGGTTGATTTTAGAATCCATGCTCTTAATCACAAGGGTAATTTGCTTGTGTGTGAGTGTATATATGTGTGTAGGAATTACAGATAAACAGAGGAGATAAAGAATATGGTACTTTTGTGTGTATCATTTTTATCCTGTATACAATTTTTTTCTCCCTCAAGCAACTTCTAATCTCATATTTTCTCAGGAACTAAGAATTGGCAAATGTTATTTTTTTATTTGTTTTCTAAGCAAGGAAGGATTGACAAAAAGAGAAAAGTTAACTTCAGATTATTAAGAATGTTTCACCGGACAAATGTATTTAAATTTTAGAGATTTAAATACATTAAATACAAATGTATTTAAAATTTAGAGATTTTAGCCTAGCCAGCATCAATTCACTGATTCTACAGTAAGGACTGTGTTTGGCCATGTCACCAACAGACAGAATAGCAGAAATAACTGTATGTTTTATTAAAAACCTGTTTTTGTCTCTCTCTCTTTTTTTTAATCTTAAACTCTAATTTAGTTGTTGTTCCCTTAGGTACAAAGTACACAGTTCATAATTCATTTGATATAAAATGTCAGTTTAGATTCTTGCCTGTCTTTGATACATGAGAAAAAACATGTACATTTCAATTTCCTCAATGCCAGAAATACCAGGAACAACCCCCCGCTGTGCGTCTCAGAGACCTCTGTGTTAAATTAAACATCAAGATCCCGAAACTGTGGGGAAGGAGATTTCCAAGACAGAGAGTACAAATACATGAGACAGAGGGAGACAGCTAATGCCTTTCCTATCAGTGGCGTGATATCTCCCAGAGAGCATCTTTGATTCTCAAATTAGTCCTCACTTATAATTTAATATACCACAACCAGTCTGCTGTTTCCTTCCATGTGGCTTTCAGAGGCGATGGTTGGAATCATCAAGGAAAATAAACATTTTGATGTTTGGGGCTTGGTTTAATTTTCAACCTAACTAGTGATAGTTTATGTATATTCTGTGCTTATTATTATGTGTCACGCTTTCTATTCTTTAAAAAAATAGTCAGGCACTTACTTCTATGCCAGCTGATCTTCCCAGGGCACACACATCCTTTCCCCCTTAACCAAAACCCACTGAGGATGGTTATGTAATGACAAAATCACTTTTCAGATGAACAAATTGAGGCCTAGAGAGGAGATAACTTTCCCGGGGTCACGTGATCAATAAATGAACACGCTGGGAATGGTGGGTGGTGGTGAAGTTCAAAGTCAGATAGTTTGACAGATGCTGCAGTCAATGTGCTTAACAAATACACAGTTTAAGACACACGCTTCCTTGATTTAGAGAGTCAAACATGTGAACGAGATTCAAGCCTTCTTTTGTGGATATACCCTCAACCTCAGGCTTTCATGAGGAAGGTGGTCCTCCTTGCTGAGGGCCCAGAAGACACAGAAGGTCCTTCCTGAGACCACGCCAGGGAACGATTCCCCTACACGCTCATACTGTTCATACTGCTGGGCTCGCCAATATTCCACGTGGAATTAAGCGTCCTCATCTGACTGATGTGCTTTTAATCTATTCTTGAAACATTGTTTCAGCACGGGGAGAAAAAGATTCATTGTCAGTCATTCCTTTTTACAAATATGAGCTTTCTTGCTCTTTCTATGAATTTTAAAAATTCTTCCAAAATTAACATCATTAGATAAATTCAGACTCTCTTTATAAGAGTGTAAATTATGTACAATCAGAAGATCTGTTCCTTTCCCTTGATATATAGAGAGCATTAACACAGGAAATTCAATTTTAATATAGGCCCAAAGAGAGGACAATTTAGTAATTAGCAATAATGACACCATTCTTACACACTAGTGTTTGGGATAAATGTATTTTCACAAGTTCTAATGAGATTGTCTGTTGTACGCCTACACAAAAGCCTCTGCACCAGCAATTCAAATCTGAAAACTTAAATTTTCTATTACGAGCCAAAGAAAGAAGGGTACATTTTCACTTATGTCACTTGAGAGCTAAAAATTGAGATAAAGAAAAATTTTCAGAAAAGTTAAATGCGTCTTTTCTCCTAAATAGATAAATATGAAGTTCTTTTAATATTCTCTTCTTCTAACTAGAGTTTATCTTAGATATAAAGTCATGGGGGAATATCAAAGAAGTTGGTCAAAATACTTGGTGGGCAAGTAAGTATCTGTATCCACACACTGGGAAAGGATGTTCCAACTGGTCAACTCCATAACATTGCTTCTGCTTAGTGCTTCTTTGTAAGGCTATAAAAAGTCTGCTTTAACTGAATTTTCTTCTTCTCATTAGATTGTAAACTTTAAGCATTTTTGGGTCATGAAGCCAAGTAAGAACAGCTCTCTAGTTCACTGGCAACAGGTTCTGAACACCTGATACTTCAACCAAACAATTCTGTTGAAATTATATTTGGTATCACTGTAGAGTCAAGCCACATAGAAATGGTCAGTGGAAGGTGTTTCAAATAGATAAGAGTGCAGTGGCCCAAAACCAGGTTTCTGTAGCCAGTCTCTAGGTTTGAATATGGTCTCTGCCATTTACTAGTTGCCTGACCTTAATGAACTAGTTGCACTCCAAGCTCTTTTCCTCAGCTTCCCCATGTATAAGTAGGGATAATAGTATCCTTTTCCTCATAAAGTTTTCAAGAAATAAGTGAGTTAATATATGTAAAACAACACCTGCATCTAGAAAGTACTATCTGAGAAGTCATTATATCAAAGAAAATTATTTTTATCAAATAAAATATGACATCATCTTAATTGTTGTCTAGGCACCCAGAAAACAAATTCAGCCAACTTTGTGGAGTTGTATTTGTGAACTCCTAGAAGGAAGAATCTTAAGTACGAGGTCTGATAGCCAGCAAACTCTGGAATCCAGGATAAAGATGTCACTGACTTGAGGAAACACATTTAAAAATCCCACAGAGGAGGGGAAGCCACAAGATGCTCATTAAGCAAAATTCCCCAGAGGGAGCAGACTCAGGCTTTAGTTACATGGGGTTCCTTCTAACAGATGTTCTGTGTAGGGATTCAAGAGCTGAGGAAACTCAGCTGACAGTGTCTTCACGGTAGGGCCGGTTAGTGCCCCCTTAGGGCACAAAACACCACGCCTGTTGCTTTTTGTACCACAGGTGGGACTCAGCCTCTGAAACTGGTCATCCATGGTATCTCTTTCTGCCCCACTCAGGGAGACTGGGAGCAATATGTCGGCTCCCATCCACTGGAAAGGCCTCAGGTCTTGAGAATGGAGCTTCTAGAGTCAAAGACACATTGAGCGTAGGGGCCCGTTCCACCTATTTTCCCTCAGTAATTCTGTGTCCCAGTGATAAGTGTGGCATAGAGCCATAGATAGGATCTCATCATATTTTTTATTTGAAGGTATTTTAAAAATGATCTAGTTCAGTGGTTTTCAAACTTGGGCATGCATTCCAACAACCCAAGGTGGGGGGCATCTACTAAAATATAGATTGTTTGGCCCCAGCCTCAGAATTTCTGAGTCAGTAGGTTGAAGATGGGGCTCCAGATCTGCATTTCAAACAAGTTCTCAGGGAACACTGATATTCCTAGTCTGGGATCACACTGCGGAAACCACTGATCTAGGTCAAGTCTGTCATTTTAGAGATGAGAAGCCTGCATCATAGTCAAGTAAAGTTATTTAACTCAGCCCAAAGAGCAAATTAGTGCAAGAATCATTGCTAGAGCTGAAAGCAGTGGAGAAGGGTCTCAGAAGATTGCCAGATAAAGAGGTTCAGAGGAGCACCTTTGGCATGGGGTCCGCAATTTCATCATCAAGGTCGTTATTTCATTTCACATCGGGTTTGCTTCCTGAGGTTTACACATTTGAGAGCTCGAACAAAAGCAAACACATATGTTGAGCTGCCACAGTTTGGTATGATTTTCAAGAAGTTATGAAACTTCTCTAAAGCTCTCTACATTTTTCCTTTCTCTCAAACATCTTGCGATTTAAAGTCTTTTGTTTTCAAGTGGCAGGAAACCTAACATACACAGGCTTAAATAATGAAAGGGGTTGGCCCCTGTGATGGAATAATCCAGGGAAAAAGTTGATTTTCGGCAGAACCACATTCATGGGATCAAATGGTATCACCAGAATCCCGTCTACCTCCTTCCCTCAGATCTGCTCTGCTGTTTTCCATGTTGGCTACCTTTTCAGACCTTCTGAGGGGCGATACGACTGGTGGCAGATTCAACTGAATCCCAGGTTAAAATCCAGGGCATGACCTATGCCTCTGTTGGCTATACTGCATCTCATTGACCCTGACTGGAACATCTGTAATCCCTGAAAACAATTACTGTGGCCAGGGGCTTATGATGTTCTTAGCATGGGAGGGTCCAGGGTGCCCAGAGGGAAACTGGAGCACTGTTAGCAAAAGACGATGGAAAGCGTGATGGCATATTGGATGCAAAAATAACACAAGGCCATTGTTACAGCACTACTAATTTAGTAGAATGTGCCCAGAGGCAATGCAAATGGTGAGAGGGATCTGGAAAGAAAGAAAAGAAAAGAAAAGAAAAGAAAAGAAAAGAAAAGAAAAGAAAAGAAAAGGAAAGGAAAGGAAAGGAAAGGAAAGGAAAGGAAAGAAAAGAAAGAGAAAGAAAGAAAGAAAGAAAAAGAGGGAGAGAGGGAGGGAGGGAGGGAGGGAGGGAAGAGAGAGTGAGAGAGGAGACAGAGAAGATCAACTATGAGTCCTCTATCCATCACCACCCATCCATTCATTCTGTCCTTGCCATGGAATTATACTCCAGTAGATAAGCATGATACATACATATGAAACATTTAAATAAAAATAGAAGATGGTGTAAGTTCCAAGAAGATCAAAGTGTAAAGAGGAGCAATCTCAAAAAGTGTGCACTAGACACCTCACATTTCTATTTTCATTTAGCTCAGTTAATTCATAATCATGAATATCATAGTGGCTGTTTGCCCATTGCTGTCACAATGTATACTTCGTTAAGTTTGTAGAGAACCTTTAGACTCTGGCTGATCTATATCTCTTTGTAGAGATACAGTAAGAATCTTCTTGAAGTTCTTAAGGAAAAGAGATTGGAAATATGGTCTTTAAGTACCTAAGATATATAAAGAAGTTGTCTCACTTTTGTAAAAATATTTATGCAGACAGGTAAATGCTCATAGAATTTTATGCAAGACAGGCATAGAGTCCGTCTATGATAACAAAGGAAAAAGAAAAGAATAAGAGATTATTGTTTTTAAAAAAAGCAAAACATTCTTCAGGGCACTATAAGAATTCAAATACAACTTCAAGTTGCTTTCAAACTGCAGAGCCAGTCAGACAGACATGGTTTTTTTTAACCTTAAAGTTATAGATAAACCTTTATTCCAAGATAAAAAAAAAAAAAAAAAAAAAAAAAAACAGAAAGGGGAATTGTACTTATTCTTTTTAAAAATATGATTTTTCAATATCAATGGAACTTAAAGGGATAATATTTCCCACCCCTCTCCCCTGGTAAAGTAGAAGTGTGATTTTTTTTTTTTTTTGTCTCTCTCTTGCCCCAGGATGCTCTAAAGATGGCACTTAATTGTGTGTGTGGGCCTGTGTGTTTCTATACAAACCACACGAGAGTATGCAAATGCGGGAGGCTGGCAGCCCTTTGCTGGAGGCTTGTTGAGTCCACAGTAAGCACACTTCAAAGTTCCCTCGTCTTCTTTCTGGCTCAGAAGTTAGTCTCTTTCTACAGTGTTTTTATAAGCAGGACGTTCATTGCCAAGATGGTGAATATGGAAAGTGAGGAAAATTCCACAAGTTGTAAAATAGAAATGTATCCTTCTCTTTGGCTTATGTAATTTTACAAACACACACACACGGAGACACAGAGCAGGGTAAATAAACTATCAGTTCTAAGAAGGTAAAGGTAAGGTTTTTCATAAAGGGATGAGAGGTTGTTTAAGACAGTTATAAATAGGGGCAGCTATAAATTTGGTTTTATTCTTATAACATACTTGGGAGAAAGCACAGGTTCAACTAAATGGCCCTGGTATGTGTTTCCAAAAGCACACTATTTCTTTTATAAGAATTTAGAGACTTTTTATTCATTGAATTTGCCTACCTCATCACTTTGAATGGGTTGATTTTTCCAGGGGAAAAAGAGCAGCACATTTGGAAGACACACACAGAAGTAGAACATTCTGTACAGCTATTCTAAAGATTCATATGAACTGGTTGTAACGTAAATCGTGTAGCTTTTAATATGCTGAAGGTAAAGACAAACTGTGTGTTTATGCTGTAGAATGCTCTTGTAACGAATGCTATTCCCCACAATCCTATATCTTTACTGTTGCTTTTACATCATAAAAGGCAGCTAAACTCATCTTTCCTTCTGCCCTCTGTATAAGGTAAGATACCATCTTGGCCTTCTGTTTATTTCAATTTCTAACCTACAGCTTATTTTTTTTTAATTTAGAATCCTTTGCATTCTTTCCATTTTTAAGTTATCTCCTGGCCACTTGCACCTTGAAGTTTCAACTTACATCTTGCAAATAATTCAAAGTGGATTCAGAGCAGATGAAAAATGGAAAACATGTGCTGATGGTATCTATATTTGCACACTGCAAGCAAACTTTTACATTTTGGGGGATTATTAATTTCATTAAAAAAAACAAAAAATAGCATCTTGATGTTGTACTGAACAGATTTGAAAAGACATGGCAATATTTTATACTTCTCATTGCTACAGCTACAGAAAAAGTGTAAGATAAAATGAAGCTTGAATTTGCAACTCTTGTTTACTTATTTATTTTTTTGGCCTACCCCTGCTTTTTGAGCTTCTAATTGCTCCTAATTCTCTTGGGCATCCTGTCATAAAAATGATATCATTTTCCCTATGGTTGGTCCATAGCGCTACCTACCGTCCACTCCTCTGAGGTCTTAGGGTTTTCAGGTGGGATGAGAAAAAAGGAAAGAAAATTCAGTTCTTTCCTTTAGAAACTGAAGGAGAAAAATAAGTTCACTGAGCAAGTCATACCACTGAGCAAGTTCACTGAGCAAGTCATACTCAGTTCCTAATCAATTGAAGGACTATAGTCAGTGATTTATTCTTCCTTTCTTTTCTTTTGTTTAAAGGCAAAGCTACTGTAACATTTAACCTAAGAGATTTGATAGCACTGTCCCACCCCTCCTAAGAGTGTAGGCTGCCTCCCAGGGCACTCATCATTCTGCTTCCTTTAAAGTGTTTCCTTTCCTTCTGGTGCATAGTTGGTACTCTCTTGACCTAACTACTCTTAACTGACTTGCTGGATTAATGAAAAAATTTCCATTTACTCTGTAACATACCAAGAAGGATAGTCAACTGTTTTAGCCCAAAGGCTAAGTTTTGCGGTCACCAGTAGACTTAGATGTATTTTCCCCAAATGACAACTACCTACAATCACGAGAAATAATAGAGTGGCTGTATTAAATTGCTAAGTTTCTGAGATGGTTTGAGTACACAGTAATACATAACTGAAAGAGAATTCCAGTCTTTTAAAATCTAAAAGAAAATTAATCCAGCAGTTTGATCCCTGAAAAATCAGTGGGTGACATTATTCTTTTAGCAATATTATTGGGCAAAAACTATATGTTACATTTTAAGAAGCAAATATTTCACTTAGTTGTTCAAAAGTGCATTTACTGAACAATTACTATGCTTTCCTATTTGGTGAAAAATGAAATAAACTTTTTTTTTTTTCATTTTTGAAAATGAAATAAATTCCAAGATTTAACTTTTTAAAAAAGATGTATGTGAGGAAAATTTGGAAAAGGTGAAAAAACATTACCAAAAAATTCAAATTCAAATTCTTCTCTCTTGGCTTAGCATTAACAAAATTATAAAAGCATTTATTTATGAATAAAAATATACATATAATGGAAATGAAAAAATAATCAGAAAAATTGTATTTAATAAGTGGCTCAGGGGCTTCCCTGGTGGCGCAGTGGTTAAGAATCTGCCTGCCAATGCAGGGGACACGGGTTCGAGCCCTGGTCAGGGAAGATCCCACATGCCACGGAGCGACTAAGCCCGTGAGCCACAACTACTGAGCCTGCGCGTCTGGAGCCTGTGCTCCGCAACGGGAGAGGCCGCGACGGTGAGAGGCCCGCGCACCGTGATGAAGAGTGGCCCCCGCTCGCCGCAACTGGAGAAAGCCCTCACACAGAAACGAAGACCCAACACAGCCAAAAATTTAAAAATAAATAAATAAATAAATAAACTTATATATATATAAAAAAAGCAGTGTGTTCTAAGAAAAAAAATAAATAAGTGGCTCAGTATGAATACAGAAGAGAAATCTATCAGGAAGAAATGTGCTGCTTTTCTGCCCGTTGAAATCCCAAGATAAGCAATGAGAGTTTGATGTAAAAATCACTTGAAAATTATGATCCGGAGGTCACAGAGGTAGATATTTAAGCTATTTCAAATGGAAAATCACTTCTCATCCTTCTTGCTCATCATCCAATACACATCACAACCACCCCTGAGCAGGGCTATTGGGCTGGCCATATTTATGTCACCTACGTCACTCTGAGGGCTTAAAGTAGGAGGGGATAGAGATATAGCCAGACAAAATTATCCTGGTTTCCCCAGCATGTGTCAAAAACTGTGATTTTCACTTGCCCTCTCTCCAGGGCATTTTCCAGCCTTTGGAGATAAAAGGGTTCTGCACACTCAATTCCAAAGTGTTTGTGGTGGGGGGGTGGTTTCCCCCATGCAACTAAGCCAAGCTCTGGACACTAGCTGAGTGTCCTACAATTCAGCTAAATTCTGACACTATCAACCGGAAGACAGCATCAGATTCCACAGGGTAAAGGCTCAGTCCCCCAAGACTGCTCATTTCCAGTCCCCCTCCCTGCCACCTCTAATGCCATTCACAAGCCTAGATTGTCACCTGTGCTTCTGACTAAATGGAAGGTTCCAATGTCTTGGTCAAACTGGAGGTTCCAATGATCCCCCTCCAACTCAGGATGGCAAGTCAAAGTTGTTACCTATACTTTGGCTATAAATCAGGTTCCCACAATCCCCTTTTTGGGTTCTGTTAATTTGCTAGAGTGGCTCACAGAACTCAGGAGATCCTTTTACTCACTAGATTTCTGATTTATTACAAAGTATACAACTCAGGAATAGCCGGATGGATGAGATACACAGGGCGAAGAATGTGGGGAGCGGCACGGAGCTTTCATGCCCTGCTGAACGCCCCACTCTCCCCAGTATCCATGTATTCACCAATCTGGAAGCTCTCGGAACCCCATCCTTTTGGGTTTTTATGGAGGCTTCATTACAGCGGCGTGACTGATTAACTCATTGGCCATTTGGGACTGAACTCAATCTCAGGTCCCTCTCCCCTCCCAAGAGGTCAGGAGTGGGTGGGATTGAAAGTTCCAATCTTCTAACCACATGGTCGGCTCCTCTGGCAACAAGCCTCTGTCCTTGGGCGCTTTCCAGAACGCATCTCATCAACATAACAAAAGAGACTTTTATGGCTCTCTGTGTTTAGGAAATTCCAAGGGATTTAGGAGCTCTGTGCCAGAAACAGGTACCAAGCCCAGTTATATATTTCTTACTTTAGATCACAATATTGCAAGAGGCCAGAAAAGAGTCTTAGTAGGAACAAAGAAAATAGCAAGCACCAAATATTTATCAAGACAGGCACTGTGCTGAGCGCGCTACATAAACTGTGTTGTTTAATCCTCTATCAGGCGGTAATCATCATCACGCCTGTTCAACCGAGGAACAAAATGAAGCTCAGATTGGTCTGTGGATTCTCTCCCAGTCCCTCAGCCAGTGAGTGAAAGAAGGGGAATCAAATCCAAGTTTGCAGGATTCCAAAGTCTATGCTTTTACAATGTGTCTAAGTGTTCATTCCAAATGGATTTCACTCCTTTTCTTTCATGGATGTTTTAGGTTGTGGGGGAGGTCAAGACAAGGAGAGAGAAACGAAAATAAACTCTAAGAAACCACTCACAACCATTTTGCTTTTTTTAGTGTTTGCTTTTCTAATATCACATCGTTGGAAAAGGAATACATTCCTCAAGCCTACTATTTTTATGAAGTTTGTAGATTATACTAATTCTCACCAATTTTAAGGTATAAATGACAAATTGTTTACTGTCATAGAAAACTGGATTAAGTTCACAAACTAAGGTGGCTCCGAGTTCCTTTCACTGTTACAATAAAGCAGTTCAGAAAAAGATAAATAGAATAAAAATACTTCTTTTGGAAAAATATAAAACTTTCATAAAAAATCTGTTTCTAGCTCGTCAGTATGGAATTTGTCACTAATCATTTTAAACTATGCCCTTTTATGCTTCTTCTGTCTCTTTTAGCTTTCTGAGTAGTTCTTTGATGTAACAAAGACAGTTTCAGACAAGATTTCAGTTCATCTGGAAAAAAAGGTTTAAGTCTGGAGGCAAAATGCAGTGTATTTAAAATTTATATACTCTACAATGCCTTTGTTCTGAACTTGAAGATCCTGCAAAACTTTTAAGCTTCTTTGGCTTCTTCCTCTAAGCTCATTTGTTCTTCCTTGGCTTATTATCATGCAACTGTGACTTTAACTAGTGGTTCCATGGTTTAACTACATGCAGAGTCATGGCTGACCCTTTCTGATCAATTGCCAATCCATACAGGTTTGACTGATAAAAGAGCCAATTAGATTTAAGCAAATTAAGGGACATCACCAATGTCAACCACTTATTAAACTGAATGCTGAATTCCATGCATACAAAACACTAATGCACTGAGCCCCATTAAGAGTTGAAATCCTAACCCCATTAGTAACTCCAGACCTTGAAGGGGTAAAGGTCATAAGAAAGTTTCATATTTATGGATTAACATTTGGAGTCTGTTTTATTTTTTTAATTCTTTTCCTGGAACTTTTGAACTTGCAGTATAATGCTATTCAAGAGCTTGGATTAAATATATTCTTCATTTCTAAGAGTATCTTAGTGGTAAATATGAGCATTATGCTATTATAAACAACCTAAAAATATAGTAATTGTAGAAATACAAAAGCCTGAGTACACACAAGTGGGTAAGGATATGCTACATAATTGAAGAAGAAAACAAAACAAAAGACCAAACTCCTCCAGTGGACCAAATAATATTTCAAATGAATTTTTAAAATAAAAAATGTGAGCTATAGGGATTTGCCACTGTCCTTCTATGTGCTGAGCTATTGGTCTCATGATCTCACTTGTCTTAATTTCCATCTTCAGAATAATTTGTGTTTATCATATTGTTTAATCATATTTTCCTTTTCTTTGGTCAAAGTTAAGACTTTTATTTTTTTAATATGATTAATTTGATTAAACAACATTAACGAAACAAGGAAGATCTGATAGAACTAACGAGGGTTTGAAATTAGATATTGTTGGACTTCTTTTCCCCAGCCTTATTGAGGTATAATTGGCAGACACAAAACTGCACGTTAATCATCATTTTTCTCATCAGAAGAAAACAGAGAGAGCTAGTATCAAATAAGATGTTTCATAACCATTAACTAAGAGTTGATGTACCAGGGTAAAATTCTGTGTGCTATGTCCCCTTACCTCTCCCAAATTCCAGTGTTAACCAACGTCTGTTATTCTATGTTTACCTAAGTAAACTAACTACAATAGGAAAGGAACCAGAGCGATGAGTCAGTACAATTTGAGAATATTTCTTACTTCTAATACTCCTGCCCTTCTTATAGTCTGGGCTCACAATTACATCTGCATGGCCACAACATTTCTGCACTGGACAATTTTATACAGAGGAGGTCACCTTTTCCACAGCTGGCTATAATATAAGGTTGCTCAGGTAGAAGATGAGGTCTGAGCAGGCCTGAACAATGATAAGCTTACAACTTAAAACTGGTAATTAAGCTATCTTGACTGATTTATTTATTTACTCATTCACTCACTATTTATTCATTATGCACCTACCATGTGTCAGGTTTGGTCTAGGCATTGAAGGTAAAAATGTGAATAAGAAACAGTCCCTGTTGTTTAGGCTCTTATAACCAGTGATTGTGACAGTCAGATGAGACAGGCAAATTCAATATAATGTGATTGAACTTGGGGATACAGAAGGGCCCTATCTCAGCCTTGGTTGGTAAAAGGTGACTTCCCGATGGATTGACTTCCAAGTTGAAACCTAAAACATGAGTAGGACTTGGCCAGATGAAGGGGGTAAAGGAGGTTTTTCTGAGCCACATTTGAGAGCAAACACTTGATAAAGAAAAACAATTAGCATTTCTGTCTTGCCCAGACTTTCTATTCTTATGTTTTTAAACTACACTGGAAAGAAAACATAGCTAAGGGTGTTATTACAGATCTTGCATAATTCAGCATTGAAAGATAGTAGGAATTCAACATCACCATAAAAGAGATCTAATACTGAAATCAAGGAAATGTAATAATGATAACAATCCAAATATAATGGAAAAGTAAATAGCATATAGAACTTTCTCTGCCCATAATAAGTTGGTTCGCTTCTGTACATTGGTTCATTTATTATTCATTTCGGTATGAAACACAGTTCACTGGATAAAGGCATGGAAGATTTCTTTAATAACTCTCAGTACTAATTTAATTCTACTTAAACACACATATTCTAGTGAATGCCACATGCTTTTCAGCATGATTTTATGTGTAAATCAGGATAATATGTTTTCAGATCATTAAGTAAAAGGAAGCATGAACTAAAACCTATTTAATCAATGAGGTATCACCTTTAAACTGCCACAAGGTCATAAAAAAGATAATTTCAAAGCTATAAGTTTCCTAATTGTAATCAACAACAATCTAATGATGAAAAGAAGTATGTCTTAATGGCTGTAATAAACTTGAGGAAATCACTGTCTGTCTTTGAAGACATTTTGCTTCCTCTTTTGGTGAAGAGCCATCTCCCAAATTCTGGATTTCTGAGTACATGAAGTGAATGATTGCATGATGCCCAGAGAGTGCTGGCTTCCGGAGCATTATGATAATGACATGGATAAGCAACCACAGAGTAGAGATGAAGATAAGACTCAGCAGTTGACTTCAGTCCAAGTGTACCACCGTAAAACAATATTCAGTTTCCTCCTGTTTGCATAATATTAACCCTTCTACTAACCCACTGACAGATATATTCGCACAGTGTATATTGAGTTAGCAATGGCAGCTTGCTGTGTTTAACTGAATCGTAGATACACACACACATATATTATAAATTATTAGGCCATACATTCCTAAACATACGGACAATGAATTAAATTCACCCCTTTTATGAATGCAATGTAAATTGCTGTAAATTACAAGCTATCTAAATCAGTGTTTAGCCAGAAAATGAGTATGTAACTCAAATATGCCACGTATTCTGTTAAGATGTCACTATACCACGGAAAAATCACCATTAAAGCACTAATCACTCATTAATACCTAAATATAAACAAGGGGTATTATATATTAAGGTATAGAGTCATCCCAATTTTTTATGCCTTCAAGCATATTGGGTTACAGTGAAAAATGAAGATAAGAATACCCAAAGTTTCTTTTGTTTTGTTTTGGTTTTCTGGTCTCAGTTCTTAAACAGGCACCCACCTAAATTCAATTCCCTTCTTTATTATTTGTTCATACAATACGCAACTGAGTTGATCTGCCCCAAAAGTCTCTTTCAAGCATTCTTTTCTTAAACGATGTGGCTTCTGCCATTTAGAGTTTCAAGTGTTTGGTAAATATCCATTCATTAATTCTTATAATGTCATAAAAGGTAGATAATAGTGAGTGGTTTTTATGACACAGCAGGTAATGAATTCTTCCTTGGAAGAGGGGTTCCATACGAATTGTAGATTAACCCTTATTTTCCTCTGGTGATGAGACTTCTGTTGCTCTTTTACTCTTTACGACTGGAGAGGGATTTTATCCAGCCCTGCAGAATGCTCTTAACGTGGTAAGGACATTATCCTTTACTACAGAACGCACTGGTTCCTGAAGCTGGGCTACAAGCCAACACTGGGTGTCCTAGGGTCCTTTTCCTTTGGTATTTTCAAAAAACATACATTTCTAAACACCAAATCGAGAATCATGTTCTTATTATTTTGAGGCATGCTTTCTGTTCAAGGGCTGTACATATCTATCTAAGGGAGATTTTTCTTCTTAATAATTAGTTCCCATAAAGAGTTAAAACAAGGGTGGAGTTGATTGCAGATCACAATAATTCTGAATAAGTCAATCTTTTTTCATAGAAATAGTTAAAAATAGCCAGATTGTGTCGCATTTCACATGTGAAAATGACGCTATTGAACTCTAATCATTAGGATGTGGAATTTAAAGATGTTTTTCCAGTGGTGTGAATAGAGTTTTCCTATTCTATTACCCTCACTCTGCTTTTTTTTTTTCTTTCTGTCAAATGAGAGGTTTAGATATACATCTAAACTAGTTCTCCAAAAAACCAGGAATGAGAACCACTTGTATGAGAAAATTAAACCACAAATGGAAAACATAAATTTTGAATCTAAATGAAGTCTCAGACAAAAAAGCATTTCCCAATCTTCTTAACATGCATAAAGCAAGAGATACATGTGTGTGTACATACACATACATGTAGACACAGTGGGAGATGAAAGTGGTCTCAATGAAACAACATCAATAAAAGGGTCTCAATAGAACAAACAAGAACAAAAACAATCAGAAATACAACTGAGACTCTAAGTTCTAAAAAAATTAATTCTAACAATAAACAAGGTGTTCAGTGGAGATTTAGTTCTAGGGCATTTATATACATTTAGATACCAACGTTGTTTGTAGACTTACCCCCTGGCGGCATTGAAATCATTACGGGATCACTTATCAAGCTGCCTTGGTTATTTGAAACATTCACTTGTACTGTATAGTTAGTAAAAGGAACCAAACCATCGATGAGCACGGAAAGGTTGGTCTCTTCACCACTGTACATGACTTGTGTGCCATTCAGAAGAGTGTAGTTGTCGTCTGCTGATTAAAAAAAGAAAAATATTTAAATCGGTGCATACTTAAGGATTCTTTCCTGCTATTATTTGAATATTTTCTTGGGTTTCTAAATATACAGTACTAAACAGAACTATATATCAAGGCCCCAAGATACATTACATGTGCTATTATCAACATGCATACTTTTATTATTTTGTGAACAAAGTGTTCCCTGAGTTAATATTATGTTCTCTAATCTATTTAGCACAGGGATTGAAATAACTGGACTGATAGTCTAAGACAGTATGAAACCTAATCACAAGTATCATGCCTATAAGTAAAAATACTGGGCAGATATATAAATTGATCACTTAATGGATTATTTACAATTGTTTGAGATTTTTTTTAAATCCTTGAATTTTCTTTGATGTGCGGACTGGAAGGAAGTCACACTCTTTTCCCCCAAATGGAATGGTTCTGGATATAAACAGTACATGCAAATGCATGTGTCATATGTTTCATTTATTATCAATTGGTGTATTTTCTGCTCATTTCGCTTGAAAGGTGAGCTGACTGCTTTCTATCTAATGCCTATTTAAATCAGATTTTGTCAAAATATCCTGAAAAGCCACTAGGAATGGGAAGTAATATGTGTCCACTTTGATTAGAAGATCTATTTTTTTAGCTCTATGGGTAAATGCAGAGGTTGCTTAGCTCTATATAAGAATCACCATAAACGTGGCATCACCACATCCTACCACTACCATCCTTCCAAAACTTCAGCAAACCCATTCTCAAATCTTAGCATGTCTAGGATATAGGAAAATACTGCTGTCTGATAACAATATTTTATCTCCCTCTTCTAGGCAACTGGGTTACATTCAAGGTTAAGGAGAGTTAGAAATTAGGCTTAAAATAAAAATAGGGCTACAACCGAAAACTGTATTGTAACATTTATTTCACTTTCTATGATAGATGCTTTCCTGAAAAGTTTCCATGAGGCAAATTTTTCAAAATATTGCTTAATTTGGTAAAATTTAGTTATACTTACTCTTAAAACACAGAAAAAATAATTAAGAATAGCAATATTTACTTCAAGTAGCCTTCTTCCTTTGCCAAAACACTTTTTACTATGTACCTTTAATTTTTGCCACATAAATTCTACAAAATATAAGCAAACAAAAAACACACATGATGCTGGACTTCAAGGGGAAAGCATATTTGCAAGATCCCTGGATACTGATATAATCTTTATTGTTTAAATGTTTTAAAAGGTAAAATATGGTTACATATGAAAAGTGATCTTGCACTGTGCAGTAGACAAAATTTAATAGTTGCAGTATTTACAAAAATAGTATATTTTTACATAGTTGTATATAGTGCAAAGGAAAGTACATAAATTTGGTGATCAAAGAGTTTCTGCATTTGAACCTGTCCTTATTCTTCAGTAGCGTGCTCTTTGTAAGTTACTTAATATTTCTGAACCTCAGGTTTTTCTTCTGTGAACTAGGAATGAGAGTACTCCTTCAATTGCCATGTTATTACCAAGGTTAAGTGGGATTTCTTTACAGCAGATGTTCATCAACAGCAGCTAAGAATATTACTGTTTCTTGTAATCCATACAGCAGATACATTCCAGACAAATATTTAGAACTAGCAAGTGATTAAGAATTATTCACTCTGTATTTTACTTTCTCAACTACCTACCTACTATATTCTCCCCCACCTCCATCCAACAATATATTATTAATCAAAATTCTAAGGTTTTTCAATTAATAAAACAACACTAATCTCATTCACTACCACTGGGCAATTGTTCCATCAGGCTGTATTTCAAACTCTAAAATTAATAAAGATCAAATGATGAAAAGACGAGCTCATATCTAGTTATGAGCATGGGTAAGGTAACTTTAAAAATATATCAAATTTTTAAAAAGATACTTATAATAACTTTGGGTTGGAGAACTTAGCTGAGAATTTTATTGCTGCAAAATATACAAGTAGTTTAAGTGTTTTTCATGAACAGAAGAAATCCCTAGTTAGTGCAAGAATTTATTACTCTGAACTTGAAATTGGCAAAGGACTGGTTTGTTCCAAAGAAAATAAATGGTACTTATGGGTTAAAACATGGGACTAATAATTTCTATTCATGTTTAGTAAAACAAGATAAAGACATATTCACAGCTTAAGAATGGTTTTAAGTTCCCAAAATTTGAATAGACAACACAAATATATATGTGAAGAAGTTATGAAACCTACAAAGTAGCTGTTGATAATTTCCTAATGCATTGAAAAGGCATTTCCAAATTATGCTACACTAGCTTTCATAGATTCTTTACAACAGGTCAACTTGATTATTGAGCTCCAGGTGCACGCAGGGAGTAGACTTTGCTAGGTGCTGATAACAGCATGCACCAAACAAGTAAGACATAGTTCTTACACTCAAGAAACTTGGTTAAGATTAATATGAATCCCGTCTAATCACGGTCTAAGACAAATTTCATTATCCACATCTGAAGATCTTCTCAAGTTCCCATAATGCCTAGCTCCTTAAAAACATTTTCAGTTATAGCTGAAACAATTGCTGCTATTGTCACATGCCCAGCTGTAAAATTTCAAAAAGGTCAGTTTATCCCAGGAGACCCAGGCAGATGCTCTATTGCTTCTAAAGTAGTATAACTGTACACATCTTACAAAAGATGGTAAACTGGAAAACAACAATGAAAATTATAAAAATAAGCCAGGAGAATACAGTTTTACACATTTTAAGCCTGGTGCAATTGTAAGCTCAATGAGTTAACATCTATAATGATAACATTGGTGAGGTTTTTTTCCCTTGTATTTTGTTTGTCTTTGAAGCAAATTTCAGGCTGTAAAACGAACACTATTGCCAGCTTTGAAAATGGCATGGCAGGGGGAAATATATTAAGTACCACTTTATTCTAAGTTTCCCAGATAACATTAATACATGGTAATTATACAATTAGTTGTAACATTAAGTCCTAGTTATAGAACAATGATTACTCAGTAATTATAAGAAGTATATAATTACTCAATAATTATGAGAAGTATGCAATTACATAACCGTTTCGTTCAGCTGAAAAAAGAACATGTGCATCTCCAGGAAGCATGCAGCTGAGTGAGTCAAATGTTCTCTCAGCCCCACTAACATACAACTCACTTCACAGACCTGGAGCAAATGACAGGATTTCAACCCTTGCTGAAGCTCAAAAATCTCCAGATTCAAAACCAAAACAGGATCCAGAGGTTTCAGCTCTTCTCCACTTCATTCTCCCTGCTTTCTCTTTCTTCCTTTGAACTTTACCAATTTGGGCTCCTAAATGTTGGGGGGGGAAATCTTAAAAATGCAGGTTCTCTGATCCTCCCTTTTGAGAGGGTTGGGCTTTACCACTTTTCTCTGCATAAACTTTGTTTTCAGTGGGCTGGAAAAGGCAGCCCTGTTGGTTCAGCCTCAAGAATCAAGCTAGAAAATGCTCAAGCGATAAGCATTTCCTATCACAAGTGACCACTCCTGTCTGGTCGGCCTCAGCGCTGACCCTATCTGTGAGTATAAGTGGATGGTGCAGGCCTGGTTAAGATTCTGTGTTCTGGAACCACAGCTCCCCATCTTCCCGCCTCCAGGCACTGTGAGTTTGGAGTCCCCCTCATCCACCTTCTTTGGCTGTGGTCTGCGCCATCGGGCTTTAAGTGGGGATTGCACTAAACTCTTTACACAGTGGGACTGTCTGTACCTGTGTTCCAGGGCTCACCCACGTCAAAATCGCCTGGGGGGTACTTCATAAACATTCGCACACCTGAGTTCCACTCCAGAACTACTGAAGGATAACATCAGAGGGTATTAGGAATCACATGGAGATTCTTCTGAAGTATGCAGAACTGCTGATTTTAGGGTTATTTAATCCATGTTCAAGGTGGTCTTAAAGTAATGATCAAAATTCATTTTCTTTGCTTGCAAAAATAATGAGGTTGCATTTGGCATTCTTATTAATGATGCATTTAGATTCTAGCTTTGGGCTGTAAAATGTTTACTCTATTAGTGAAACAATGCATCTTTAGAAAGTGTAAACCTAACTTTTAAACCAGACTGTCTTAACAGACTACAAAATCTAGTAGTCGTTCTATAAGAAAACTTAAAACATGCATAAAAATAATTTTAAAAATGAATAAAAAAAGAAAAGAAAAGGAAAAGCTATATCACTCAAACAGCAACCCTAAGAGAATTGGTTATACTAATATCAGATAAAATAGACTGTTAGACAAAAACCGTTATTAGAGATAAAGAGAGACGTTTAAAAATGATAACAGGTTATTCCATCAGGAATATATAATAATTATGGACATATATGCACCTGTATATTTCTGATTTTGATCATAATAAATTTTTTTTGCTCATTCTAGATTTTATAATAAATGAAACCATGAAGTATGTAAAAAATGAATAAACATTATTGCACACCTGAGAACAATAACTTAAGAATTTCTGAATTAAGTGTCTCTCTCCCTCTCTTTCTCTCTCCACTGAGGATTCAGTGGAAAGGAAGGATTCTTTGTACGCTGGCCAGTATCATGCAATCACAAGGAAGAAACATATTTCATATAGATCACACAAAATTTTAAAATAAAATCCTAGATGGTATTTCAGAATATTCCACATTCTAAAGGATTTCCAGAAAGGTTAATTCTTTCAGTCCTACTTTTCTATTTTATTTTGAAGAAAAAAAGTGTTAAATGAAGAAATAATCAAAATAAATGTCATATGCCCAACAGATTTCACATGTAAGGAAGTTTTCCTTCAGCTTCAAATACAAAGACCTACTAAAATGTTAACAATGTGAATGCCCATTTCTAAGGTTAAAATCTTACTTTTAATGTTCTTATTTGCTGAATAGTAGGATATTTTCTATATAATTAGTTTTTAAGCCAAAACCAGTATAAACAGACATTTTCACATGTATGATTCACAGATGCGTAAGTGATGGCTATTCCGGGAATATCATCCCGTGGGGTTCTCTAGATTGAAATAACATAAATGGGTATCCTTTCCCATTCTTGTTATAATCATTGTCACAAGAATTTTAATGCACCATATATTCCATAATTTTTTTTTCCTCTGTGCTGTACTGCTCTGACCTTTTCAATATTCTATAATTTGACTGGCTGGCCATTTCAGTTCTCTCCTTTTTACAGCCTTATTAACTTGTGGGAAAGAGGTGAAATGAACAACCAATCAGAATACATAATACTGCAAAGGTCAGTGTAGTCTTGTAACTATCATCACACACAGAAGACTGTATGCCAGGCATTAACATCCTGATATCTTATTCATGTGACAAAGATTGTAACAAGAACAGAAAATGGCACAACATGAATCCATTCTCATGAAAAAGATCATAATAAGGAATGACAGCGAACAAACCAAACTGATTCTTGTTATCGTGTGAGGTTTTACATGTCAGACCTGGTCCTGTTTAAGTTAGCCTTTTTCTGAATCCAATTACACCTTATGGTAGAAAAGGTGTTGACTAATTTTCCCACTTCTGGCTGGAAAAAGAAAATGCTATATTTTTTCCTGTATTGGGGTCTCAATTTTAGTGTTGTTCAGCCTCACCTCATCATTACAGAATTCTGCCAATCCCGAAATCAAAAGACATTGAATGGCAGATCACAGATTATGGCCATGTGGCCAAAATGCCCTTTAATGGGAGCTAAGAATTCTAGGTCATCTAGACAACACATATTAATATTTAAGTCACTTTTATTTCTTCTTTTTAAGGAGATTATTTCAAATTATTCTACCCATGATGCAAATGCATCCTCCAAACTTCATTATTCTAAGAGATCTTACTTTGGTAGAAATCTGAAAGTATTTGTTTAAGTTACTATATAGGTAAAAGGACCTATTCCTGTCTTTAAGTTTTTGCCAATGTAGAAAACCTTTATAGATCTCTACCTACATAGCTGTCTTCTCCACAGAACATTTTGAAAGAGAAAAAAAAAAAAAAAAAAAGCCTGTGAAGCACTTAGGCCTCTGAGAAGGACAGTATTCTATTAATGCATCATACTTTTACCATTATTGTAATTACTCTAATGTGATGTTTAATTAGTTGTCATCTAGTAAAAGCCATAGTTCTTTGATTCCTTTTTAAATCTGTCATTCTACTGTTAGGACAATTGTAGTTCAGGGAATAAATACATAGAGTATTTCATCAATTCACCAAAAGGTGCTCCAGAAACATTTGCCCTGAGTCTGTGCTCATACAAGAGCAATAACAGTTCTATAGATATTAAGGATCTTTTTGTTTTGTTTTGATTTTTTTAAATGTATGGGCAAGGGTATACTAAAGTTGCATAACTAAATATTTTAAATACCATTTTTTAAAGTCCTTTGGGGCATGGTTTCTTTTCATCAAGTTTGCTCTATGTACCACAGTCAGATTTCCTAAATGCGCTTATTTTATTAACATCAGAAAATAATTATATATAAACAGTGAATTCAGAGATTGATTATGTGTGTGGTAAATTAGGGAAGTATGGTCCATTTTTATCAACTATGTTGTGCTCTGAAAAGTCAGATTTTTTTCTCCTTTAACCTTTTTTTCTCCCATTTGGACAAACTGTCAAAATGAACAAACAATTGCCATTATCTCAATTAACCAAGAGCCGTTTGGGAAAATATGCTCCCACAAAAAGCAGTCTCTAGATTCCAAACTAAACATTGGACAGACATGAGCTTGACTAACCAATGAACAGAAGATGTTGTAGGAGAGCCTTACTAAACACACTGACCATGCTGAGCCTTGAGTACCACTGGTATCAGATGGAGAACTTAACAAGCATCAATCACAGAACAGAGTCAGTCACCAATTCTTAATGAAATGTTTATAATCTTAGTTTCAGTGCTTAGATACATGCTTGAGACAGAGCCGCCATTAAAGGAGAACATGGGGGGCTTCCCTGGTGGTGCAGTGGTTGAGAGTCTGCCTGACAATGCAGGGGACACGGGTTCGAGCCCTGGACTGGGAAGATCCCACATGCCGTGGAGCGACTAGGCCCATGAGCCACAACTACTGAGCCTGCGCGTCTGGAGCCTGTGCTCTGCAACAAGAGAGGCCGCGATAGTGAGAGGCCCGAGCACCGCGATGAAGAGTGGCCCCCGCTTGCCGCAACTAGAGAAAGCCCTCGCACAGAAAACGAAGACCCAACACAGCCAAAAATAAATACATAAATAAATAAATAAATAAATATTTTTTTTAAAAAAAAGAACCTTCAGCTGGGCTCAGTAATCTGCATTCTAACAACCTCCCCCAGATGACTTTAAAAAAAAAAAAAAAAAGGAGAACATGGATTTGCAGAGCACAGTATTTGGGTGAGAATTACGCCATGTTTTGCTGGTGATTCTATCAGCTTTATTCACTGCAGTCATAGAGTCACGTGTTCCTGGGCTAGTTATCTATTGCTGTGTCATCATCTTAGCACACACTGAGCAGCTCAAAACAACATGCATTTCTTATCTCATAGTCTCTGTGGGTCAGAAGTCTGGGCAGATCTTAGCTGGGTTCTCTTGCTCAGGGTCTCAAAAGGGCTGCAATCAAGGTGTTGCCTTGGACTATAGCCCTATCTCAAGGTTCTACTGGAGAAGGATCTCCTCCAGCTCAGGTAGTTGTTGCAGCATTTGGTTCCTTGCAGGCTGTTGGAACTGAGGGCCTCATTTTCTTGCTGGCTATTGCCTGGAGGCTGCCCTCATTCCTTCCCACATGGCTGCTTGCTTTATCAAAGCCCACAAGGGAGAGAGTCTCCTGGCAAGGTGGTTTACAATCTTAGGTATCACTGTCAGAACTAACAGCCCATCCTCTTTTGCCATAGTCTATTGGTTAAATACAAGTCACAGGTTTTGACCACATGCAAGGGGAGGGGATTATACAAAGGCATAAGTACTAGGAAGAGGGGATAATCAGATGCCATCTTAGAGTCTGTGTGTTACAGGTTCTAAGCTATGGATATGAATCACCTTGCTGGAAAGAGATTTAGGAATAAATTGTGAACTTTCAAAGGTTTATATTTTTGAATTTATGGTTACCAAAGGGGAAAGATGGGGGGAGGGATAAATTAGGAGGTTGGGATTAACATATACACACTACTATATATAAAATAGATAATCAACAAGGACCTACTGTACAGCACAGGGAACTCTACTCAATACTCCATAATAACCTATATGGGAAAAGAAGCTGAAAAAGAACAGATATAGGTGTATGTATAACTGAATCACTTTGCTGTACACCTGAAACTAACACAGCATTGTAAATCAACCATACTCCAATATAATATAAACATTTGAAAGAAAAAAACAAACAAACAAAAAACCCAAAACTAAACCAAAAACCAAAACAAAAAACCCCAAACAAACAAACAAAAAGTTTATGTTTTTGGAGAAGAATAGATCAATTAGTATAACAGAATTGCCTTTCCAAAATACCTAACAACATGGAAAAATTAGAACAAAAATAATAACATTAACAAGACCAGCTGAAAATCTTGGAGCACATATAAAGGGAAAGGAACAAATAAATGGCATTGACTTTGAAATCTCACAAAAAGTTCCTAATTTTGCTCCTGGAGAAAGAAATATAAACCAAGGAATCTTCTCTAATTTGAAATGAAGTGAACCTGAGTAGAGTTTGTACAGACAGGAAGAGGAGTCAGGGCTGGCCACCCTACTAAGCCTGTGCTGAGTTGGGGGAAGAAGCTGAGGTCCCCAGGAGTGGGAGATGCATGTGCATAAATGGGGGGGGGGGGTTGCTGCTTCAAAGGACAGTTAATGGGATCTCAGAAGAGACAGAGAAACTAGATGCCCTAGAATCCTGTTCAATGCATCCATCCATATCCTCTATTTCACTCCCATTCCTCCCACCTTTACTCCAAGGCTACAGACAAGTACATTAACAGCAACACCCAGTTCTCAAAGTTTAGGTTGAAGGAAGACTAACTAGCACCGGAAAAAAAAGACGTAGACCATAGTCAGAACAAATAAAAAGTCTGGACCGAGCTGCCCATACTAGGCATAAGCCAGATGAATTTGAAGGAGGAAATAAGAAATATGCGTACATATAGCCAAAAGGAAAAAAAGGATCCCAAGATAAAAAGACAACCACACAGCTCCAGGGGAAAAAAAAGATACATATTCCCTATAAGATGAAAAAGGATATTGCAGAGGCAGAGAAACAAATTGGAAATTAGAAAAAAAAAATCATGAAGGATTTAATAGATAAGTGAGAAAAAGCAAGGAACAGAATAGCAACAGCTAAAATCTAAATCGATAGCATGATGGAAAGCCTCGACATAATCATCATCAATGCATAAGAAAAAAGATCAAGAAATTACAACGGAGAGAAGATGATAGAGATGTGGAGAGAAAATGATCAGAAATATAATTTAATTAATTATTATTATTATTATTTTGGTAAATGAAGGGATAGTGAAAGCTCACGTGGGCACTTGACCACAAGATTGCCAGTTGGATGCTTCCAGCTTGGGACCAAGAAGCAGGATGAGGCAAAACAATGTATGGCTTAGGGTCAGTTAGGGTTTCTTCTTACTGTCTCGAGAATTGTTGAGAACGCAGAAGCAGAGCTGCAATTGTCCAGGGCTGCTAAGTGGTGGTGGTGCTACCAGTGGGGGTGTCCTCCTGTACGTAACCTGAGGCACAAGCTTGTCTGGGCCAAGCTATTTGTAGTTTCTGTACAAGTATGACTCTGCCACTTTCTTGTCCACTTTTTGAACTGCTCAGTTCTCTTATAATAATTCATTTTTGCCTTAATTAAGCAGAGTTGTTTCTGCTGCTTGTTACCAAGAAAACACTCATGAATTGAGAAAGGTCTGAAATGATGTTTGTCATTTGTTAATATTAGTTACTTATAGGTAGTGGGATTTTCATGAATGCCATTACTCTATATTACATGAATTTTTAAGTTAGCATGCATAATTTTTGTGAAATCCAGAGAATCATGAGAGGGTTGAAAGATCCAAGGAAACTATATGAATTGTATTTAGACTTATAAGTAAATCGGGATCCACAATCTACAGGCTACAAGCCAAATCTGGCCAGAAACCTGTACTTGTAAATAAAGTTTTATTAGAACACAGACAATTACACGTCTAGGCATTGTCATGTTACAACTGCACAATTCAGCGGTTATGGTAAGACCATGTTGCCTGTAAAGTTTAAAATGTTTACTATGTGGCCCGTTACTGAAAAAGTTTGCTATCCTCTGAATTAAACAATTGAAGTGACAACATTTTAAAAATGGTCTGCCTTCCTGAATAAAGAGGTTTACAATTTTTACATTGATTTTCTTGAGAAAACTCTTTAAAGAGTGGAACAGGGTATGTTGGAAACAATACTGTATTGATGGAGCCCTATCTTACATTGCTGCACTGTACTGCTGTTGATGCTTTGAAGGCCTTTCACTATCCAGTGCTTATAAATGCAAATTACTGAAAAAGAAAAAAAAAGCAGGAAGAAAATATGTTACAGAAAGTCCCTAATTCCACATGCCCAGGAAGTTTGCAAATGGAAATCCAAGTACATCATAGTGATGATAGCTGCTGTTCTAAAGGTTTGATAAGAGTAACTGAAGAGGGGACCTTCAAGATGGTGGAGGAGTAAGACATGGAGATCACCTTCCTCCCCACAAATACATCAGAAATACATCTACATGTGGAACAACTCCTACAGAACACCTACTGAATGCTGGCAGAAGACCTCAGACTTCCCAAAAGGCAAGAAAATCCCCATGTACCTGAGTGGGGCAAAAGAAAAAAGGAAAAACAGAGACAAAAGAATAGGGACGGGACGTGAACCTCTGGGAGGGAGCTGTGAAGGAGGAAAAGTTTCCACGCACAAGGAAGCCCCTTCACTGGCGGAGATGGGGGTTGGCAGGGGGGTAGCTTTGGAGCCATGGAGGAGAGCGCAGCAACAGGGGTGCAGAGGGCAAAGCGGAGAGATTTCCGCACAGAAGATCACTGCCGACCAGCACTCACCAGCCTGAGAGGCTTGTCTGCTCTCCCACTGGGGTAGGTGGGGGCTGGGAGCTGAGGCTCGGGCTTTCGGGGTTGGATCCCAGGGAGAGGACTGGGGTTGGCTGCGTGAACACAGCCTAAGGGGGCTAGTGCACCACAGCTAGCTGGGAGGGAGTCCAGGAAAAACTCTGGACCTGCCTAAGAGGCAAGAGACCATTGATTCGGGGTGCGCAAGGAGAGGGGATTCCTTCCCTGTCTGCCCACAGAAGGCAGAGGACTGCCTAAACGAGCTCCAGAGACAGGCGCGAGCCGCAGCTATCAGCTCGGACCCCAGAGATGGGTGTGAAACTCTAACACTGCTGCTGTAGCCCTCAAGAATTCTGTGTGCAAGCACACGTCACTATCCACATGCCCTCCACCCCCACCCCCTGGAAGCCTGTGTGTGCAGCCCACCACTGCCAAGATCCCGTGATCCAGGGACAACTTCCCAGGGAGAACACACAGTGTGCCTCAGGCTGTTGCAATTTCACGTCGGCCTCTGCTGTCGCAGACTCATCCCACATTCCAATTATAACCACCTTACCCCTTCCTCCCCCCACCTCCGGCATGAGTGAGCGAGAGCCCCCTAATCAGCCACAGCTTTAACCCAATCCTGTCTGGGTGGGAACAGATGCCTGAGGGCGACATACACACAGAGGTGGGGCCAAATCCAAAGCTGAACTCTAGAAGCTGTGCGAACAAAGAAGAGAAAGGGAAATGTCTCCCAGCAGCCTCAGGAGCAGCGGATTAAATCCCCACAAGCAACTTGAGGTACCGTGAATCTGTGGAATACCTGAACAAACAATGAATCAGTCCAAAATTGAGGCGGTGGACTTTGGAAGCAACTGTAGACATGGGGTTTGCTGTCTGAGACTGATTTGTTTCTGATTTTTATGTTTACCTTAGCATAGTTTTTAGCGCTTGTTATCATTGGTGGATTTGTTTATTGGTTTGGTTGCTCTCTTCCTTTTTTTTATTACTTTTTAAAAATTTTAATAATTTTTAAAATTTTTTATTTTAATTTTGTAATTTTACTTCTTTTATTTATTTATTTATTTATTTATTTATTTATTTAAAATTATTATTTTTTCTTTCTTTCTTTCTCCCTTTTCTTCTGAGCCATGTGGCTGAAAGGGTCTTGGTGCTCCGGCCTGGTGTCAGGCCTGAGCCTCTGAGGTGGGAGAGCTGAATTCAGGACATCAGTCCACCAGAGACCGCCCAGCTCCACGTAATATCAAATGGCGAAAGCTCTCCCAGAGATCTCCATCTCAAAGCTACCCCACATAATATCAGTCGGCAAGAGCTCTCCCAGAGATCTCCATCTCAACGCTAAGACCCAGCTCCACCCAACGGCCAGCCAGCTCCAGTGCTGGATGTCCCAGGCCAAACAACTAGCAACACAGGAAAACAACCCCACCCATTAGCAGAGAGGCTGCCTAAAATCATATTAAGTTCACAGACACCCCAAAACACACAACCAGATGTGGTCCTGCCCATCAGAAAGACAAGATCCAGCTCCACCTACCAGAACACAGGCACCAGTCTCCTCCACCAGGAAGCCTACACAAGCCACTGAATCAACCTTACCCACTGGGGGCAGACACCAAAAACAATGGGAACTATGAACATGCAGCCTGAGAAAAGGAGACCCCCAACACAGTAAGTAAAGCAAAATGAGAAGACAGAGAAACACACAGCACATGAAGGAGCAAGGTAAAAACCCACCAGAACAAACAAATGAACAGGAAATAGGCAGTCTACCTGAAAAAGAATTCAGAGTAATGATAGTAAAGATGATCCAAAATCTTGGAAATAGAATGGAGAAAATACAAGAAATGTTTAACAAGGGCCTAGAAGAACTAAAGAGCAAACAAACAGTGATGAACAACATAATAAATGAAATCAAAAATTCTCTAGAAGGAATCAATAGCAGAATAATTGAGGCAAAAGAATGGATAAGTGACCTGGAAGATAAAATAGTGGAAATAACTACTGCAGAGCAGAATAAAGAGAAAAGAATGAAAAGAATTGAGGACAGTCTTGGAGACCTCTGGAACAACATTAAATGCACCAACATTCGAATTATAGGGGTTCCAGAAGAAGAAGAGAAAAAGAAAGGGACTGAGAGAATATTCGAAGAGATTATAGCTGAAAATTTCCCTAATATGGGAAAGAAAACAGTCAATTCCAAGAAGCACAGAGAGTCCCATACAGGATAAATCCAAGCAGAAACACACCAAGACACATATTAAACTATCAAAAATTAAATACAAAGAAAAAATATTAAAAGCAGCAATGGAAAAGCAACAAAAAACATACAGGGAATCCCCATAAGGTTAACAGTTGATCTTTCAGCAGAAACTCTGCAAGCCAGAAGGGAGTGGCAGGACATACTTAAAGTGATGGAAGGGAAACACCTACAACCAAGATTACTCTACCCAGCAAAGATCTCATTCAGATTCGATGGAGAAATTAAAACCTTTACAGACAAGCAAAAGTTAAGAGAATTCAGCACCACCAAACCAGCTTTACAACAAATGCTAAAGGAACCTCTCTGGGTAGGAGACACAAGAGAAGGAAAAGACCTACTATAACAATCCCAAAACAATTAAGAAAATGGTAATACGAACATACATATCGATAATTACCTTAGATGTAAATGGATTAAATGCTCTAACCAAAAGACATAGACTAGCTGAATGGACACAAAAACCAGACGTGTATATATGCTGTCTACAAGAGACCCACTTCAGACCTAGGGACACATGCAGACTGAAAGTGAGGGGATGGAAAAAGATATTCCATGCAAATGGAAATCAAAAGAAAGCTGAAGTAGCAATTCTCATATCAGACAAAATGGACTTTAAAATAAAGACTTCTACAAGAGACAAAGAAGGACACGACACGATGATCAAGGGATCAATCCAGGAAGAATATAACAATTGTAAATATTTATACACCCAACATAGGAGCACCTCAAAATATAAGGCAAAGGCTAACAGCCATAAAAGGGGAAATAAACAGTAACACAATCATAATAGGGGACTTTAACACCGCACTTTCACCAATGGGCAAATCATCCAAAATGAAAATAAATAAGGAAACACAAGCTTTAAATGACACATTAAACAAGATGGACTTAATTGAAATTTATAGGCCATTCCATCCAAAAACAACAGAATACCTTTTCTTCTCAAGTGCTCATGGAACATTCTCCAGGATAGATCATGTCTTGGGTCACAACTCAAGCCTTGGAAAATTTAAGGAAATTGATATCGTAACAAGTATCTTTTCTGACCAAAATGCTGTGAGACTAAATATCAATTACAGGAAAAATACTGTAAAAAATACAAACACATGGAGGCTAAACAATATGCTACTAAATAACCCAGAGAGCACTAAAGAAATCAAAGAGGAAATCAAAAAATACTTAGAAACAAATGACAATGAAAACACAATGACCCAAAACCTATGGGATGCAGCAAAAGCAGTTCTAAAAGGGAAGTTTATAGCAATACAATCCTACCTCATGAAACATGAAAAATCTCAAATAAACAACCTAACCTTACACCTAAAGCATTTAGAGAAAGAAGAACTAAAAATCCCAAAGTTAGCAGAAGGAAAGAAATCATAAAGATCAGTTCAGAAATAAATGAAAAAGAAATGAAGGAAAGAATAGCAAAGATCAGTAAAACTAAAAACTGGTTCTTTGAGAAGATAAACAAAATTGATAAACCATTTGCCAGACTCATCAAGAAAAAGAGAGAGAAGACTCAAATCAACAGAATTAGAAATGAAAAAGGAGAAGTAACAACTGACACTGCAGAAATACAAAGAATCCTGAGGGATTACTATAAGCAACTATATGCCAATAAAATGGACAACCTGGAAGAAATGGACAAATTCTGAGAAAAGCACAACCTTCTGAGACTGAACCAGGAAGAAATAGAAAATATAAATAGACCAATCACAAGCACTGAAATTGAAACAGTGATTAAAAATCTTACAACAAACAAAAGCCCAGGACCAGACGGCTTCACTGGCAAATTCTATCAAACATTTAGAGAAGAGCTAACACCTATCCTCCTCAAATTCTTCCAAAATATAGCAGAGGGAGGAACACTCCCAAACTCATTCTACGAGGCCACCATCATGCTGAGACCAAAACCAGACAAAGATATCACAAAAAAAGAAAACTACAGGCCAGTATCACTGATGAACATAGATGCAAAAATCCTCAACAAAATACTAGCAAACAGAATCCAACAACACATTAAAAGGATCATACACCATGAACAAGTGGGGTTTATCCCAGGAATACAAGGATTCTTCAATATACGCAAATCAATCAATGTAATACACCATATTAACAAACTGAGGGATAAAAACCATATGATCATCTCAATCGATGCAGAGGAAGCTTTTGACAAAATTCAACACCCATTTATGATAGAAACTCTCCACAAAGTAGGCATAGAGGGAACTTACCTCAACATAATAAAGGCCATATATGATAAACCCACAGCCAACATCGTTCTCAGTGGTGAAAAACTGAAACCACTTCCTCTAAAATCAGGAACAAGACAAAGATGCCCACTCTAACCATTATTATTCAACTTAGTTTTGGAAGTTTTAGCCACAACAATCAGAGACGAAAAAGAAATAAAAGGAATCCAAATTGGAAAAGAAGAAGTAAAGCTGTCACTTTTTGCAGATGACATGATACTCTACATAGAGAATCCTAAAGATGCTACCAGAAAACTACTAGAGTTAATCAATGAATTTGGTAAAGTAGCAGGATACAAAATTAATGCACAGAAATCTCTTGTATTCCTATACACTAACAATGAAAAATCTGACAGAGAAATTAGGGAAACACTCCCATTTACCATTGCAACAAAAAGAATGAAATACCTAGGAATAAACCTCCCTAAGGAGACAAAAGACCTGTATGCAGAAAACTATAAGACACTGATGAAAGAAATTAAAGATGGTACAAGCAGATGGAGAGATATACCATGTTCTTGGATTGGAAGAATCCACATGGTGAAAATGACTCTACTACCCAAAACAATCTACAGATTCAATGCAATCCTTATCAAACTACCAATGGCACTTTTCACAGAACTAGAACAAAAAATTCCACAATTTGTATGGAAACACAAAAGACCCCAAATAGCCAAAGCAATCTTGAGAAAGAAAAATGGAGCTGGAGGAATCAGGCTCCCTGACTTCAGACTATACTGCAAGGCTACAAGACAGTACGGTACTGGCACAAAAGCAGAAATATAGATCAATGGAACAGGATAGAAAGCCCAGAGATATACCCATGCACATATGGTCACCTTATCTTTGAGAAAGGAGGCAAGAATATACAGTGGAGAAAAGACAGTCTCTTTAATAAGTGGTGCTGAGAAAACTGGACAGCTACATGTGAAAGATGAAATTAGAACACTTCCTAACACCATACACAAAAATAAATTCCAAGTGGATTAAAGACATAACTGTAAGGCCAGACACTACAAAACTCTTAGAGGAAAACATAGGAAGAACACTCTTTGACATAAATCACAACAAGATCCTTTTTGACCCACCTCCTAGAGAAATGGAAATAAAAACAAAAATAAACAAATGGGACCTAATGAAACTTAAAAGCTTTTGCACTGCAAAGGAAACCATAAACAAGATGAAAAGACAACCCTCAGAATGGGGGAAAATATTTGCAAATGAAGCAACTGACAAAGGATTAATCTCCAAAATATACAAGCAGCTCATGGAGCTCAATATCAATAAAACAAACAACCCAATCCAAAAATGCGCAGAAGATCTAAATAGACATTTCTCCAAAGAAGATATACAGATTGCCAACAAACACATGAAAGAATGCTCAACATCATTAATCATTAGAGAAATGCAAATCAAAACCACATGCAGTATCACCTCACACCGGTCAGAATGGCCATCATCAAAAATCTACAAACAATAAATGCTGGAGAGGGTGTGGAGAAAAGGGAACCCTCTTGCACTGTTGGTGGGAATGTAATTTGATACAGCCACTATGGAGAACGGTATTGCGGTTCCTTAAAAAACTAAAAATAGAACTACCATACGACCCAGCAATCCCACTACTGGGCATATACCCTGAGAAAACCATAATTGAAAAAGAGTCATGTACCACAATGTTCACTGCAGCACTATTTACAGTAGCCAGGACATGGAAGCAACCTAAATGTCCATCGACAGATGAATGGATAAAGAAGATGTGGCACATATATACAATGGAATATTACTCAGCCATAAAAAGAAACGAAATTGAGTTATTTGTAGTGAGGTGGATGGACCTAGAGTCTGTCATACATTGTGAAGTAAGTCAGAAAGAGAAAAACAAATACCTTATACTAACACATATATATGGAATCTAAAAAAAAAAAAAATGGTTCTGAAGAACCTAGGGGTAGGACAGGAATAAAGACATAGATGTAGAGAATGGACCTGAGGACATGGGGAGGGGGAAGGGTAAGCTGGGATGAAGTGAGAGATTGGCATGGACATATATACACTACCAAATGTAAAATGGAAAGCTAGTGGGAAGCAGTTGTATAACAGAGGGAGACCAGCTCGGTGCTTTGTGACCACCTAAAGGGGTGGGATAGGGAGAGTGGGAGGGAGACACAAGAGGGAGGGTATATGGGTATATATGTATACATATAGCTGATTCACTTTGTTATACAGCAGAAACTAACACAACATAGTAAAGCAATTATATTCCAATAAAGATGTTTAAAAAAAAATTTAAAAAGAAAAGAAAAAAGTGTAACTGAAGAGTATGGATCGACTTGGAGGGCATTATGCTAAGTGAAATAAGCCAGACAAAGAAAGACAAATATTGTATGACATCACTTATATGTGGAATGTAAAAAATACAACAAACTAGTGAATATAACAAAAAAGAAGCAGACTCAAAGATTTAGAGAACAAGCAAGTAGTTACCAGTGGGGTGAGGAAGGGGCAACATAGGGGTGGAGAAGTGGGAGGTACGAACTATTGGGTGTAAGATAGCCTCAAAGATGTATTAGACAATACAGGGAGGGACTTCCCTGGGGGTCCAGTGGTTAAGACTCCACACTCCCAATGCTGGGGGCCTGGGTTTGATCCCTGGTCAGGGAACTAGATCCCACATGCCGCAACTAAGACCTGGCACAGCCAAATAAATAAATATATAAATATTATAAAACAACAATACAGGTGTATAGCCAATATTTCATAATAACTGTAAATAGAAAGTAACCCTAAAAATTTTATAAAAATAAAATTTAAAAAAAGGAGTAAATGAAGAGTAATTAATGCTCCTTGGATGAAAGAAAGAAGGGTTTATTATTTCAACTGCTTCTGAAAGGCTTTTTTATCCTTCTGGAGTTCTGTGCCTGCCAGAGGTAACTTGCCAGACATAAAACAACCCCTTCCTACAAATCTTAATGAAACAAGGTACATGGCTAAATAAGTCTGAAATATTTGCTGAAAGAAGTAAATGCAGTGTTAATATTGCCTTGGAATTTATTTTAAAGAAAGAATTTGATTGCCTTATTCTAAATATAAAGAAATGAATTACTAAATGGTTTAATTGTACCTGTGAAAAAATCTGGCTTAAGAACCAAGAACACGTGGCTAGAGTCTGAGGCAAGAGAACTATAACGTGGTACCACGAGTCCCCAAATAAGCATTCAATATGTAAAGGATCATAAGACATAAATTTGTTTGTAAAGCAAAGAGAGTTTGATATATAAATGTTGCCCTCTTGAGCAACAGCTTAATCAATTTTGCTCCCTAATTTAAAGTTGAACTGTTTTTCCCTTTTGAGTCCCACAGATAGTGGCTTTCTAGCCTGGATAATTCTAGAAATGAAAAGAACCAGCTTGAGAACCTTCAAAGGCGTTTTATCCGCCTTAACTGTTTTCTTATTGTTAACCTAGATCAGTTAATGTGGCTCGGCTATAAAATAGTGTGAAAACAGGTAACATCTCTGTCATGACAAATAGTTAATCACTTACCTAATGCTAAGAATGCAACTTATAGCCACCAATTGTATTGATTGTTTTTTTTAAAAGAAAGAATAGTTATTTTAAAACTTACTTCATCTTAAGGAAAATATTGAGAAATTTGAACAGTTTATTAACAATGTTCTAGTTACATATTATTTTAAGTCTTTATCTTTTAATCCTTGCTCATTCTTCAGGCTTCCATTGTCAGTACAGAAATGAAGACTATTATCTGCTTTTTAAACATGTTCATAACTCATAGATGCCAATAAAATATTCAGTTCTTTAGCAAGATGATCAGAAAGAAACTGGCTAAAAAACAGACCTGGGGATCTCCAATCCATAATCAAATATCTAGATTGATTGTGTCACTTGCACTTGTATTGATTTCAATTCGAGTAGCTCACCCAATGGAATAATAAAAATGTGGAATAAAACTGATTTATGAGAACAAAATAAATCCTTTTGTGAGAGGTAATGAATTGGTATTATTTAACCCTTTCAATCACAGAGTGAAAAAACTATTTATTTTTGACAAATGCTGAGCTAGCCAAAAGAAGTCATATCAGAAATGCCAATACTGCCAAGTGCCATTACACGAAGTTGTAATGCTGGGAAGGAAATGTTGCTCTAAACTTGATGGAAGGCGGTATTTGACATACTTCTAGCTTTCCTGGGCCAACTTCGATGTGTCATCACAAATGATGGACTTGTAGATCCAAAGTATTATGGAATCCCTTGATAAATGTTTATTGTACTTATTTACATGATTTATAAGACAGCTGAGAAGCAAGAGTAAACATGGTGGCACATGAACTACATTTAATTTTTTTCTCTCAATATCGATGTTCTTTAGTTTACTCAAAACTTAGTATATAACAGTTAAATCAAGGGTTATCTCTAGGATAATAAGGATATCCAGGGGAGACAGATTTTAGCATAATTAAGGCACATACACACATTTGCCTTAAGGAAAAGTAAAGAACCTGGGAAAAAATGAGACGATTTGCACACAAAATCAAAGCAACTGATTCTATCACCTGAGCCAACCAGCCAACCAGCTGATTTAATGAGAAAAAAATTCAGCTCCTGTTCTTTGAAACTCAGTAGACAAAACATTCCCCATAGTTTGGCTTCAGTTTAACTTTTAACTTTTCCATTTTGCTGACATCTTATACACATGTTCTAAATCTGGGCTGTCCAATACAATAGCCACTATCCATAGGTGGCTATTGAGCGCTTGAAATGCGGCTGGTGCGGCTGAGGAATTGAATTGCAATTTTATTTAATTTTAACTAATTTAAATTAAAAACATAATTTAGGGCTTCCCTGGTGGCGCAGTGGTTAAGAATCTGCCTGCCAATGCAGGAGATACGGGTTCGAGCCCTGGTCAGGGAAGATCCCACATGCCGCAGAGCAACTAAGCCTGTGCGCCACAACTACTGAGCCTGCGCTCTAGAGCCCATGAGCCACAACTACTGAAGCCCAGGCGCCTGGAGCCCGTGCTCCACAAGAAGAGAAGCCACCGCAATGAGAAGCCCACGCACCGCAACAAAGAGTAGCCCCGGCTCACCGCAACTAGAGAAAGCCCGTGCGCAGCAACGAAGACCCAACACAGCCAAAAATAAATAAATAAATAAAATTAAAAAAAAAAAAACCAAAAAAAAACATAATTTAGTTACTGGAAAAAATTTAAATATGTTGGTGAGTCTATTTTTTAACTGCAAACCTCATGAAATCTAAATGGAGATCAAATATTTCCAATGAAAATTATTATCTGAATTGAAGGGTCCTGTAAAATATATACATTGACTTAGTATGAAAATAAGAATATGCTATTTCATTTGAGATATCACTTTAAGATTTGATTACATGTTGAAATGATAACATTTGGGGTAGACTGATTCACAAAAGATACATTACTCAATTGATTTTTGCTGTTTATTTTACTCTTTTTTCATGTGCATACTAGAAAATTCAAAATTATATATGTAGCTCACTTTATATGTCCATTGGCCAGCACTGTTATGATGTGCTAAAGGGAAAATTAGAATGCACACTTAAAATGCAGGTTCGTTTTTCTCTTAAACCGACAGAAGAAAGAAAATCTTATTGCTCCAAGATCTGCCAACATATATACACACAAAATGAAGGTGAAACTTTTATTCGTAGAATGCACAGCTTCTGTTTAATACACTGCATTTAATTCATAGCCCTAAGAAAGCTAATTTCACAACTACTTGGAAGGGACTCCTATAAGGGGTGAGTTGATTTGTTACCAGCTCTGTCAATTTGGCTTGTACTGTCAGGGTGTTTAATGAAAGTATATGAAGGTAACTATTTATCCTCACTGGCATAAAAAGGCTTTTAAAAAAATTAATACAGTTTACTATTTACAATGAAACATAATTTAATTCAGTTTGATGGTACCATAATTATTATAGCATAATAATTTTTCTAATATGATAACTTTTGCACGTGTGCCACACAGAGTAAATCATTAAACAGGAAACAGTACAAATCAGAAAGATAATAAGAAACTCTATTATCTTGAAGGAATAAATTAGGGAAAAGTGAAAGTGAGCCACTGTAAGTTTAAGGGATTCAAGTAAAAGCAAGATGATAATAAACAGTAACTGTAATTGGTTGGGCTTCTGAAAGAAGCTGAGGCCTAAGGTCTTTATCACCCCAGACTTAATGAAGTCAAGTCTTTTTGTTCCTAAGTTCTTGAGAGAATTTGGAATTTTAAAGTCTGTTGTTTTCTAAAACCTTCCAATACTTTTGCTATAAGAGGACAAATGTTATAAACTCTCTTCCTCTTTTGTTTCTTTTGGCTTCATTTACTCCTTCTTTGTCCAGAAAAGAAATACTTGTTCATTGTAAATTGTAAGATTATTATCAGACATTATGAAGAGAAAAGCTAAAATTATCTAAAATTTCAAGCTAATCATTGTTATTGTGTTAACATTTTGGTGTATTTTGGTATGTATCCTTTCATATTTTTCCCAGATATAGAAATATATTATATTTTACGCTTATAGAAATTTCTAATGCTTATTGTTTTGTACCTGTAATAATGTATATTTTCTTATCACTAAATATACTTCTGCATCATCTTTTTAATGAATTCACCACAATATAGTCAATCCATATAGTTGAACTTTTAGGAACACAGCCTTCAAATTCTGTTATACAGAAAACTCTGTCAGGAACATAATTTTGCAAGTATTTTTGTGTACCTATCTAACAATTTCTTTAAAAAAATTCCAAGAAGGAGAATTACTCATTTTCTCAATGAGCACAAATGGATACAAATATTTTAAACCTTTTATATTTACTTTATAAGCTTATTTTAATTATCTCAAATGAATTCTTGGAAACAAAAATTAGTCAGATAGTTTTGCTGTGGTTTACTTAAAATAATATTATTGCATGGGTTATATTTGTGATTAGAGCTTAAATCAGAGCTCTTTTTGTTCCAAGTAAAAGCATCCATCCTAACTGTTGGTGTGTTATATCACATAACCGAGTGGGCTAGACTCATGGAAATGTTCCTTAAGTGTAAGGACCTCTGTATTTTCTGTCTTAATGGAGCTGGAAAAATTAACTCAGATTTATAAACGCTTAAACAAAGTATTGATGAAAATCACACAGATGTGATACCAATAATGATTTTTTAAATGTTATAATCAAAATAAACAAACACAATCACAATCACAAAAGTAAAATACCTGGCTATAACCCTAACAAGAAATATGAGGTCTCTATGAAAAAAATAACAAAACTTTACTGTGAGATATAAAATGCCTAAATAAATGGAATCATAACACATTTCTGGATGAGAAATATTTGAAGGTATAAATTCCTCATGAATTAATTTATAAGATGAAGATTCATTAAAAATATCAGTGGCATTTTGTTTTCAAATCAATTTAATGTTGAGTTGGAAGAATATACATAAAGAAATAAGACCTTTTAACAAAAATGAGTAATAAGCTGGAGGGAGAAGATGGGAACTTTACCTAAAAGATAGGAAATATTTTCTAAATATTTATCATGTTGAAAGCATAGAAATCAAACTGTCATGGTGTTGATTCAAAGAGAAACTGAGGTATAAATAGAACAAATAAATAGCCCAGAGATAAGCACCGTTATACATAAGAATTTAAATCTCTGATAAATTTAGCAAAATAATGCAACACATATGTTTCAACTCTGGATAGAGAAAATGTTTTTTACAAAAATAAATAGAAGTTTCATTATAAAAAAATGAAAACACTATTTCTTAAACCTCATAAATACACCAAAAAGATAAGTTAAATATTTGACACTGTAATGACTGATAATTATTACTCATAATTTTTAAGCTGCCATACAAATCAAACCTAGTTTTAAATCTCTAAAATCTTCTGGCAAAGTGTGTGAACAAATAAGAAAAAAATAATAATAATAGGCCTATGGAAAATATTTGATGTCAATAAGAATAAAAGAAATGCAAATTAAAGTAAACTATCATTTTTATCTATCAAATTAACACAATTACAGAAATATGAACATATCTGTATACTGTCAGGAGATGTGAATTGATGTGATTTCTCTTGAAAGCATTTTTCCAATGCATATCAAATCTTAAAAAATATTCCAACCTTTAATTTAAATTTTAATAATACATATTAATGATATATGCAGAGTTATATGTTAATAAAAATATTCTAATAGTAACAATAGTAAATCTAAACATCCAACAATAATGGAATGCCTAATATGTTTTGGTATTATAATACCAAATAATGAAATGGTAATAATGGGATGGCTAATATATTTTGGTATATCCATACTACTGATATTATGTACCCATTGAGAATGCATTTTATGAGTGCTTTTTGTGTGATATGAGAAATACTCATGATATAATGTTAAATGAGTAAAGTAGGATATAAGATGTGTTTTTAGTAGGATCTCAAATATACTATATATACACGTACATATTTGTATACACATATATTTATCTCCATAGGAAAATAACTGGATGCCAGATGAAAAAATGTTACCCATTTACAATTAATATCATTTTGACAATAATATTTCAGGAAAAATAGTGTTCTAATCTATACCTACTGTTATTAAATTTAAGTAATATTCATCTGCTATGCAACTGAAAAATATAGACAATCCTTGTAGTTCCATGCCAAAATCCTTGAGTAGCCTACAGGATTCTTCCTAAAGTAGCTCTTGTCTAGCTTTTATGTCTCACCTTATGCCATTCTCTTCCTCATCCACTCTGTCCCAGACATATTGGCCTTCCTTGGTTTCCTCAGTCACACCAAAATTTTATGCTTCTCACACCCTTCACAAATGCCACTCCCTCTGGAGTCCTCTTTCCTGTATTCTTCTCTGGATTAGTGCCTAAATGTTATCCTAAATGTCATCTGTTAAAAAGGTCTTCTCTGATCCTCCAATTTATATTAGGGTCCCTATTATGCAATCTTAGTGATATATATGTTTACTTTGATGCGTTTTAAAGTTTGCAGTTTTATATTTTTATGTGATTATTGGGTTAATTTCCATCTCCTGTTGTAAACCACAAGCCCCTTTGGTGCAGGACCATGCTCCTTAATTCACCACTAGAACCCTAGTCTCTATTATCATTTCTGTCTTGCTCCATTAAAACTCGATACATGTTTGTGGCATGAACAAATTAATGAACAAATGAAGAAATAGCTACATTTTAGTTTATGATTTCAGATATCCACTCCTCAGATGTAAAGGTTCTTCTGATATCTCCCCAAAGGTATATGACCATATAAAAAATAAGATATACACGCAACCCTATTTACAAACAATCCAAATTCTCAGAAAACTATATAAAACCATTGTGCTTTCTTAAATGGTCTGCTAGCAACCTTAGATTCTGTTTTTTGAGTTGAGTGAAGTAACTCATTGATCATAAGAACTTCTCACAAAAAGTTAGGAAATATTAGTTCTCAATGGGCTGTTCTTAGTATAGGGCATTATGATATCAGATTCATCTAGCAGTACTTTCTAAGGGGCTAAAGTATAAGGTTTGTGATCCCTGTAACTCTGTATGATGGTGAAGACTTATCATCATCCAAGGGGTCCATTCCTAGACTCCCGCAGGAGCAGCTCTGGAACCGGAGGAGGAAATTGTCTGCTGCAGGACTGTGTCGCAGAGGTTGGGAAGAACACTGGCCCTAAAGGACTAGATTTTTTCCTATTTCTCTATGTAGCCCACTCTTCCATTTCCCTCTAATACTAATTCATAGCTGACACATCTATTGAAAGCCTCTTCATTCAAAATCCAGATAATTAAGTACAATGGTTCTACTTTCAGTCAAGAAATATCTGCAGACTGACTCTAATATTGCTATTTATTCAGCAAACATTGAGCCCTTGCCATGACAAAGCATACCAAACCCAACGCCTGACAGGTGTATTTGTGGTATACAACTATCGATTCAAATTATTACATATCTGCTCCATGGCTGGCGTCCCCCTGTGAACCTTACCATGTCTGTACTAGAAACCCCCAAGTCTGCCCTGGTATGAGTTTGAAAATGGTATGAGTTTTTCAAAATGAGTTTTAAATACTTCCCCTTTTGAAAAGGGGAATGTGATCTGTTAAAAAGTGATGTAAAAGTCTTCCAAAGACAAAGGTAAATCATTTGGGAGTGATCTGCAGATGATATTCCTCATCTGACAGTCTACTTTCATGAGGAGGTAGAATGGCACAAAGATGGCCTGCAGAATTTGAAGCATGAACTTAAGCTACCAGAACACAGAAACCCAGTGCTCTGTCCTGCCTCTGTGGGCTGCACTCCTGACTCTGTGTGCAGCCCAGGGTTAGAATTTGCATTTCATCATTACGTTGTCTCTGCAAAAGACACAACAGCATAGAGTCTACACTTGTTCATTATGTCAAGAAAATAGCCAATTAGATATAAGACACAAATTCAATAAGCGGCTGTGTGAGTGCTGAGAACAGATGAGTTCTTAAGTAAGTTTGATAAATTAATGCTTAATTCCATTCTCATGGAAGAATGTGTCCTAATTATACATTTCTATAGTTTTATTGGCCATGACATGATATACAATCAGAGGTGTCAATATATTCAGTGGGTATATGTTCTATCGCCCAATGTTTGAAATGACATATATCTTATTAGTGTCCATTCATATTTTCACCAACAATGCAGCAATGATTTTTTAATTCCAAGTAAAACGTTTTCATTTCCTGTGTGCTTATTTTGTGTGAGTTTATACCCCTAGAAGTGCGTTGGAACTTTAGGCAAAAGTATATTAATGGTAATTTCTTTTTTGCAGAAGAGAAATTTGCTTCCCAAAGAAATAGGGAGAAAGTAATTTTCTCTATTCCCTCTATATTCTCATTGCTCTTCAAATTAATACTTGCTTCGAACATAACCTTTTCCCACAGTCATCATTCCTGATAGTTCTTGTGTTGATTTTAAACACCTGATATGGTCAGGGAGAGAGGTCCAGGATTATTGTCTATAACCAAAAGAACTCCCTAACACGACATTTATTTAATTTCTTCTCTGTCTCTAAAAGAAATTGTATGGTGAATAACTGTATAATGTGGGAAAAACCCCAAAACAACCCACAGTATAATGCCTTTTAATGTCTGTGCTTGATGAGTATTTGTGTATGAAATACTATTGCCTGCTACTTTAGATTCTGAGTTTTAATTTTCATATATTGGGTTTTTATTTAATAAACTGGGTGGGGTAGAGCTGGACTTTCTCTGACCTTTCCTTTTAAAAATATGGGGATTCAAGCAAAGGGGTCCTGAAAAGAAGTGGACCAGCGACAAGCCACGTTACTCCGCTGATTCGTCTGCAAGGCAGACTTCACGCTCCCTTTTCTCCATCACTGTCTCTTTCACCCTGAAATACACTTTGTAAGATCTTGGGCGAGCTCACTGCTGCTGCCTGACCGTCTAACTCATTACGGAGAAATGAATTCAAATTGCTTGAAAAGAAGCTGCCTCTTTTATCTTCTTACTGACTGACAAGCAACTACAAAGTTCTCCGATGGGATTCCAAGTTACAAGCTGTACTGCATCACTGCAACAATTCCCCCACTGGCGGCTTTTCCCAGAGGGAAGCGTGTCAGATTACACTGCATTGCGTGCGAGCGCAGCCCTGAAAGTGCACACTTTCCACCACATTGAAAAGCATACATCAGGGACTATAAAACAAAGCTGTCCCTTTCCTAACAGCATTAGCCTTCCTGCAGACCCCTTGAAAATCTAAAAGGTTCCCATGTATAATTATTTTCTTTACCTCCCCAAAAAAACAAATGCTTCTCTATCCTTTTTTTTTTTTCCCTTGTACTTTTTCTAAAACACAGTTTATTCTGAGAGGAAAGGCATCCAGAGAATCAGATTGTGTGCAAAGGTCTCTGAATTTCTCCAGATAACCTTGAAAGATGGACTGCTTTTTTGTGGTTTTTTGAGATTTTTTTTTTTTTTTTAGAGATTAATAGTGCTTGAATCTACTGACAGTCTAAAGCACTATTTCTGGTGACCGGCAGCTCCTGGAGATGGTAAGCCTATTCCGGGTGTTGGTATTTTAAGGTAGTTAAAAATATGCATTCGTCTAGTTGAAACCCAGCAGTACTTAATTCACTTGTGCAGTTTCGGTTTTCCTTTATTTTCTTTTGTTTCTAGATGAGCATGTGTGCCAAGGAGCAAACACTTGATGCTGACATTGGAATGAGATACTTAGGCTACTTAATCAAATGAGGAACAGTTGATACTCAGAGAACGGGGAAAGAGGAAGGCCATCACATTTACGCTCCTCTGTCTTTCCTACATAGAAAAATCCTCTTCCCTCTTTAAACCGCCCCGCTCCCCTTCCAGATGTTACCCCTGTAGGGAAAATTTCTCGCCCCTGTTCCCTATCCTCTAACTTCAACAACCAGAATCTTCCACTTCTCATTCTTTCCCTAAGACTCTCTTTAACAACTGAGTCCTACATAGTCTCATTTGCTTCTCTGACCAATCCTAGGTAGTAGTTTCCGTCTTTGTTTTGCAGTACCCTCAGGGTTTTTGCTTGTTTGATGACCACTGGCAACTACTGCTAAAGAGAGAAACGCAGGCAAAACATGAGAAGGAAAATTTAACATTATACATGCCACCCAAAGAGTTTTCCTGGATAATCACTGAAATTTACACGAAGATGCCCTTTCATCCTTCGGTAGGCTTCGACCTTAGGGCTTCTGACTCAGCCCTCAGATCTAGTCCTTCTAAGCGGAACCAGCTGTGATTACTCCAAATAACTCTGCTTTGGAATTGTCTGCTTTCACCAGCTCTGTTTAAAAATTTATTGCAAAAAATAATATGTATTTCTTGTAGAAGATTTAAAAACTGTATTTAAAACAGGAAAAATGGGAAGGTAAACCATTCTTAATACAACCACCCAGAATTAACAACTATTATGTGTGTGTATATATACATACATATATATATATGTATATATGATATTTTTTTCCAAATTTACATTTCCCTTTTTAAAAATAGTCTTCAAAATTAATCAAATTCTTTTTCAGGCCCACCTATTCTTACAAGCAAAGAGAGCATCTGATTAATGCTAATTTGATGATTTGCTCTCCCCTTCTTCCCTCCCTCCCTTCCTTCCTTCCTTTCTTTTTCCCTTTTCCTTCCCTTCCCTCTCCTTTCCTTTCACTTTTCCTTTTTAAAGATTCATTCCTGGTTGAAGGTATCCACACTGGGAAAAAACCCTCCTAAAATCTATTCCTTTCATCTTTCTATGTTCAGGAAAAAGAATTTTCAGGTTTCTATAAAATGACTCAATTTTGCCATGATGAATTTATTAAATTGCTTTTTAGTAAAACTAAAATGATATTTCCCTTTGCAAATGCTGAAGGATCATTTTCTTGTCTTTCTTTTCTCAGTAATCCACATTCTCTCTTTCTCAAATGAACATCTTTATTCTGTGCCATAACACAAAATAGGGGATTAAGAGAAAGAGGCATTTAAAGATGAAAACTAAGCTGCAATCCAATTTTTCAGAGCAGGTGAGAGTTAACAGTGCACAAAGGACTTGGCAATTAGCACACCCTGGTGCTTTACCTAAGAAACTCAGACACAAAACAATCTGTCAGGTTATCCAGCAAGGAAGATCACTTCCCAATTCATTCAAAAGGAAGCAAAATGAAGACTCAAACTATTCGCATAGGACTCTGCAGTAAAGCAGGACATGGTCTTGTCTACTAAGAAGAGGATCTGTGTAAAGCATCTAAAGAATCTGGTTTAGTAGTAAAGAGCCTGGCATTTGTGAAAATATTCGATAGGACCTCAGAAGATTTTCTTTTTCTCTTAATAATATTATTCTCTACATTCCTTCTTGACAGTTAGATGGTTTCATAATACTCTGAGTTGAAAATATTTTTGAAACCTTATAAAAGAATTATACAACCATAAATTCTCATCACATATTACTTTCACCTACCAGTTAGATAAAAGATTTATAATTTTAAAACCAGTTTCACATAAGCCATATTTTTTACTACTATGCTGTCAGTTATTTTAGTTTTTAATTCCTAAATTTACACATTGCGTTTATTTAAAAAACCCACACACTAAATATGTTTCATAAGGAAGTTTTATAAACCTATTACTTACCATTAAATGTGTTAGTTAATTCATATATGTGAAGAGAAAAGAATCTTGGCAATGCTGTAAACTGATCCCAGGGAGCTGGCCATTCACCTGTGCAAGGTGAGTGGAAGGCTTTGGAGAGCCACAGAGCACAGCATTTATTCCAGGTCAGTAAGTGGCATTTTCAGACACAAGAAAAAGCTAATTTGTGTCATATGTTCCTCATAATTACATGGATGCTTCAAGTCAGGCAGAATCCCACAGAAGGAAGTGTTCATCCTTACTTTTATGGTAGACATTAAGAAAAAGCAGAAAATATGTTCTCATATATCCCACTGTGGGTTGGGCAATCTGTTAATTTTTGCCATTCACATTTGTTTGTGCTCACTCTGTCATTCCCTCTGTGTGTTTTCACGCTCAGGTTATTCTAACCCATCACTGAAGCAAAGAGTAAGGGCCACAGTTTCCAAAATCTTCCCCCAGTTAGCTCTGGTCCACATGTCACACCAATACCTGGTTTCTTTCTAGCCTCACACACTTGAGAATGACCCTGCTACGTTTGCCTGTCTTATCTTCTCTATTTGCTTGCCAATTCTATGGGTGCAGAGACCCTTCAGGTCCAATCTTTGGTGCCATTTTATACACCTCAGATCTGGTTTACTAAAAACTAGTTGACAGTCTAATTAATCAGGTTATCATGTTCTACCTGGTAAAATGTCTGTGCTTTTGAGAAAATTACAACAAATCCTAGTATCAAAAAAGCCAGAGATGCTTATTGTGGTTAGATCATCCAATAGATATAGAAGTGTGAAAGTATGGCTTTCTGAAGACAGGTATCTGAGAGTGGACTATATGTGTTATTCAAAAATTAGCTCTTTTAAGTTACTTAATTATTAACAGATATAATATATATACTTTACAATTACATAAAATTGTTTATATTTATAAAATATCAATGAATAAACTAAACAAAACTGTACAGATCTATATGAAGAAAACTTTAAGCTCTTGTGAGAGACAGAGAAGACAGATAGAAATAATAATAATCATATTATTGATTAGAGAAGCTCAATATCACAGAGATATTAATTCTACCTAAGTTAACTTATAAATTCAATCCCATCCTTATATAAATAGCATTGGGACTTCTGGGGGGAAGTAGCAAATTACCAATATTGCTTGAAAGAAAATAAATAAGGAAAATAGGTAGGTAAATTCTATATAATAAAAACAATGAGGTAGATTAGCCCTCATTAATTAGGAATTAAAAAATATTCTAGAGCTTTAATAATTAAATTACCATAATAATGTAAATTAAGTTAAAGCTCTGTCCAGATATATTTATAAATAAATGCGGAAATTTAAGACTTTTTAAAGACAGCAACTCAAACCAGTGGGAAAGAATCTGGTTTATTTAATAAATGGTTTGAGATGTGAAATATTTTCTAGGAAAAAAGGTTTGATTCATAGATTACTTATTTGTATAAATTCTGAATTGATTGAATATAAATGTATGTTTAAAAAGCATTAAAGTGCTAGAAAAAAAAAAACATTGAGGAAAGGGAAAAAAATTGCTACTCACATAACAGATTTTGTTAATACTTAAGAGTTCCTTAAGTTTGTTTAAAATATGGGCAAATGACACAAACAGAGAATTCACAGAGAAAGAAATACAAACCGATTTTAAACATATGAAAATAAGTTGCAACTAACTCCTAATAAGAGAAATGCATACTCAAGATCCTATCTGCCATCATTTTTAATATAATCAATTTGCCACGTGCTCAGATGACAGGGCTGTAGACACACAGGCACACTATAACACTCCCACGAGAGCACAGATTGTATGGCCTCTGTGGGCTGAAGGTTGGCAATATCTTACAAAGTTCCAAAAATTATTGCAAGCAATTTATCAGACTAACATGCTGCCAAAGTGTGAAAAGGCATACCTATATCTTTATCCATTAAGGCATTCTTTGAAACAGCAAAAGATTGGAAATAACTTAAATGCCCATCAATAGCAGACTGGTGAAACCAGTGATGGCATAATCTATACAACTGAATACTATGAAGGTGTATAAACACTGAGGAATTTCTCTGGTTACTCATGTGACGAGGTGTCTACAATTGTGGTGGTGAAAAAAAAGTACATTTTTTTGGTACACAGCGTGTACAATTTGGTATCATTTGTGTAAAATGTATGCGTGGGAGATACATTTGAAAAGGGGGAAATACATATATTTGCTTGTAAATCCATAAAATATTTCTAGAAGGATATAAGAAATGGAGGACTTTGGTTTCCTTTGAGACTACAGAAAAGTTTTGGCACTTTTAACTGCTTATTGTTTTCCTGTCTTTTAAATATTGATTCATGAGAATATAATATCTGGTCACAAGTAAATACCTCTTAAGGAAACACACTTTGATTTGTGCTGCCTCATTTGTTGTTACAAAATCTAATGTTGACTTTGTAAAGTATGTAGTCTAGGATCTAAATTGACATGTACGATGGGGTCCAGCAGGAGCGACCTATAGAGACAGCTCAATACCCTGCCCTACAGAGCAGTGACCTGGCTGCAGGCATATTTATCCCTAAACTAGGCTTGCTTCCTACGGCTGAATTTTCCTGTCTTATACATTCTAACCACCACCTCTTCAGCAGCCATCACAGAAAAGGATGAAATATAGTTGTTCATTATGTCAAGGAAATAACCAATTAGCCGCTAGACAATTCAATAAGCTTTGTATAAATCTTGTGAACAGATGATATTTTAAATAAGTTTGATGAATTAATGTTTAATTCATTTCTTGTAGGGCCATGCAGATCTCCCTACCCTCAGTGTACAGGTCACCGAGCTGTTGATGGGTGTCCGGACAAGACAATATTTGAAAGCCTTTTACTTAACACTGGACATCAGAGTTCCAGTGACAGTGAACCTATGAAAGGAATTTCCTGGGGCCCATCCTGAGATGATCCTTTGGCTTCCAACCTCACCCCCTTTCAACCCTAGAGTTGAACGCACACCGCAAAACTCTTGAAGTCAAATCTTGTAATTGCTTCCAATTTGTCTGTTTTGCTTTTGGCAATTAACAAACTGAAACGTTATCATGAAGGAGTTCATCTCATTTGTAAGACCAGGTTTTCCCTCCACTAAAATATGCAGGCACTCTGTTCTTTATTACCAGCAGGAGATAAATGGCTGGTTTTCGTTGCTGAAGAATATATAATGGTTAAAAAGTCACTTTTTCCCTCCAGCTCGACATAAATCACAGAACTAGTCAATATTTAATAATGCTTGCCTTGGTCTGGAGTCCCTTGATCACCCCTGTCATGTGTAATAGCTCCCTCTCCGATATCTTTGACATAAAAGCCCAGCTTTACTGCAATACTAACATGTAGAGGGTCATTACGGATCGACATTTACCTTAATCTGTGACTGCCAACCATGAACCGATAAATTCCAGCAGATTCCACTGGGAGAAATCAGTAAACTTCTCAGTGGAAAGAACTGAAGGAAAATTCTGCCGAGAACAGAATACATTTTCTACAAGGGCTGCTCTGCAAATGGGTTCTGACTTTTGAAAGTTCTCTTGCTGCGCAGCTTTGCAACATTTAATACCGTTTTGATGGTTTGAGAGACGGGATGACAACCGAAGATGACATGACTTAGAAGGCAAGCAGAAATTTTCTCTGCAAAAACAATGCAAGATTAAACACAAGGGGGAATATGGCTCTTACATTATTCACCCAGCTGCCTTGGCGGAAATAGCTGGGCTGTCACGGGTCCGGCCTAAATGTTGCTGCTTTTTTTTCAAATCGATCATTACTCCTTCACCTCATAATCTTACAAGTGTTTCACAGCAGAATATATCAAAGCCCCGATTGCATAAAAGAGGGACACACCAATCTTTGAGGGGATCAACTCAGACACTGACATGCACTCAACTCGCTGTACCAACACAGAACACAAATAAGAATGCCCTCCTCAAATTCAGAAAAGTCTGTTTTCCTCCTTCCTCACCTGCTTTCCACTTTGAGAATGCTATTAAGTCCTACAAATAGCTGTAGATGATGCAGGATCAGAAAGGTGGGGCGCGGGGAGGGATAAATTGGGAATTTGGGATTGACATATTCGCACTACTATATTTAAAACAGATAATCAACAAGGACCTACTGTACAGCACAGGGAACTCTACTCAGTATTCTGTAATAACCTAAATGGGAAAAGAATTTGAAAAAGAATAGATACATGGATATGTATAACTGAATCACTTTGTTGTACACCTGAAACTAACACAACATTGTTAATCAACGATACCACAATATAAAATACAAATTTTAAAAAAAGAAACATTTTAAAGTTTTAAAGTCTAAGGAAAATCATTTTACTGTTAATAGTATATGTGACCATATCAACGTTATTGCATATTTGCTACTAATGGAACAAGAAATGTTGAAGACACCTCCTTTAAAAATAGGCCACTCGTGGAAATGATAAAAGTAAACACTGAATAAAACAAAAATTAGCTTTCCAGTAAAATATAAAACTGCATTTTTTTCTATGGTGAGGGTTGCTTCACATAAGCATCCTACCTAACCAGCCCTAACTTAACTTATTGAATCAGATCGTTTCTGATAATACTTTCAAGGAAGCCTATGCAGTGTAACCCATGTCCAGTTAATCAATTGGAACACACACCAGCATTCCTAATTTACTTTAGAAATGCTAAAATGATCACACAAAAAGAGTTTGCTGAAGATGGACTGCAAAATTAAAACTCAACTCTTTGCAGGAATAATCGTTTAGGTTTTCACCATTTATTAAGCAAGGGGAAAAGAATATAGAATCTATACTAGGCCAATCTTTCTCGAAGTTGAGTGACCTTCAGAGCCACCTAAAGGGTTTGTTAAAACACGGAGTGCTGCTGCCCACCTCCCCGGAGCTGAGTAGATCAGGTGTGGGTGTGGAGAGTTTACCCTTCTTGCAACTAATCACTTGAAGCTTTTACAGCTGCGCTGGGGACCCCAAAATGATCATGGCTGAACTGGTTCGTCAATATAGGTTATTTTTAGGAAAGATAAAGAAATTAAAATCTGTGGCTAAAAGAAAAAATTCAAAAGAAAATACATTGTTTTCTAATGTTATGAAAGTTTGAAAATGACAAACAAGTTACCTTGGTCAGCATAGAAAGCGCCAGTAAAAAGGACTGAGTACTTTAATTGTCCATTAGGGTGAAAAGGTGCTTCCCATCTCACATGGGCCTTTTGGGATCCTTCTGTTTTGACAAACACATTTACTGTTCCTTCAGGAGGAGCTTCTAGAGTTCGATTTTCCACCTGTGAGTATAAAAATATTATTTTTGTTTGCAAATAAAATAAGTACATGCTTCACTTTGAGCATACTATTTCAAACAATCTCTTTGCTGTGAAGTAAACTATTTTGACAGTCGCATCTTGTATGAATACCTCATTTTGTCAGCAGGATCAAAGCATACCTCATGTTTTCTTCCTCCTGCTGTTAAAGCTTAGAATTTGAGCTCCTGACCAAGGCAGTTTGTGATTTCCAGAATATGTGGATCAGCTCCCACTGCAATTGTGCCTATGGCTGTGCATATCCATAGACTACTTCTAGGATGGCTTAAAAACAATTTTTATGTGATTGCAAAATGGAAGAAATGAGTAAGGTCTGTGTTCATAAGCTCCTGACTGCAGTGATAGACTGTTGGACTTTGTCAAAGGCCACACCAAGCATCTTGACTCATACACACAGACACAGACACACACACACACACACACACACACACACACACACAGAGTTCACTGAGTTGTGTTGCTACCAGGTATGTGCAAATGGCACCATGCCAGACATCAAGAGATAAATGTACCTGAGTGACTCTATCCCTAAAGTAAAATCACAAAAAGCTGAAATTTCATTAATATAGTAGTAATGAATGTATGCAGAAAAGAACAAAAAATGACTTATTTGAAGAGAAGGAATCTGAAATAAATATAAGCCTTCACTGCACAGGGGCCAGAAAGATTTTAATAGCTAAATAAGTAAAATAACTAAGAGAACAGAGGAAGATGAAGTTGGAAAGAAAGTAGAAAGGGGTTCAGGATATTTTAGCATCTTTTAATAACTGGCTTAAATTTGTTAACTAATCACCACAAACTCATAAGCATCCCTCATAAATGTTTGGCCTTTTCAGATTTACTGAATAGGTTGGTAATTTTGACCTTATTCTTAAAATACAGGCTCACGCCTCACAGGAAGGTGACCAAACATGAAATCCTTAGTCAGGCAAATTTTCTCAATTATGTAGCCTTCATTTGTTTGGATGAATACACTTTCCCAATTATGAAAATAAATGTGGAAAAGACAGTGTGTTAATTTTTAATAAGTATGAGGTCACGACATGTTTTATTTTCATCTGAGAAAGGCTATGGGGTTCTTTAGATCTATAACTCCTAGTCATTTTTTTAGTCTAATAGCTATGTACAAAAAATGATAAAGAAACTTGACTAGAAAAATATCAATTCGTCATTTAAATATTTCATAACAAATGCAATTGGTTTATATCTATGTATGTAGTTCAAATTATTGTATAGAAAATGATTTTAAAGGGTTCCAAATAAAAGGAGACTCAAAAAGTTGAAGAATTAAGGGAAAATCCAGATAATTATATTATTATTCTCAAATATCTGGTTAATTTGAAATAAATAGAATTTTAAAATTTCCTTATGTATATGGATAAATACTTCAGTGCTTTTACACTATATTAAATTTGGCAGTTGTACTATTTTGCTCTGACTTGTTTTTTTTTTTTTTAATTACCATTTTGTTTATCAATCTTGCCTTAAAAAATGCTAAGGAAAAGGCATTCTAGAAGGTTGACTTGGCTTTCACCTGGGAAACTCCCTTGACACAGAAAAAAAAAATATTTGAGAAGAAATATGCAATGAAAACAAACATTTCAATAAAATTGTTATCCTTAATACAACTCTTACCATGTACCAGAAAACTTTGTATAAATATTTCATTTAAATTTTCACAGCAACCCCTTGTAAAGTAGGCATTATTTTCCTTTTGTAATAGTTGAGAAATCTAAGGTTTCATAGAATAAAGCATGTTTTCCAAGGAGGCATGGGGGAAAAATAGCAGGTATAGGATAGATTTCCCACATGGGATTTTCTTGACCATAACATTTATTGCCATTAAGGTTTAGATGTCTTAAATAACAAAATTTATTTGTTTCTTTATTTAAAAAATGGCTGTGAAAATATGAGCATGTGTACATGTGTGTCTGGGTGTGTTTATCTGTATAAGCATGCCATCACCAAGAAACCAAGGCATCTTTTTAACCATATCATGCAGCAGTGACCTATAGTTTCACACTTCATCCTTAAGAGGGTCCTTGGAGAATTGAATCTAATGAATGTTCCAAGGCCAGATACAGTCATAAAATTCCCTGTCTTAGAGTCTACCAGTGTTATCTAACAGTGGATAAGAGAAAAACAAACAAACAAAAGCAAAGTGATTTTCCTATGGACAAATTTATTGCATATTATTATAGAAACACAAAATGTGAAGGGTTTCTAATTGCAATTCAATAATATAATTGAAAAAAAGGAAAGCATTTAAATAGTTCTTCTGGTGCTGCATTTTCTGTTCATTTTTTTTCATTATTTCAAACATTTATGAAACCTCAATTACTGGATTTAATTTGACAGTGCACATTAGCATCTTAAAAAATTAAGATCAAAGGCACTGTAAATTGTTTTTTACATTGGAATTTCTTTAAAATCCAAATACATTGTGTAAATGGACAAGAACTGAACAAAACACACAGAAATCTCTTTTTTTTTTTTTTTCAGATAGTACAGAGCAATTTCTTCTGAATCACGAATAACAGGGAATAAACCTGGCTAGTCTAAGGGCACAAAAAATATTGTACTAATGCTACATTAAGGTGGTAAGAATATGGAATTTATGTAAGTATTTTTATTTTAAAAATATTCTATTTTATCGAATTTGTCCTTTTTTTTTTTGTTTTGGTTTATTATATGAGCAACCTGGAAAATTTTGAGGGTGAACCAGACCACATTCAAGACTATAGAGCATATTTGTCATAGGAAACATTGAATGGTATTTCCCTATGTGCATGAAAAACAATAATATTAAATATGTAAGTGGTGAAACAAACAGGCTTGTCTTTCTAAAAACCAAGAGTTACCATTAAGGAATGTTGTTAGGTGAAGAAAAAAAAATTGACTCTGGAAAATTAATTCTTTGATTTCTTCCAGCAAAAGATTTAAAAATAGAGATCATAAATTTTTTTGTTTCAATGAAATATTTGCTATAACATTGGGCTTCAGATAAAGAATACCCTTAACTGATATATATACACACAATTTGGCTGGATTTTGTTGAACATCATATTATGATTTAATGATAATTCTGGCTTTTAAGATTGATTCCTAGATTTCTTAAATCAAGGACACATTCAAAAAAATCATCATCAACAAAAAGAGTTGAATCTGTAATATCTTTCATGATTGTGATAGATATCCAGAGCTATCTAGAATACTCAAATATGTAATCTCTTAAGTGCATAACATGTATTGTAATTGGTAAAAAAATATTTCAGAAATCAATTGAAGACCATGGGTTTTAACTTCTTGGCAATATAGAGTTGACTTGTTCTAAATAAAGACATTGTTGTTCAATCCCACTAATTAGAGATGGATCATTGATTTGGAAAAGTGTTTGTATACTGAGCACAGGATAAAGAAAAAGACCAAAAGGAGAAAATAACTCTGTGCTTTAATTCGGAACTGAGTCTAGGATGTGTGAGGCCGTGGGAGAGTAGGGTTTTACAATCCAATTCGGTTTCCTCCTTCCCATCAGGCATTGTGGAATTTGATTCCTTCAGGTCAACATCGCCTACTATCTGTACAAGACATAGATTGATAACCATGTCCCCCTTGTTTAAAGTTACCAGAACATCAGGAGACAGAGTGGGACCCAGTTTAGTAGCCAGGACCACAATTTGCACTTTATATTTTTGAAAAAGTCTCAGTTTCAAGCTCATAGGACGTGTTCTTTTGTTTCTTTTTCTTTTTTGAATGGAGAAGAAAGGCTGGCCTATTGCCATTCCTGCTTTTAAGAGTAAGTAACCATCAGAGGGGTCCAGGCTATAAAATACTTAATGGCAATAAAGACTACAGCTCAGCTCCACTGATAGATGATGTCAGCAGCTTGGAAAGCAACCAATCTCTGAAGCGAAACGGGAGGTGTGAGCAAAAATAAGGAAGCAAAAAATTAAATGGTCGAGCTGTTTTTCAAGGTAATATTTATAGAATACACTCTTCAATGAAGACAAAATGCATTAAAATGATAGGCCATTAGGAAAGACTGCCAAAAAATATCTAAAATGAATGAGCATGTCCCTTAAAAGAAGCTAAATCTAATCAATCAAGAAATATGCACAAGAGTCAAATGTTATGTTTTGAAACTAAAGAATGTCATGCTGGTCTATGACAATTATGTACAATCAATTGGGTTTTGAAAATTATACCAGTAATAAAAAGCACAATTTTGTCTATCTTTCAACTGCAAATGAAATATAGGTAGATATAGATTTCTGAAATGTGGATATCAAAAGCTGATATTAATGTAATTTTAAATACTGTTCTTATTAATATATCACGCTCATGAAATTAAAATATATTATTCTAATGGATGAGGCAAACAATCTTTTAATTGATTAACATACTTGTCGGGAAGCAGTGTTGACATATTGTGGCAGTTATGCGCTTTTAATTAATTTCACTTTTTAATCATAAACTTACTCAAGTGGTCGAGTTCATTACTTGGAAGAAAAACATCCACTTTAAATATGTCACTAAATTAGGCAAAATTGTATGTATGCCCGCTCAGCTGGTCAACTTACCGTTTGAAATTTCAGTAAAATGTAGATTCTGTCCTTCACTAGACCTATGTGCAGTCTTGAAATTTATGTTGAATATAAAATCCTACTAACCCTTAATTGAAATTTTATAAAAAGAAACTCTCCCATCCAACTTGAAAGGCTAGCTGTGCAGAGTTGCCTATTCATTGTCATCTGACATTTAATACATTTCCAGAATGTAAATTCATACACTCACCAGTGGGCCCAGAGCACAACCTTTGGCCGTGCAGGCTTGGACTCTGAAGGAATGTAAGCTCCAAGGAGCAAATCCAGAAGCATGACAGCTGAGTTCTGAGGAATTGTGAATTAATATACCATCTAGATATAGTCTGTAACTTGTGATAACACCTGGGAAGATAATAATTGCCTTTTAGTATGATTGTTAGACAATAGCAAAGAATATCTTAAAAGAAGCAAGCACTTCTTGATATGATTTCTAATTTCGTGGAATCACAGTCTCTCCCTTAGTCTAAACCCTGTCTCTTTCCAAAGGATAAAACCAGCTTTAAACTCTTGAATATCAAAATGTTAAGCTAATTAGTATAGAGACACAAATAGAACCCAAGAGTCCCAGTATAGGAATCTTTCTATTGCATAACGTTAACTGCTGTCATTGGTGTTCCATATAAAAAATGAATAAATTAAGTACATTTATAATTTGTATTGCTTTCTAAAATGATATCCTAATAGATGTGCTTTAGAAGTCCAATGACCTTGTTGGGTAATGCATTGTGTGTGACTCAGGATGTGTCAGGCATTGTTCCAAGAGCATCTTCCTTTTTAACTCTCTCCCCACAGTACCACTATAATAAAGGCAGTATTATTATCACCATTTCATAGATGAGGAAAATCAGGCACAGATAGCTTAGGTAACTTGCTCAAGGTCACAAAGCTCGCAGGTTTCAGAGTCAGGATTTGAATCTAGGCGGTCTGTCTCCAGAGCCCATGCTCTCAATTACAACACTGAATCACCTAAACAGAAAGCCTTGGCAATTTGCACGGATTACATTTATGAGACACTCGTGAATGGGTTAGAGAAACTATGATTTGCTAGATTTAATGATCAACTTAAATTTATTTCAGAAGTTATGTGCATTTTCATGAAATCAACTAACAGAGATTTGAGAGACTGAATGACTAATATAATCATTTATATGGCTAATATAATCATTTGATTTATTGCATCCAAACATGCATTAAAAGGAAGTTAGGGATCTCTGTTCACTGGAAATACAGCATCCCCACACTCATTAAACATTATACTGGGGGAAACAGAACTTTGCTTGCATGCTAAATTAGAACCTCTTTCAAACTAAAATTAATTTCACAGTGGCCTCCTGGGTGTGTCTTTGAGGACTTATCTGTTTATCTGTCAGATAGCTTTCCCTGAGGACAGATGTTGGGTGCCTCTCCACTAGCACACAGCACATCTTCATCATAGTATTTACTTTCCCACTTCTCACGTTATTAGTATCATTATTCCTTATTTAATTGCCTGACATTGCCAATGGGCTACAGGATCCCCAAGGCAATCTTGACTCTTCCTCATCTGTGTATTTCTAGAGCTTAGCACTATGACTAAAACATAGTAGGTACTTAAAAAATATTGACTGAATGAATACATTAATGTATACGCAGCATAGGAATAAAATACCAGCATCCAATACAGAGTGAAAATTCAAGACTACAGGAAAAAGATACCTAGATACCTGAAATGTGAAAAGAAACTTGCTAGAAGGTTGATATTATAGAATAGCTCAAAATCAGGATTTAGAGGAAGAATGAGTTTTGAAACAAAGACTCTAGCAAAATCAAAGGTCATCAAGAGCGTCCCTGAGAGATGACTTCCAGGATGCTTGACTCTCAGCCTTATGAACAGCAGATCTGGTCTTGTGAATGTCCTGAAAGTAGATCAAACCTTCATCCATCATCATATTAGGGACAGCTTCACTCTGGGAATCATTATACCAGGAGACTTTTTGCAAGCGTCCCTCTCTCCTGGGAAGGAGTTGCTCACTTCTAGAACCTGTTCCCAGTGGTCTGGCAGCTCCATCGTCTGTGAACTTATGGAATGCTGTGCCTGTTGTCAGAATATCTCTCACAATGCTGCTTTTGATTAAGAAATCAGTTTATAGCAAAAAAAGGAGGAAGTGAACTAACTGTAACTATGGAAGTTATCCATCTTACAATATACCTCAACAACCCATAGTCTGGGAGATTTCCGAATTGGCCTCTGGAAGCCTACCTTACAGCCCAAGCTGAGTGATAACACCCTGTGGATCTGGGGTTCCTACAGGATGCTACGTCTGCTTTGAAAAAGGAACCTGTATTTGATGCTGGTTTTTTTATAGTGAGAAAATGTTGGACTCAAGAGAAGGCAGTCAGCATATTACCTCTCACTATTATACTTCATATGCTACACAAACCATTCGTGCTTTCTCTACTCACAAAGAGGAACACTTATATCATGGGGCATCACCAAGGTACCAGTAAATTAGAAACTGAGAATACTATTGATACCAGGCAATTTGGGATCCTCCTGCAACTAGATCAACAGGCAAAGAAAAAATTACTATGTGGAAGGAGGAATTAGCTTCCTTCTGCATGCTGACATTCTGGACTTTCCCAAGGACATCCCTTTATCTGACCAGGTCTGAATATGTAACGTTTAAAAAGTCTAAAGTAACTTAAGCCACAACCACTAAGGACACAGACCTTTTAGTAGTACACATTTGGTTGCATTGCTAGGTCAAGAATCCCAAACAGATGGGCAACTGGCTGAGAGCAAGGGGAAGAAGGTGTAAATATCAACTATGTCCTTAACTAGTTATAGAAGCAAGAATTGTAGACGTTATTTTTTATTTCGTGCTTATTACATAGAGATTTGTATATAATAACTAATTTTCCCTCCTCCTTTTCCCTATTGATTTATATTTAAAAAGTTCGTGGGTTTTAGTTTACAGTTTAGTTTTTAAGTTGTAGAATATCCAGGTGGGTTGTATCTAAACTGAAAGGGGAAACTAATACCACCGAGATGTGACTATAGTGACAGAGGGTAAGAGCATCTTCATCTGTCCAAAGCAGAGTAGTATCATTTGGGGTGGAAGCATGCAGTGATTATCGTCAGTAGTGGAAAGTAATAGAAGGTAGAAGAGTGGGCATGGTGGCTGAATAGCTCAGCTGCTTATTCATCTAAGTCATCTGATCACAGCTCTACATCCACACTTCTAGTCTGTTCTGTGCACTGAGCCCAACAGCTAGCACATTACATTTGTAGCTCTCTTGCTGGTTGACTTTCTAGTAAGTTTCACCAAGAGGAGGCATTGCTAGAAGTGCAGAAGTAGGAAGAAAGAAAACATCCAGCTTCCAGCTCCAAGAGCAGACGCCTTTGCTGACTGTCACTACACAGCCAAGCAGGGGCCACACCACGCAGTCCGGACATCACACGCTCCTCTTCCGCATTTGCAGCTTCTTCAGTAGTGGAATCTCGGTGGCTCTTGATGGTTCAAGCATCCAATTCAAATCAGCAGATCCAGCAGCGGGCCCACAGCTCAGCTCCTGCCCAGGAAACTAAGCACCTTGCTGGCAATCACACTTTTTGTTCTTCTGGTATCCGCCTCCTCCTTCTCCCTTTTATTTTTCTTCCGGTCCTCCCAATGATCTTGTAACCAACTCCTTGTACAATATTAAATATAGTTTGTCTTGAATACCTAACACATTTTCTATTTGACCAATTAGATCTTGATCAATACATCCTTTAGGATGAAAGCTTTTTAAAATTTAAATGAGCTAATACTTTAAAAAGCTAGTGCTTTGACCCATTTTCCTTTCTGAAGATAACTGTACCATGTCTCTTTCCGAAAGCAGGTCCACTTCCCTTATTTCCCAAATTTTTGAGAAAGTGTCTTCATTTTACTATCAGGTATCACTCTGGCTCCACAAAAAAGTGCAGCTGCCAGCAACTGTTCTTCTTTATTCTAATGTGACCATCTATGGTAACTCAAAGAATACTTATAGAGAGCATTTGCTTTAATGTCATTTAATACTTGACACACAAAAGCACAAATGAATTAAAGCTAAGAAATGAGAGGTACATAGTGAGAAACCAACTAGCACATTGAAAATTTAAGAGAAGAAAAACAGATAAAATCACACTAATAATATAATAATAAAGACAAGAAATTATTATATGCCAGGCACTCTGCTAAGCAATCATTGTATGTGATGGGCACACAATGTGCAAATCACTTATGTTATTGCACTTATGTGCAAATCACATGTTGCAGAAGCTCTTAAAGAAATTTTAAGACTCCTGAAACTCTATCTTCTTGATCTGCTTTTCAACATTGAAACAGAAAGTACCCAAATCAATATTTCCTTTTTCTTACGTAATTGGGGAACAGAGAACTTCTTTTCTGCTGGGATTATGTGCATAATATCTCATTTATCTGACATAATGGGAAATGAGATATTTTATAGGAGGTAATTTTCATTATAACTCAGTCTCATCCCTGAAGCACAAACTTAAAAATCGTAACCATTTTCAAAGGAAATCTTTCCAGCAAGCATTACATACTTTCCTATAGTTTCACACAGACAATAACGAATATAACTGAATCATTCTGTGATGATTCAAACTGTGCATTACAGACATCGGAGACTATACTTGCTAATTCAATGATACCCTCCAGGACTGAGGAGATAGAGGATACTTACCCAGCTCTTCCCCTTAAACATCACTCAGTGGCTACACTTCCTCAAGTCTTACGTCTCCTTTTTGAGTTCTCCACTCTCCCTCAGTGACAGGCTCTCAAAAGTAACTTCTTTGTTTTGTCTACTTGACTCTAACAAGTCAGCCCCTAGCAAGCTCTGCTGAGAAACTATAACCATGACATTTAGAACTTTGGATAAAGAAATAATAGACAGTCACTGAGAGAAGGGCTCAGAGTAAGATGAGCACATGGCAAATGAGCTGAGAATGAAATTAAGTGACATTTGCAACAGTTAATTCAACTGCTCACATTTTTACAATTCAGGATGCATAAGGAGTGGATGAGACTGAAGTCCAGACTCAGGGCAGGTGAGATCTCACACTCATACACACACACACACACACAAACACACACAGTTACCCAGCTTTCTTAGGTGACCAATATTCAACAGTATTTGTAGGATGCTAAAAGATTTATGGGGCTAAAAGATCAATTGTAGAACCAGTGTGCACTGGATAAATACGGTTGGCCTTTTAAGTCATTTTGGACACTCTTCTCTACTTCATCCACCACACCAACTCCATCCTCAGTCCTGTACACCTTACATCCCAAATTGATCTTTCCCCATCTCTATATCCATGGGCATCTAGTCCATTCTGCCACCATTTCATTCCTAACAATTATAGCCACCTAAGTGTTTTGATGCATTCATGCTCCCACAAAATTTATTCTTGATAATACAGTCAGAGGGGCAGTTTTCAAAACACGTATCTGATCATGTCACATGCAATCAGTGATCAATCAGGTCTTCGCCAGTACTAGCAAGATGAGTTTCCTGTCCCAGAGCCAGGAAGCTGGGGTCACCATAAGCATGTTGTGAGGATGAAACAGACTAGCGGTGTTGACCTCTCTGGGTTTTCTGCCTTTTGGTCCAGGTCTTACCAGCCAATCACCAGCTCTAAGGTCAGACCAAAGTGGGATACTATTGTGGTTTAGAGCTGGAATCCACCTGTGCCCCCCTCCCCCCAGAAGAGCCTAAGACAAGGGGTTTCCTCTGATCTGATTTGGGCAAGGCCATTAATTATAAAATCTTGAATTAAGGACACAAAGTCAAATTTCCTGGTAAATTTGTGGACAATAAGAGATATCATTTGAAAAGAACACTCCATTTCTTATCAAGACAGGCAAGCAAATTTCATAGCTTGTTTTTATTAGCAAATGTTTTGATATAAATAATATTAGTATGGTATGAAACATTGTATAATTCAGTTCTCAAAACACACATTAAGTAATAAGTCTAAAATATCTCTTAACACAACAATTTTTATTGACCTCAGATTCCCAAAGTGAGGTACAAAAACTAGTGAATATAATCTAGTGGACATTTTAAACATAGCCTAAGAAGGCACTTTCTTTCTTTGACTAGAGCACAGGACATGTACGGATAGCTTTGGAAAAAGTAAAATGCTAAGTTCTTAAAATGCCATGTAAGTATTTTTGAAATTATAAAACACTTAATTATTAAAAAATGTACTGAACACTTACTTTGAGTCGGACAATAGGCGGCACGCTTAATATGAATTATTTCTGTTAACTTTGACAACACCAAGAAGTTAGAACTGTTATTTGTCTTGTTATGGAGATGAGGGAATGCAGTCTTAGAGAGGCTAAGCTACTTCCCAAAGTCATACAAGGATAAATTCAGCGGTGGGATCTGGCAATCTCATCTCACTGCTGCCACTACTCCTGTTATCCATTTCCAGCCTAATTTTCTCTTCTAAAATATGCAGGAATTCCACTCAAATTAAGAACTGATGAACATGCTCTAGCCCTAAAAGCAATGAGGATGAGCCTAATGAAAAAATTAACATATATTTATTGAAAATCAATTACCTGAAAGGTACTATGCTTGGTGCTTTGGGGCACAGAAAGAATAAGAAATAGTATCTACCTTTATGGAAGTAAGAAAAGGGTTAAACACAGGTCTAACTAAATAACAATCCAAGAGTTAGATGAGTGATAAGCACCACAAAACCTTTATGCCCAACAAATGGTATAGACAGTAAGTACAGAAGCTTCTAGCAGGGAACAATCACTCTGGCTAAAGCGAGTAGTAAAAGCTTTTCAGAGCAGCCAAGTCTTCAATGCAAAGAAGCTGCATCTTCCATAGGTTCTTCTATAAATGGTACAAGGTGAAAAGGCAATGACTCAGGAAGATGTCCCTGGTAGGGAAATGATATTTACCAATGTGTGGAAGGAAGCAAGTGCAAGGTATAGTAAAGATATCCTGAATAGACCAGTATTTTCTTGTTGTTGCTGTAATTGGTTAAAGTTTAATAGAAAATAAGGATTCAAAGGGAGTTAGAGCCTGAATGCTGCTCCAAGAATTTGGGATTTTATGACGCACAGGAGAATCATTGATGTTTTTATGTACTGACTAGGGGCATAATGAAAGTCTTATTTAGAAAAATTAACCTAGAATGACATATATAATACTGGCGTAGGGAAGACCATGGAGGTAGGGAAAAGTAGGACAGATGAAAATATCAAAAAGAAAAAATAATATTAATAATTTTTAAAGCCACATTTTCCTGAATGTATCGTAACTAGTTGCAACCCAGGCAGGGATGTGGAAAAGCCACATTTCAGCAGTAGTGCATGGTATATTCTAAGAGAAATACCTTTAACACTTTTATATAGAGCTGGCCTTTGAACAACATGGGTTTGAACTGCATGTGTCCACTTATATGTGGATTTTTTTCAATAGATACAAAACTACACAATCTGAGGTTGGTTGATTCCACAGATGCAGAACCGCAGGTAGGGAGGGATGACTATGGGGACCTGAGCACCTGCAGATTTTGGTATCTGCAGTTGGTCCTGCCAATCTCTCATGGATACTGAGGGAGGACTGCACGTGGGTTTTCTATCACATCACCCTTATTGTTCAAGGGTCAACTGTACTTTCTCCTTTTTAAAAAAACAAACATGAGCTTAGGACTGGGATGTGTTAGACTAAATATGGTATAACAACGTCACTAGTCGAAGAGAGAGGTGTCTCTCTTTATCAGAGATGGACTGTGAAATTCCCAATAAAAAAACTCATAAAAACCTGCTACCGAAGGACTAGCTTGCCTCTATACTAATGGTTTAAAAGGGATTGATTTTCATTTGAGGGTTAAAAAAGAAAGTTATGGGTCTGTTTTGTATCTTGACTGTATCAGTGTCAAAATTTTCGTTGCGATAGTGTACTATAGCTTTGGAAGATGTTGGCCATTAGGGGAAACTGGACAAAGCACACATGGGCTCTCTCTGCATTATTTCTTACAACTGCATGTAAATCTAGAATTATCTCAAAAAACAACATTTAACTAAAATACAAAACAAAAACTGTTGTGTAGGGAAGCATGACAGAAGAGGCAAACACTTGAAAGGCAGAGGAAGTTGATGCTGAAAAAATAACAACTGTATTTATGTTTTAATCAGATACCTTAGTCCTCAGGAAATACCCATGAAAGCAGAAAGAGTTTCACTTTTCCTTTACAGATGAGAAAAACAGGTTTGAGAGAGGTTTGCTAACTTGGCCGTGATGGTTGGCACTGAAGCATTCAGACTCCACAGGGCACCAAACAGGATACTCACCAGCTTCTGTGGATCTATTTTTTTTTCTATCTTTTAAAAATTATGTAATAAAACATAATATAGAAAAGTGCGTAAAATATGTTACATTTTTAAAACAAGTTAAAAAGCAAAACTCCTGTAACCATCACCAAGATTAAAAAATAGAATATTGCCAGCATCCTGCAAATGTCTTGAGTCCTTCATGATTCCAACCCTTCCCCCCGCCACAGACAACTAGATTGACTTTAAGAACCATTTTCTTGCTTTCCTACCTAAGAATGCATCCCTAAACAAAGCAATTAAGTTTTGTGTGTTTTCTACTTTGAATTAATGAAATCATATTTATGCAATTTTTGCATCATTGTTTGTTCAACATAATATGCACCAGTTCTATCCATGTTGTTGAGGGTAGCCATACTTTGCTCATTTCCATGGCTGTATAGTATTTCTGTATGGCACAATTTATATATTTATTCTATTGTTGATATTTAGATGGTTTCCACATTTTGGCTGATATATCAATGTAGCTATAATCATTTTTGCACATGTGTCCTGAGTCTCATGTGTATAAGTTTCCTAGGGTATAGATACTGGAGTGGAGTTATTGGGATATATTCAATTGTCTAGTAAGACAATGCTCAACTCTTTTTCAAAGTATATCAATTCCCATTACCACCAATAGTGCCTGTGAGTCCTCATTGTTCCATATCCTCAAAAAGACCTTGTATAGTCACGCTGTTAAATTTTTGCCAGTATTTTTTTGCATAAAATGGTGCCTTGTTTTGGTATTGTTTTATTTCCCAGCTTATTAAAGAGACTGAGTACATTTCCTTATGTCTATCAGCCATTTAATTTTTTTTCTTTTGTGAAATGCTTTTTCAGATCTTTCCCCAGTTTATTATTGATTCCTAGGAATACTTTATATATTGTGGGTGCTGGTCTTCTGATAGTTACATGTGTTGTGAATATCATATCCCATTCTGTTACTTATCTTTTCAGGCACTTAGTTTATAGCATATTTTGATGAAAAAAAATGTTCTTAATTTTAGTAAACCTTTTATCAATATGAAGTTACCTAATTATCCCTAATAATCCTGTTTGCCTGAATATCTCCTTCGTCTGATATTAAAGTAGCTATATCAGCTTTCTTTTCTTTTTTTATTCCTTACATTTTAGTTTGTTTTAGTTTGCTTTAGTTTGAGAAGGAAGGGGTTAACAGCTGATTCAGGGGCTTTTCCCCTAGCCCTGGGGACTCCTGAGGCTCTAACTTGCCTGAATCTTTCTTGCTACACTACCTCAAGATAAACCAGAATCCATCTGAGCACTGTGTACTGGACCAAGCACCTGACCTCATTGTCAATGTTGTTTATAAGTAATGGTTAGCTGGCATTGATGAGATGCAGTTGCACCAAAGAATGGACACTAGTCATGTACCTGGTACCCTCATGGTGGGATAGAGCTGTGGTTTCATTCATTGACTTTCGATTAAGCTTTTAGAAAAAATTAGGGAGAGCTATGTATACTGACATGAAAATGTGCCTGCTCCATATTTGTCAGGAGGAAAAAAATAGAGCTGCAGAATTATACATTTATGGCCAATTATTTTTAAGATTTTTTTTAAAATTAATTTATTTAATTTTTATTTATTTTTGGCTGTGTTGGGTCTTCGTTTCTGTGCGTGGGCTTTCTCTAGTTGTGGCGAGCGGGGGCCACTCTTCATCGCGGTGCGCGGACCTCTCACTATCGCGGCCTCTCTTGTTGCGGAGCACAGGCTCCAGACGCGCAGGCTCAGTAATTGTGGCTCACGGGCCCAGTTGCTCCGCGGCATGTGGGATCTTCCCAGACCAGGGCTCAAACCCGTGTCCCCTGCATTGGCAGGCAGATTCTCAACCACTGCGCCACCAGGGAAGCCCATGACCAATTATTTTTACGTGTCTATTTTATGCCTGTACATGTAAATGATTATTCATTCAATCAGCACAGTAATTATTGAGTGCCTACTATGTTCTGGGCACTCTCTTAAATGTAGTGGAGAAAAAATAAGCCACAGACACAAAATCAGGGGGCAAAGTGGAAGACTTCCCAGCTGGTGGCTGCCCTTTGAAGAACTTTCTCTCACTGCATGTGGCTGTTCTCTCGCAACCACGCACCTGTAAAACTTGGCTAAGGAACTCACATTTTCTAAGCTTTTATTTCCTCTCCAATAAAATTGGGACACTATTCCTTGCCCCGGTGGCCTGAGTTAACATGAGTACCAAATGAGTGAGCAGATATGAAAGCCCCCAGGAATTAGGTGCTATGCACGTAAAAGGCATGAGCTTAGAGCTCTCCCTTTCTTCCAGGATAAGTTCAAGCCCGGTTTGTTATGGGAATCTCAGCTGAGGCTATCTCCTCCTACTCTGATCTATGTCACGAACTGCATGTTTCTTGTAAAAAAAATAATCTGCACATCTCTCAAAAACACATTTGAGACAGGTCTGTATTCCTTACTTGTACGCTGTCTGTCATCACCTAGCAGGTTTTTTTTTCTATTTTTTATTTTCTATTAGAGTATTGTTGATTAACAATGTTGCGTTAGTTTCCGGTATACAGCAAAGTGATTCAGTTATACACATACGTGTATCTGCTCTTTTTCAAATTCTTTTTCCATTTAGGTTATTACAGAGTATTGAGAAGAGTTCCCTGTGCTATACAGTAGGTCCTTGTTGGTTATCTATTTTATATATAGCAGTTTGTACATGTCAATCCCCAAATCCCTAACTATCCCTACCCCCATCCTTCTCCCCGGTAACCATAACTTCGTTTTCTAAGTCTGTGAGTCTGTTTCTGTTTTGTAAATAAGTTCATTTGTATCATTTTTTTAAGATTTCACATATAAGTGATATCATATGATATTTGTCTTTCTCTGACTTACTTCACTTAGTGTGATAATCTCTAGGTCCATCCATGTTGCTGCAAATGGCATTATTTCATTCTTTTTAATGACGGAGTAATATTCCATTGTATATATGTACCACATCTTCTTTATCCATTCATCCTACCACCTAGCAGTTTCTTATACGTGTTTGCTAAGTCTTTACATAAGATTCCTCCCCTACTCCAATCAAGCCCAGAGAGTACAGTGTGAAAACACAGCTACTTACTAAATACTATAAAATATTTTTTGAAAAAAATATACTGGATTTAGTGGCTTTGGTTTTTGGTAACCTACTAGCATAGTAATCTGATTCATCAGAAAATATTTATGGAGGACCTACTATGTGCCAGGCATTGTGTTACATGCTGGGAATACAGAAGTGATCAAAACAGCCTTGGTACCTGCCTTCAGAAAACTTTCAATCTAAGTGAGAAGACAGACTAAGTGCATTATGTGTATGTAAAGTTGATTAAAGGAGAATCAGAGGGAACAGAAGAAAACATGGGGGGTGGGGGAGGGAAGGCAGATGCTAACCTAGTCCAGGTTTGTTAGGGAATAAGGCTTACTTGAGAAACAGATCTTTAAACTGACTTTGCACTGGGAGTTACTTCATTAAGAGGAAAAATTTCGTACACCATTATTTGATTAGTTGTAACAAAGATTTCATAATAATAAATTGAAAGCTTTCAACGAGATATCAGTAAGTTGATTACTATTTAAAAATGACATATCACAGGAGTATTAGATAAACAATCTGCAACTAGAACTTTTGAGCACAGCCCTCTTTATTTGCTTTAAAAATGTCTAATGTGCCAAAACGAGGTGCAACAAAATAGAATTTTTGTTTGTTTACTTATTTCCTTTTTCCAGTCTCAGAATGAAAGGAAGTATTTTACCTTTACACTACATCCAGCCCCCCAAATTCTGTGTGTTAATTGTGGATTAAAAGAGATTTAGACATGAGTCAGGGTCTCAGTAGGAACCTGATGGAAACTCAAATGAACAAATGAGGATAGTTTAGTGAAGAATCTATGTACAAGGATATGGGTAGAGTTAATGGAAAGCACCAAGTGATAATAACGCATCACCGGTTAGTAATTGTCAGGACTCCTAGGAGCTGGTAAGTATCCTTAAATTTGCAGGGGAAAGGATGAAAACTGATGCAGGAAGCTGGAGAAAGAGCTGGAGTGACAGGGAAGGACCACTGGATAGGAGCTGTAGCCTTTGGTGGAGGAAGGCAGCCCTGGAGCCCAGAGCCTGGCAGAAAGTTCTGAGACTCCTTTCTCCTCTGACCCTTTCAACTCTTGCTGCTGCTGCCCAGGGACAAACCAAAAGGAAGCCAGAGAGAGAGGAAGCCCATTGATGCTGTGAGTAAAGGTCAGCCTTGTAGGATGCAGGGCTGAGTGGAGGAGAGTAGAGAGAGGATCTAAAGAGGCAAAAGAAAAATATACAACATAAAAAATGACAGGGAATTATTATATTGCACCGTATTGTATTTTTTGTGCTTTTCTCTTGCTTATTCTCTTGTGCTAATAATCACTAAGATAGCTGTAAGAAAATAAAACAATATTATGCTATGTGGTATGGGGGATCAGGTTATTTAATCCAGTTCTACAAATTTAGTTCTTCAGTGGATAATCCACAAAATGGATACTTAATTCCTGCTGGCTCTCTATCATAAGCAGTTTGAAGTTTATCACCTTTCTCCTTCCATAATGGTAGAATTTTTAAGGTGTTTAATTTTCACAGGGAAGCTGAATCGTAATTGTCCATAAAGCACATCCACTGGGATATATATCTTTGTGCTTCTTCATCAGGTTATGTCAAATTGTATTTCCTAAGGTGCCCAATAGATTGTCATATATAACCAAGGAAATTCAATACAAGTACAATACAATGTAAATTTAATACAAGGTACCTCTATGTACATTGAAAAATTCTGTTTACTGCAAGAATTAAACAATGCTTTAGTGTGTCATAAAAATAACACGCATAGTGAATATAGATGCTCCAAACATATTTGTTTGTTTTTTCCAGTCCAGTGTGGCAATGTGAATATCAACCGAGGTTTCCCCCCAAGGTCTGGATGATGATTGAATGTGGCAGATATCTCCCTGTGTGAATACTTGATCCTTCAATTAAAAAGGAAAAGAGAGAACAGCTTTCACAACGTGGAAGAATGTCTTATTACTGTAATGCTCGCCTAAAAATGGAATCAACGGAATCTAAAAAAGAACGTGCTTGGGAAATTCTACCTGACAAACGGATGGGAGGTGTTTCATAAAAGTTACACAAGGTTTGCTTCAAACTGTCAAGCCGTTTTCCTAAGTGATTCACCAAATTCTATAATCTGTTTCTTCTAGGAAATCTGAGTATTTCCAGGAAAGAAAATAGATTCACATTTTGACTGTTTAAAAAGAAAGTTAGTTCAAAATAAAAAGTTTAAAAAAATAGTTATTCCTTTAAAACCAGAGAAAAATCAGGACAGAGATCTTAGAAGTGTTGAATCTTGGCACTGAGAATGAGACACTGAACCTGTAAAAGTATCTGAAAACAATCTTTTTTTCACATGGCTACATGGACTCCTACATTATGAGCATTTCTGCACAAAGTAGAGGTGAGGAGTACAGTGAATAAAATCATGCATTTTGAGTCATTCACACCTTGTTTTGTATTACATTCCTACTTAACTAGCTGTCTTGCCTAGAGTAATTAAGTTGTTTAATACTTATAAATTTGAGTTTCCACATCTGAATGTTGGAAAAACAGTACCTACTTCCTGGGCTAGTTATGAGATTGAAAGTACCTGGCACATAGTTATAAATTATAGCTATTACTATTACCACTATTATTAGTATTAGCAGAAAATCAAATATTTCTTTCTCTGCATGGGTAGAGCACTTAATTAGTATTTACACATACACCTTCATGTACATACATTCTAAAAATTTCTCTATATCCTTTCTTAATGTGAAGGACAGCATATACAGAGTGTGTATAAATGTCTACAGTTAATTAGTGTGCTTACCACCCATTCCTGAAATAATATATATGCTCAAGAAATTGAACTAAACTTTCTTTCAATAATGTTCTGTTGTCTTCACGGTACTATGTATAAGTCTGCAAAAATAATCAACTTCCTAAAATTTTCCTATTCTTACTGAAATTACTGTCACTTCCTTGGTACATATCCGTGTATGAACTCTCACAACTGGGTCAGTACAAAAGGCTAAATTAGGAAAATGTTTCCACAGGCTCCTCAAGTATTCTCTCCTTTCTCAAGGAGACCCTGGGACCCTTGTCTAACGGGTGCCCAGCTCTCATGCCCATCTTGACATTAGCAAATCCTGACGGCTATAACAAGATAGCCTTTCACACTGAGGCATGCAAAGCGGATCCAGCTTGGCATGCTATCTCTCTTTAGCACATCTACGAATTACCAGGCTGAGGAAATTGTATGTCAAATGACTGAGTCTCTAAGTATGTATTTTGAGCCATCAGTAGGCCAAGACGGAGATGCCTTTCCACTGCCTTTGAAATCATCCCACCTGTATTACATAATTATGACATGCTCTCAATGTGCATTTATGTGTACTGTATGACTGCATATGTTTATGCTTCTCACATCAACACAATTACCATTTTATCATTGTCCCTGGCATCAGTAAACACTAATCCATAAAACAGCTGTTTAATACTCATCTCCTCCATGACTGGCACCCTGCCAAATGCTGGGACTAGAACAGCAAACAATGCATATAGAATCCCTGCCCTCATGTGGGTCACAGTCTAACAGGGAAACTATTTTAGGTAAATTTACTTAGGTAAGGATAGTGGAGAGTTGCAAGAAATTCTAAGTATTAATAAAGGATAAGAATTTCATATTTTATAGTTTTAGTTAGTATTTTAAATATATATATACTAATTAGTTTAAAATGTTACTAAGTATTATGCTAGACAAGGAGGAATAAGTTCGGTGGAGTCGGATATCTATGCTGATTTTAGCAAAGTAGACCTCAAGTGGGAGGAATAATCATATTTCCAGCTTCTAAGGCCAAAGCTTCTGAAAGGAGATAAAGCTCGTGAGAATTTGGAAGCTCTCAAAAGCGTAATTCTAATTATGCAATTGTAATCTACACAATACAGGTCACACATTTCTTAGACAGTAAACCTTTGTGCTGCTTCTCATTGTTGGCTAATGGTATGACAAAGGAAGAGCGAAGGTCCTACAGAATAAAGGGTTCTTATCCACCTTGGACCTAAAAAGTAGCTCTTTTCAGAGGTTTTAAAATCCTGCCTGAAATTGCAGCCTGCAAAGAACACCTTTGCCAGAGGGAATGTGGATGCAAAGGACTTTGAGTAGAGAAACAGAGCTGGAGTGTCACACCACCATTTCTGCAGGTGTGTGAAGCAAATCACCAGGATTAAGAAGGGCATATTTGAAGGAAGCAAAGCCTTAGGTGTTAATCAAGTGATAATGACCCAGTACTTGGCAGACTAAGGCAATGCATAGCACGCAGCATTCTTTATAATAGCAAAATCATGGAAACTTAAGTGTCCATCAATAAAAGATGGGTCACATAAGCTGTGCTTTCACTCAGTGGGAGTCTACACTGCCTTTCCAAAGAATGAAGTTGAGCTACACTTAACTGCCATGGAAAGATGTTATGACCATATTGTTAAGTGAGAAAAGGAAGTTGCACAAAAAGACAGAGACAAACTCATTCTCTTTTAACAGATGTATATTTTATGCATATATCTTTTTGTGACTACTAATTTAAATTTTTGTTTGTTTGTTTTAAACTAACACAGTCCTTAATCTTGATTTTTTTCTGGTTTTAAAGTTTATTGCATTCTATTACATCCTCCCTACATCTCTTTTTTTTTCATTGTGGCAAAAAACGCATAACATGAAACTTACCATCTTAACCATTTTAAATATACAGTATAGTAGTGTTAACGATAGGCACATTGATGGGCAAGATCTCTAGAACTTTCTCACCTTGCAAAAGTGAAACTTTATATCCACTGAACAGAAACTCTCCACTCCCCTTACCCCCAAGCCCTAGCCCCTGGTAACCACATTCTGTCTCCCTGTGTTTGACTACTTTAGATACCGCATATACATGGAATTATGCCATATCTGTCTTTTTGTGACTAGTTTATTTTACTCATATAATGTTCTCAAGGTTCATCCATGCTGTAACATGTGACAATTTCCTTCTTTTTTTTAAGGTGGAATAATATTCCATTGTATACATATACAACATTTTGTTTATCCATTCATTTATCCATGGACATTTGGGTTGCTTCCATCTCTTGATTATTGTGAATAACTCTGCAATGAACATGGGTGCACAAATATCTCTTCAAGATCCTGTTTTCAGTTCTTCTGGATAAATACTCAGAAGTGGGATTGTTGGATCATACAGTAATTCTATTTGTAATGTTTTGAAGATTTTTCCATACTGTTTCCCATAACAGCTGCACCATTTTGCATTCCCACCAATGACGCACAGGGATTCTAATTTCTCTACGTCCTCTCCAGCACTTGTTATTTTCTGTGTTTTTTTTTTTTTTTTTTTTCTGACAGTGATAATCAACATATTTTTTAATTGAGCACCAATTATGTGTCAGGCACTAGAGCTGCTGGTACAGCATTGAACAAAAGAGGCTAGAACAGGAAAAATTCTCTGAGCATGTGAAGCATGTCCTGAAGCAAAGAACAAGCTACCCGGCACAAGCTGTGGAGCAGGAGCAGGTTGGGAAACAAAGGAAAGAGAGGAATCGGACAGCAAGAGGCCATTCTCCTCGCCCCTGGGTAAAGATTATCCCCAGACTCTGCAACAAGAGAAGCCACTGCAATGAGAAGCCTGCGCATCGCAATGAAGAGTAGCCCCCGTTTGCCACAACTAGAGAAAGCCCACACGCAGCCACGAAGACCCAATGCAGCCAAAAATAAATTTTTTAAAAAATTAAAAAAAAAAAGATTATCCCGACTTTAATGAGTAGGAGCTGGTAGTTTAAATCCGAATCAGTTATAAAGCAGAGAGTCTGCTTCTTATGCCATGCTGGCTAAAGGTTACCAATTGCTTGATAGGCAACAAGTGGATATTTATATATGAACCTTTTATACCTTTCATATTTTGTCACATATAGGTATGCATTTGGAAATACTTCTTATAGAAAGTGGGTTTACTGTTTCTCAAAATTTTTTTTCATGTTTATAAAGTCCTAATGAAATAATCCTTTATGTATATAGCTGACTAACAGAGTCAAGATTTTGGAGCCTAGAGCGCACAAAACCAGACAATCAGTACCCCTTACAGAATACGACAGTCTAAATGTGTAAATACCTCTGGACCTGCTAGATCTTAATAAAGACCCAGAGGGAAGACATTCCCACATCCTCAGGTTGCTTCTTCTCCATACACTTGGCACCTTGTACACATCCCTACCTCATTATTATTTGTTTACATGGATGTTTCTCCTAAGGAACTCTCTGGTCCTCTTAAGATCAAGGATTGGGCAAATTCATCTTGGTATCATCAGAATGATGGCACCTAGTGGGTCATCAAAAGTATATTTTGAATGAACACATTCAATTTTTGTAGGCCATGAGGAGGCTCCTGAAGTAATCTGGGTGAGAAATACTACGGGCCTTCATTAGAGGAGTACAGTTAATGAAAAATCAGGGGTGAGCAAGAACTGAACTCAAGAGTGCCTCCCAGGTTTCTGGTGGTACTACTGGGTGGTGCTAATCAGGGAGAGGGGAAACACAGGAGAAAGGGCAGGTAGAGAGGAAGAGAGCATCAGGAGAAACAACTTGGATATGTTGAGTTTAAAATATAATAGAAATCCATGTGGGGATCTCCTGAAGAGATGCTAAGGAGGGAGGACTCCCCCAGAGGGTGTATTTAATACTCTTTCAGCATTAAAAAAAAAAAAAAATTAAATAAATTTATTTATTTATTTATTTATTGGTCTCGCCACCCGGCATGCAGGATCTTACTTCCCTGATCAGGGATCGAACCTGTGCCCCCTGTAGTGGAAGCGTGGAGTCTTAACCACTGGATCGCCAGGGAAATCCCCCAATACTCCTCAGTATTTTGATGGTAACCAAGTCAACGGGATATTATGATTATTCAGGTCTTTTGTTGGAGCACTAGAATCTACTCCTTTAATCAGTGTCCCCAAGATGGTTCTAATAATCAGATATGTTTGAGAAACACAATTTAAAATCATTTGAAAGGGTATCTGTAGTAACATAAGGCTGAAACCTATCTTATTTTCCAGTTGTATTACTCTTCCGCAGCATATTCAGAAATTAGAAAGCAACCACGGTGCAGCTGTACTGTAGTATGGGCCTAGTTCCATTAAATTCGAACTAGGCATACTCAAGAAGAGAAAATTAAAAATTTTTAAGTCAAATGCAAAATCCAAACTCCAAAAAAAACCCACCTAGTCCCAGACCCCACACAGCTGAACAAATATATTTCAGAAACAAATACATGTCAAACAAAAATATCCCAGGATCTGGCCTGTAACTACTTCTATCCTCTCTGTTGGTATCATTAAAGAGTCAGGACTCTACAATATATACGCTACTGACTGAATGAAATTTTCACAAGACACAACTAAATAAATTAAGTATTATTAGGTATCAGCAGAAAGTACTCCACTGTGCTAGGCTCCATGAAGGAAAAGAGAAATAAATAATTTGTGGTCCTTATCATCAGGTGGGCATGTTTGACATGTACCCAAATAAATTTGGGCCAAGGATGAATGAAGTACGTGTCATGATGAAGGCATAGGAAGAGGATATATGGTCAAGAGAAGAGAGGAAGCTTGATTTACACTCAAGAAAGACTGACATGATTTCATAAAATAAGAGGCTTCATATTTAGTGCTGAGGAATGAGTTAGATTTGGAGAGATGGTAGGGATCGTTAACTCCCATTCTATAATCCAAGGAAACTGGGGTTCATGGCATTTAGTAAATTTTCCAGAGTAACACAGCTATTGCTCGTCAGAGATAAGATCTTACTCTAGGCCTATTTGACTCCATACCCATGTTTTTCAACCCTGCACCAAGGCATAAGTATTTCAGGAGGCTAAAAAGGAAAGTGTGTTACAAGGCTATGTCAACACAGATTGAGTCACAGGTTGGGGCTGATCTGAATGCCTGACTAAAGAATCTGGACTTTATTCTTTGGGTTTTCAGAGGGAAGTGTGGGAGCTTTGAAAACAGATGAAGTGACAAGATAAACATCCAACGATCAGATCCTCCTGTAGACAATGGAGGATAGAAACTAAACACTGGAAAATCTGAGGAAAGTGCAGAGAGAAGTAATGAAGAAAAGAAATTTTTTTTTAAATCAAACTATCACTTAAAAAATGTCTAACCATTGCCCCACAGTAAAAATTCTGAAAACTCTGATGTGATTGAACACAAGACTTTAGAATAAATGAACGTGTTAACACCAGTCTTCTAAATCTCCCAAATTCTTATGGTTCAATGAATATATTTTAAAGCTGCTTGTAAATATATAACACATAATACACAAAGATTCTTCGAAATGTCAGAAGTATCTCTCTAGTCAACCTAGGATTCTGGGGGCAGTTATAGTTACAACTACTGATTAGGATGAAGGGAAATGTCTACTAAACAAATCATGTAACAGCGGTTAAGAGCAATCCAACTGGAATAAATCATTCTCATTTTCATTGCCACCTAACAAACTAGGTTTCTTTGTGGAGCACAAAGTATGACAAGATTGTTGACTGTTTAAGTATCAAATAGCTATCCATTTATTTTTTACTAGGAAATTTGTAATAGTTCAGGGATAACTTCAATAGCAGAGATAATCACTCACTGTAATTATTAGATCTCTCTCCCTTACCTCAAATATATCTCATGCATTTGCCAAAAGTTTAATTAAAATGAGATGACTGGGGTAATTAATATCATAGTAAACATAAGACAAACTAATAAAATTGTAATTCTCTTTCTTTCATTCCTTCTGGCTATGCTAAAAGAGGCCATTTCAATTTTCAGTAATGAGTTACCTAAAAGAGTTTCTATGATATTAAAAGTCTTCTTGATATTTGTCTTAAAGAGGAACAAAATTTGATGTTATGTAAGCTTGATCAGTGTGGAAAAATGACACTATGTTATATGGAACTTAAAGATATTTCCAGTAAATGAATAAAGCAATTTCAATCCCAAGTTACTACAAATTCTTTATAAGATTTTATTTTAGCAAACTTTAACTGGCTAACCTAACTCTCTAAACTATTCAAAGACATATATATATATGTGTATATATACACATATATATGTGATATATACACATATCACTTAGAAATATATATAATCCATTTCAAGTTAAACAAGAATAAATGTATATATATTTAATGTGTGCATGCTGAAATATTTATAAATAACATATTAAAAATACAGAGTTCCAAATGGTCCCTTTTAAGATAAACTTATTAAAGCAAAAGCAGTTTGAAATACAGTATGTGCATGAAGTTTCTATCTCCCTACTTCTCTAAGAAAGAATGAATAACAGTCAAAAACAAAAAGTCATTGAAAATATAATGTCACTCTCACAAGGCCGTTCTTTGGGAATCCTGGTTTGTTCTCTTCACCTCTCCCAGAACATATTAAACCATAAGATGCAGTACATAAGAACTATCAAAAGGGAGCACTTTTGAGCCACCAAAATTGTATGTTAACCTAAAAACCACAATCTCCTAAACTACAGACAATGATACTATCTCAGGTATTTTATGTGCTAAAATGATCATTAAAAATTAAGGACCACATATAAGCTGCCATTTAGAATATTAATTTACCTTTGCTAATCATCTTTTTAACTTGAGGCTAAAAGAGTTCACTTACCGTTTGGATATTCAGGCTCAGTCCAGGAGATGTTAAAGGAGTGAGGTGAGTCTGGGTGCACTTTGGGGGCTGGCACGCCTTCGGGGGCCCTCTCCTCAGTCAGGGCCTGGCTGGCCTCACTCACTGTACATCCACCCCCAGTGCAAGCCTGAACAGAGAGACAAAAAGAGCACATTTCACTTTGGGGCCCCAAAGTTTAGATGAGCATTGAAGAAAGAGAGTTCACCATAAAGAGTTCCAGATCCTTTAAAATAATGCTCTCTTTAACCTCCCACCCCCCAAATAAATTTGTTTCATTGCTGAGGTTTGACGTTTAATTAGTTTGCTTTTTAGGACACAAGACATCCATCTCCAACAATCAAGCAATAACCCAGAATGAAAGAATGTATGGATTATGAATACATCCTAAGTTAGAGCCTAGAGATGGGGCATATATTGACTGTGTGAATAGCCACGATGAAATTATCCTCACACAAAGGTTCTTAGAATGAATTAAACACATACACACATATGTGTACACCATATGAGAAAAGTACTAGAGATTGAAGACTACTTCAGGACAAAACAAGTGATTTCTAGAAAAAAAAAAAAAAAGCACAGAAAATATAATTGCTTTCTACTTACTGTAGCGTGAGCAGTACGTTTAAAGTAGAACACAATGTGAAATGGGATAAAACAATATTTCTCATAAATTGACAACAAAGCAGTTGTTGAGTGAATGTTTATTGGCTTTAAGGGTCAAGTCATTTACTTACATGCCGGAGGACCTGAGCTTCATTACATGGCCAACAAACTTAAAATGCTCACAGAACCCCCAAATTCCCAAAGGAGGGAGGTACTACTAATTCCAGACATGGATTCATGGATATTAAGGATATTCAGAAACTTCTGTGTACATTTTCATCATAAACTGCCAACAATTCCAAATAAATGTTTCAGTATATGAGGAAAATATCATCCCTTCCTAACATATGAGATAAGCATTTCTCCAGGAAATTGAGACATACACACAGTTTTTCCAGCCTATGTCTGCTAGTAAATATTAGCAATTATGTCTTTATATAACTCAGCTATTTGAAAACTATGCTAAAGCTTTGTTCAGTACCTCTTTAAGTTACAACTGTAATTTACACAACAAAATGTAAAAATCTTTCAAAAAGCACTAAATTTTACCACTAGCATTAAGAAAATGAAGCGAAATCATAAGACAATGTAAAAAGCAGGCAGTTATTCAGTTCATTTTCATGGAAGGTAGATATGACTAACAGTAAAAAACCGAACGACCTCTCTATTTTTTCGGGCCTGTACCAAGCTTTCCAGTTTGATACTGAAGGAATGACCTTTTGATACTTAAAGCAGTTAGTATTCTTTTTCCTAAAGATAGAAGAAAGCTGACTGATTTTAAAGGTATTTTTTTATACTGAAGTATACTACTTGTAAAGTTGCTGCAAAATAGCTGCAAATTCTTCACTCTAAGTGTAAGTAACAATAAATGGTCAGTAGACTCGGAGATCAATTTTACCTCTTATTGTAAGAAGACAACAGTAACTCATGTCTTCAGGATAATTTCTCAGCGTAAGCAAGTTTCAGACGGGCTAAACTGTGGCCTGGGCATGAAACTGCATTAAGATTGGGGACCTAATTAACCTCTGCGGGTTTCCTCTAATGCTCAGCTGTGGCATGTGCATATCTCTGTAAGAGATAAACCATGCTCCTCCTGAGAACAGAATCTTGGCAAATAAGGAGAAATCAATTGAGCTCCTGATTCGAAGCCCTAGGACATGTCGCTATTAGCCCAAGAAATAACTACCTGAACGTTAAAACAGAAGAATTAAAAAAAAAAAAATTTCCAACGTGCTAAAAATGTCCACCAGAAAACGTGGCAGGAAAAGAGGCTGTATGAGACAGCTGAATTATCGAAGGAAAACGCTCAAAGGAGCATACTTTCCAGTCCTTAGAGACAGATAAATCCATCCACTGGCATTTCCTATACTTTTTTTTCCTTAGGAGGGGAAAAATGTTGCAGTATGTTATGCTGAAACTCAAACCACACTGGGATGTAATTCTGATAGTCTCTTTGTCACTACTGTTTTTCTTATTTGTGGCCTAAGAATTCCCCCCGCCATCTCTCCCAGAGAAATACTGTATGTACTATGTGACATTTCACTATGTATTTTTTAAAACAGAGTGTGAATTAAAATTTACTTCGTTTTGAGAATTTTATGGGATGGGGAATTCTGGAATAAATGAAGACATCCTCTGGTTTGGAAGGACTGTTCGTTGGGCTGTGTCATGGAAGACCCATAAACTAGCAACTTGATAAAAAGCCTCTTAAGGATCCAAGGAGTTTATGAGAGAATTCTTCTTATAAATGAACCCAAATTTACAAAGGCGTTGCTGAAACAACAGAATTACTTGCAAGATATTTTATTTTCATCTTTTTATTCCCACGTTCTTTTTGTATGCATTTAGAGGTGCTAGGTGAGTGGGGTGAGCATCTTAGTTCCTTCAATAAGGAAATAAATGTTCTTAAAGTTGCTTCTGGTTATAGCTTTTATCAATTACAAATATATTGTTTTAAACTGAGAAGTCATACTACCACCCTGAAGCGATGAGTAACTGGTCCGAATAGGAGATTCAATTTTGGTACAGTAAAATGCATAACTAATAAAAGCGTATCAATTATTTTTGAAATCATGACTATTAAGAACATCTAAAACTAGCATTCTCTTTTCTAACAGATTGTTTTCAGATAAGTAGCGTCTGATGATGTTAAGAACGCAACAAGGCCATGTTAACTAGAAATGATCTTTAGAAAACTTAAAGCTCATCATTCCCAAGAATCTTTCCAGGAAATATACTTAACATTCATCAAGAGGCAAATGTCTAGCAGTAATATGAATATTATCAAACCATATATATCTCGATACCTGTCTTACAATCTTCCTTATTTAATTGCTGGCTTATTATCTTTACCAGGAGCTACCACACTTTGCAATACCATTTGTTGAGTGGAACAAAATATTATACTGTTTCTTCTAGGAGAAAGAGCTTGTATTTTGAACCACACAGTCTCTAACTCTGACATTTTACAGCAAGTTATTTGATTCACATCAGAAGTCTCAGATTCTTTATGAAATAAATGTACTCAGTGTTCACTCATTCATTCATTCTTTCAAGAACTGTTTGTGAGCTTCCAGTTTCCAGACACCTTGTTTAACTCTGCCGATATATGCAGTCTCTACCCTTTAGGAGTTTCTAATCCAGTCAACAGGGGAAATTACACGAAACCACATGAAGTAACATACCTGCTCCAGTCTGGAGTAAATCATAGTAAATCATATGGAATCCCCATGTATTTTTCTCTAATGCCTGCCTAAATGCTTTGTTTTCTGTATGTTTTGTTTCCTAGCACTTAGTCAGCATGCTAAGAGGCAACTCCACTTGGCTGAGAACCTGATCTCCACCTATTAATCTCATGACCTTGAAAGCCAGTTATTATGTTGAAACTGTAAATATACACGAGTTCCTCAATTAACCAAGATGAACCTAAAATGTTCTGGTTCATTAAATTTATGGGTTAACAGAGTTAAAGTAAAAAGTCTTTTAGTTGAATACTTCCTGAAGATGTATCAGTGTATTTTCTGCCCCAACAAATACAGTGAAATCAAAAATAATACGAGCAAATTTACTTCCCTAACAAGAGTTAGGGCAGGGGTTTCCCTGGTGGTGCAGTGGTTGAGAATCTGCCTGCTAATGCAGGGGACACGGGTTCGAGCCCTGGTCTGGGGGGATCCCATATGCCGCGGAGCAACTAGGCCCGTGAGCCACAATTACTGAGCCTGCGCGTCTGGAGCCTGTGCTCCACAACAAGAGAGGCCACGATAGTGAGAGGCCCGCGCACCGCGATGAAGAGTGGCCCCCGCTTGCCGCAACTAGAGAAAGCCCTAGCACAGAAACGAAGACCCAACATAGCAATCAATCAATCAATAAATCTTTAAAAAAAAAAAAAAGAGGGCAAAGACTTCCACGTCTTTATGACATCTTGCACCAACATCATTCAGTGGCTGACAGGTCTCATTTGACTTCACAAAATATTATTTGGGGTCACCTTTTTAGCATCATAGAATTTTAGGGCTCAAAGAGACATTAAAAATCATTTAATTCAAAGTCTTACTTTTAGGCTTGAAGAACCTAAGACTCAGTGCAATTAAGAGAATTTGTCTTAGGTCATTCAGTTAGTGGCAAAATCTGAATTAAAACTCAAGAGAGCAGACTCCCAATCTAGTGGTATTTATTTTTCAAGGTATTACAGATTTATAAGACATAGGAGATTCAGGTGGATTTTCATTGACTGCTCAGAATATCCTAAAAATTGCCTTGGAAGTAGAGATTTGTTTCCTATCCTTTGTTTCCTTCTAATCAAAACCAAGGGCAACACAATTTCTGTTTAATTTTAGTTGCTTCTAAACCATAGGGACTTTTCTTATTTTGATATCACCACTGTTCTGAAAATAGTGTGGATTTCTGTATTAGCTTTTGAAAATCAAGTTAATACACTTCTTATATCTTGCGTAATAAAGCTAAGTAATCCACTCGCTGATTCAGAAACCCATCTGCGTGCTGAACACCTAGGCACATGAAGCCAGTTCTGAACAGGATTTTTAACATTGTCTGATTGCCCTTGTTTTATGGTGTCAGGTCAGACAGCAACAGTTGAATGTAGTTTATTTCCTTGTGGTATAATATTTAGAGCATTCAAGAGTGTGTTAAGTGAAATGAATGCATACACAGTGTCTACATAAATGTAAATTTATTCATAATCAAGAGCAGAATATTTTCTATGGCATTTATCAAAGCAAATGTCCTTATATAGGTATTGCTATAAAATGAAGCGTGTGTTTAAAACAAATAGGGACAATCTCATGTTTATATTCAGTTATTTTCAGATGTGCTATTAAACTTAAAAAAGATTATATTTCATCAAAAAACAAAAGGAACTACTGAGTATAAATTCCACAGTAATATCAAGGTCTTTTAAAAGACCTTTGTGTAAAAGTGTTATTTTGCATTAAAAAATGCTATCGCCTGTCTAAACTGTGTTGATTCTAGGGTTTTATTAAGTGACTGTTCTTTCGAGACAGAAGTGTAATGTAAACCAGAATATAATAATAATCAAGAATATTTGGGGGTCATTTAAACCTTCATTTAAAAATATAAGACCTACATTTTCATACTGCACATTGCTTTTCAAATGAATACAAGCCCCATGGGGAAATAACCTTATTAATCCAAGCATTTTCTAAAAAGCCCTCAACATTTATGACATTCTACAAATAACAAAAAAGAAATAATTTCTGATAATCCCAAATTAGATTTGGAAAAATCTACTGATTCAGATGGTTATTCTATTGTTTTGCATAATATAAAATAAATATGTAGGTATTAGATCAGCAGAATTTTCACTTTGTATTTGAAGTGAGTTTTCAGTGTAAATAGCAATACAAGAGAATTTTGCATTTTTTTTTTAAGTGAGGCATGGAGAGAAGATGAGACAAAGAAAGAAGCAAGGGGAGTGATGGGGACAGAGAAACTGATAAAAGTAAAGTGAACTTACTCCCAGCTTGATGAAGTATTTATTACCAGGGAAAAGGTACTGTAGCACATGATCCTGAAAAAGTTCTGTACTGTTATAGACGACATCCCAAATTGTAAAATCATGCGTGTGATTTGAAATATATAGTATATAGCGCTCCAGAATTCCGTTTACTTTTCTTGGTTGTTTCCACCTGGGAATGAAAAAATATAGCATTATTATAATCATACATTCAAGTCCAATCTGAAATGTGCAGGATTTTTAAAGGACACATATGAGAGAAAACCGAGACCAAGAGCGATAAATGTAAACAAGTATTAACTATTGGGAAGAGAGGTCTATTGAGTTTTAATTCAGTACTGCAATATACCTTGTACCTCACGTATTAGGAAATGGATCAGTAATATCAAAAATAATCTGAACGTGCCAATATGTGAAAGCTTCTTTCTGACTTCAAATGCTGGGGAACAAGACCGTCTTAGTTTATAATCAAAAAGAAGAAATATAATTGTGCTCTCTAATTCCAAATCATTGCAAATAATGCCTCACATATAAAAAGCCCAAGGTAAGTAAGTGGTCAGTTTTTCCCTTATTGAAGTTTGCACAGAATCTGCATACATGTGTAGCTCAGCCTGATTGCATAAAGACAAAATGGAAATTAAGTTGGCAAGTGATAATCAAAGGTTCCCAGAACCACTGAACTAATCACTTCTATGCATTTAATCACAATAAAATTAATTTTATGTCACAAACCCTTCCTTTGATTGAACTCACTGGGATTCTTGCATGAACCAGTGTGTGACAGTGACAACATTTCTACTTACTGTACGGATATAGTTCTAGAATCCAGGACGGTCAGAACTGGGGGATCCACATGGTCTGGTGGCAGCTGTGCCGTGTACAGTATGACCAGGGAACTGTTTGTACATCCCACATGTGTGCAAGCACTGAGTAGAAACTGGTGGGGCGTAAAGGCCGCTAAATCTAGGGGGTGGAGGAAACAAGAATTTATTTACCATCATAATTTTGATTCAGAAGATCTCACTTATTCTCTACTTTCCTACTTCTTAGAACTTTTAAGTTTAAAATAAGAATCAATAGACATACAAATCAATAGCAATAAAATATAGGCTGTTTTATCCTTTAAATATACTATGGTCAGTTGTAAATAGAGAAGTGTCAGTCAAACTTTTTCTTTTAACAAATTTGACTGTCTTCTTGATTGTCTGTGACCGGGTAAATCATTTTCTGAGTTTAGAGTTCGTTCAAGGGCTCTGTTAAAAAATAAATGAGACATTTAAATTATTTTAAAGACATATTTGAAGACAACAGGTCTGGCTTTTGAAATGCAAATAGATAGCTTGTAACAGTGACTTTGCTCTTGTAATTCCTTTTGTTGAATTTTTTTCTTCTCCTGTCCACCTGACCAACTACATATTATTTGACCTTCAAGTTGTCCAGGCTCAGTGCAAATGACAATTTCTTTCTTAAGATTTCCCAAACGCACTGGGCCGTGACCCCTGGCACAAGGTGGAGCTGTCATCCTCTCCTTTGTCTCCCAGGGTTTTTGCACATGCATTTGGCATAGTGCTTACAACACTGTGTCATAATGATTTGTTTCCATGACTATCTGATCCATCAGACTGGACACTGTAAAGGGAGCAATGGTGCTATATTCATTTTGCATCCTCAATATCTAGCACAATGCCTGGCGCATTGTAGGTTTGAATATATGTTTGAATAAATGAAGAAAGAATTAATGAATGAGATGATCTAGATATAGTTGAGTGAGGTATAGTTGATCAAGAGAGTGGGCTAGTACCCTAGCCAGAAATAATCTCTCCCTCCCCTGAACTTCCCTGGTACTTTATACTTATCTGCCTCTCTAATGGATACCATATTCCCTTGTATGAAAAGAAACTAATCTGTAATTTACTAATTTAATTCTAAAATACCCCAAACATTTCTTTTATAAAGGTACACAATAATTAGTTTGTTGAATGAATCTAAGCAAAGTTCAGTCAACTTTACCAAGATTTAAACCTCAGTCACATTTTTATACTACTAGAAATAATCATTATTTTCTGGAATACTTTTGAAATAAGGTAGTTACAATGTAAGCAACACATCTTCTTTAAAGATCATTAACCTTGAACCATTACAATTTCATGTTTAAAAGATGAATGAAATGCAGCCTAGTTCAGGGAAATAGATACTGCGTTGCACTGACAGCAAAAGTAAACTGGGAAGAGAACACTTTGATTTTCACGCAAAGTATAATCAATTGGTTAAACATGTAGGCCATCAGAAGAAAGGCAAAAACATTTTTTACACTAAATATAGTTACTCTAGAACAAAAGGCGATTATCAAGAAGAGACTTGCAATGCTTTTGATTAAGGCTTGTTTGCTTCACAACTTTATCCTATAAGTACTCGATGGTATCAAGTTGAGGGGGGGGGCACCCTCAGGCAATGGGGTCAGAAGATAAGTTATAAGGACACTTTGAAGTTGGTGTTGAAACAGCATGGCCTTGCCAGGGACTTCTGAGAGATGGCAGGAACAGCTACACCATGTGTGCACAAATCAGACAGAACTGGGGTACTTTCATTTGGAGAAACAGTCTATGAAACTTACAAAGTTAAAAATCATGAGAACGGTGGCCTCAGATGCTACAAAGAGAGTAAACTATTATTTACTGTGGGAAAACTTCAGGCACAAAACATGTCCTACTAGCAGGTCCAATCTTGGCCCAAACTGTAATGTGTTAATATGCTAACATATTATATCTGCCATTTCCCTGTTTTCGTCATCTTCTCCTTCTGATTCTCAGGAACTTGGTGACCGCAGCCTCTCGTCCCTCCCATTTGTCCGAATTTCTTGCATTCCTGAGAAAGGGAAGCTGGGGATTTGACTCAAAAGCCAGTTTCAGGAGCAAAACCAAGGAGGACACAGAGCCTAGAGGAAAGGGGGAATCCTAGATGGGTAAGTCAGTGCAACTAGGGAAAAGCTGTAGTATTTGAACATGAGACTACAACAGTCTTCTCTGAAAGGACATGCCCCAGCAAGAAATTGTATTCCATGGGGCTGATTCCAAGTGACTTTGGACTATTTTACATGAGAATCTCTCCCAGCCATACCAGAGTGTCTTGGTCAGCTGCAAACCTGACTGGATGCTACAATGCTCTTTTGCCAGTGAACTCTTTGTGGTGGGCAGTTTTCTTGCTTTCTTACATTCTAGCTTGTGGAGGCAGGGATTTGGCTACCTAATTTGCAGGTGGTGAAGAAGTCATAGCGTTCAAAGGTGGCCTGAGACTTACTTGTATGTGTTTGTTGGGACAGACTTGCGTATCTGGGTGTCCTTAGTTACCTTGAGCTGGTGGGGTCAGAAGGCATCATCATAGTATCACCATATCAAGTATCTCCTTATCATAGAATGCCCCATTCTCTTTTACGCTACAGCCTCCATGCTTTGAAGGTGACCTTAATTGAGGAACTCCTAAACTCACGTAGAATATCTACTCCTAAACTCACCCAGAATGGGAGTATGTTCCTGTATTAGTTCCAGGATTACTGTCTGTGCCGGGATTCTACTCTGACAAAATAAGCTCCTCCATAGACTGGAAAGCATCCATGTATAGGATGGTCAGGACTGGGGGAGACCAGGATGAGGAAGTGAGCCTGCTTAGAAGGGTCATGTTGCTAGAGAGAGCCAGTATGACTGGTGACCCAGGATTGAAGTAGAAAATACCAAATCTTGTCAAGTCCTCCATTCATAGTTAGGGTTTACCCCAGACTACTTATGGGTGAGCAAGTTGTTGCATTTTCGGAGATACAGAGTGAAGTAAGCCAGAAAGAGAAAAACAAATATCGTATATTAATGCACATATGTGGAATCTAGAAAAATGATACAGATGAACCTACTTCCAGGGCAGGAATAGAGATGCAGATGTAGAGAACGGACATGTGGACGTGGGGGGCAAGGGAAGGGTAGGATGAATTGGAGATTAGGACTGACATATATACACTACCATGTGTAAAATAGATAGCTAGTGGGAACCCCTATAAAGCACAGGAAGCTCAGCTCGGTGTTCTGTGACAACCTAGATGGGTGGGATAGGGGTGGGGTGGGAGGGAGGTCCAAGAGAGAAGGGATATATGTATACATATAGCTGATTCACTTCATTGTACAGCAGAAACGAACACAACATTGTAAAGCAATTATACTCCAATTAAAAAAATGGCTTTAAAAAAAAATGGCTCTATGTGAGCTGACATGGATCCTGGTTCCAGGGGGCCAACCAGGTGCCATGAACTACTGGGTGGGTGCAGCATCTGGGTCTGTAGCAGCTGATTCAATATTTGGATATTCCAGGAGCCTGGTATTGTGAGAGATGACCTGAAGCCTGAGGGCATAAGGGCTGGCTTGGAGCTAGGGCAAGCCTGGACCTGGAACTACATGAATCAGCCTGTGACCTGGGGCCTCAGGAGCTGGCTTGTAGTTGTTGGGAGCTGGTTTTGCACATGGTCAGGCCAAGGGCCTGGGTATGTGTGTTGGAGCTGGACTTAAAACTGGGGCTGTAAAGGCTGGGCCTGGTAAACGGGATCTGCTTGGGACCACTGGAGCTGGCTAGCACATGGGTGGGCCAGTGGCCTGGTTTCCTGTTGGACTGCTGAGAGCCTGGAGCTAGGGAAGACATCTGGAACTGGAGGAGTCACCTGGGGCCACTGGAGCCTGGTGCAGGGTTGAGCTGGGGCCTTGGGTTTGCAGGGGCCTACTAGGAACCTGGTGTTGTGGAAATTGCCTAGTGCTACAAAACCTGCTTGGGGCCACTGGAGCCAGAAGGTGCAGGGTAAATCAGGAGCCTAGATTCATGGGAGTACACATGGAGCTACCTGGGGCCTTAGGAGTCGGCCTGGTGCTGGGACAGACCAGATATAGGATCTTTGGTGAAGTCAGGTGCTCACTTTACTCTCCTTCTCCCATGTCTCTCTCCATGCTGGGCTGCTTGGGTTTGGGGGAGGAGGGATGGGGATAATGTGAATCTATCTTTCTTACCCTCCCCAATGCATCTTTCTTATTTCTGTGCTTCACCCATGTGCTATAACCCCTAACCTGGAATCCTTGGCTCTTATGAAGGTATTTTTGTGTGTGGATAGTTGTGATATTTCTTGCAGGGGGCAAGGCAAGAAACCCCTGTGCCACCATTTTGCTAACATCACTTCAAGAGGATCTCTGGATATGTTTTAAAGGCAAAGATATTAAGATTCCTCAGTGCATTGTAGGTAGAGGGCAAGAAAGAAGAGCCATGGTCAACTCCATGTCTTGTGGCTTGAGCAAAGGCAAGGACAAAGTAACCATTTGTTGGGTTGAAGATCACATACAAAACAGGTTTTTAAGGGGAAGATTAAAAAGTCATGTTTTACGGAGCTGAAGGAATCAGGCTTACTGACTTCAGACTATACTACCAAGCCACAGTAATCAAAACAGTATGGTACTGGCACAAAAAGAGACACATAGATTAATGGAACAGGACAGAAAGCCCAGAAACAAACCTACACACCTATGGTCAATTAATCTATGACAAAGGAGGCAAGAATATACAATGGAGAAAAGACAGTCTCTTCAATAAGCCGTGCTGGAAAAACTGGACAGCTACATGTAAAAGAATGAAATTAGAACATTCTCTAACACCATATACAAAAATAAACTCAAAATGGATTAACGATCTAAATGTAAGACCAAATACTATAAAATGCCTAGAGGAAAACACAGGCAGTACAGTCTTTGACAGAAATTGCAGCAATATCTTTTTGGATCTTTCTCCTAGAGTACTGAAAATAAAAACAAAAATAAACAAATGAGACCCAATTAAACTTAAAAGTTTTTGCACAGCAAAGGACACCATAAACAAAATGAAAAGACAACCTACAGAATGGGAGAAAATATTTGCAAATGATGCAATTGACAAGGAAATAATTTCCAAAATATACAAACAGCTCATACAGCTCAGTATCAAAAAACAAACAATCCAATCAAAAAATGGGCAGAAGATCTAAATAGACATTTCTCCAAAGAAGACATACAGATGGCCAACAGGCACATGAAAAAAATGCTCAACATTGCTAATTATTAGAGAAATGCCAATCAAAACTACCATGAGGTGTCATCTCACACCAGTCAGAATGGCCACTGTCAAAAAGTCTACAAATAATAAATGCTGGAGAGGGTGTGGAGAAAAAGTACCCCTCCACAACTGTTGGTGGGAATGTAAATTGGTGCAACCACTATGGAGAACAGTATGGAGGTTCCTGAAAAAACTAAAAATAGAACTACCATATGATCATGCAATCCCACTCCTGGGCATGCATCAGGAGAAAACTCTAATTCAAAAAGATACATGCACCCCAATGTTCACTGCAGCATTATTTACAATACCAAGACATGGAAGCAACCTAAATCTCCATTGACAGACGAATGGATAAAGAAGATGTGATATGTGTATGTATATGTGTGTGTGTGTGTGTATATATATATATGCATACACACACACACACATATATATGTATGTATAGTGGAATATTACTCAGCCATAAAAAAGAATGAAATAATGCCATTTGCAGCAACATGGATAGACCTAGAGATTATCATACTAAGTGAAGTAAGACAGACAAAGATAAATGTCATATGATATTGCTTATATGAGGAATATAAAAAAATGATACAAATGAACTTATTTACAAAACAGAAATAAACTTGCAGACATAGAAAACCAGCATATTGTTACCAAACAGGAAAGGTGGGGAGGGATAAATTAGGAGTTTGGGATTAACATATACACACTACTATATATAAAATAGACAACCGACAAGGACCTACTGTATAGCACAGGGAACTATACTCAGTATTTTGTAATAACCTACAAGGGAAAAGAATCTGAATAAATAAATATATGTATGTACATATATATATATTTAACTGAATCACTGTGCTGTACACCTGAAACTTACACAACACTGTAAATCAACTGTACTTCAGTTTAAAATAATTCATGTTTTAGACATGGCAAGTTTGAGAAGTTAATTAGACGACCAAGTGAAGAGGTCAATTAGGCAATTTGAATACAAGTTTGGAATTTCAAGAAGAAGTCATGGCTTGAGATGTAATTTGGGAAGTCATCATCATATAGATGGCATTTAGAATGGATGAGAACACAAATAGAGTGAGTACAGACAGAAAAAGAAAAGGTATGAGGACCCAAATCCAACCTTAAGCTGTCAGGGGAAAAAAGCAGAAATCAACCAAGGAGACAGAGAAAAAGCAATCAGTAAGCTATGAAGATATGATGTCCTAGAATTCAAATGAAGCAAATGTTTTATGGGTGATAGGTCTAGTAAGAGGAGGACTAAAAATTGACCACCGAGTTTAGCAATATGGCAGTCACTGGTATTTGTGCGATAGAAGTTTCAGTGAAGTTATGGGTGTCAAAGCCTGACTCCAGTGGCTTTGTGAGGGAATGAGAGAAGACAAATTAGAGACAGTGAATATAAGCAACTTTTTCAAGAAGTTTTGCTGTAGAGGAAAGCAGAGAAGTGAAACAATAGATGGAAGGTGAGTAGAGTCCAGAGGAGATTTTTTTAAATAATTAAATGAGATAAAAATTATGTTTGCTGATGGGAATGACCCAACACAGAGTACAGAATTGGTAATGGATGTAAGAGGAGAGGGTTGCTGGAGCTTTTTCCTTGACCATGTGAAAGACTGGAACCAAGTATGAAAGTGGAGAATTTGTACTTAGAAGGAGCAGGGACAGATAATTTATGGTAACAGGAGGGAAGGCAGATTATGTGGGTACAAATGCTGGTAGGTAGGAAGATGGTGGTGGGAGTGGGTGTGGATTTATCTTATAACTGCTTCTGTTTTCTCAGTGAAGAAGGAAGCAAGATCATCAGTCCAGAGTGATCTTTTGATTCCCCAGAGTAACACCCTGCAGTGGCCACCTATTGCTCTTAGAATGAAATATACTTGTGGTCAATGAGATCCTACTTCATCTGACAAATGCTTACTTCTCATGCCTCCCATAAACTAGACATTTCTGTCCCTTCATGTTCCTCCAACACTGCAATCTCGCACCTCCAGGCCTTTGCAGGTGCTGTTTCTTGAAACTAAAATCTGTTTTCTCTTTCTTTGTACTTGGCTGAATTTATCTCATCCTTCAGGCTTATCCCCCTCTGAGTGGTCTTTCTTGATAATCTAACAGCATGGCCACCACAATCCATCCCCAGGTACTCTCTGTCATATCACTTTGTTTAGTTACCCATTATTATTACCAAAACATGTCAGAAATTGCCTTGTCATTGATTTCTTGACTTTATATCCCTCCCAGGGGAAGGTAAACTCTTTGAGTACAGAAAGATATTTTCTATCATGTTCACCAAGATGTCTTCAGGATTGATGAGAGCTAATTAGCACAGTTTTACTTGTTGAATAAATGAATTGGGCAAGACCGGAGGGAGACCTCTATCTATGCCCCTTACCCAGATTGCCAAATTTTCTCAGACATAGAGTAATATCTAAAAGTCCCCAAGACTCTATTGAATACAATTTGTCAGACCAATGTAATTGTAAGATGGAGGCGATTCACTATTTAAAGACAAGAAAAAGGCAAAGTTGTACTTGTTTGAATGCCAAAACATAATTCTCAAACATGAGACTTCATTAAAAAACCCAGAAGACAGAGATACACCAAAATATTAAAGAATATGTGGTAATATATGCAATGGAATATTACTCAGCCATTAAAAAGAATGAAATAATGCCATTTGCAGCAACATGGATGGACCTAGAGATTATCATACTAAGTGAAATAAGTCAGACAAAGACAAATACCCTATGATATTGCTTATATGCTGAATCTAAAAAAATGATACAAATGAACTTATTTACAAAACAGAAACAGACTCACTGACTTAGAGAATGAACTTATGGTTACCAGGGGGAAGGGTGGGGGAGTAGTTTGGAACTGACATGTACACACTGCTGTATTTAAAATAGATAACCAACAGGGACCTACTGTATAGCACAGGGATCTCTGCTCAATACTCTGTAATAAACTAAATGGAAAAAGAATTTGAAAAAGAATAGATACATGTATATGTATAACTGAATTACTTTGCTGTACACCTGAAACTAACAAAACATTGTTAATCGACTATACTCCAATATAAAATAAAAATTTAAAAAAACTACAATCTATTATGGAGAAAAATTTTAAAAAATATATTAACAGTGGTTTTCTCGAAGTGAGGGCATGCAGATCAGTTAAGTTTTTTGGTTACATATATTTTTCAACTTCTGTGATATACATGTATATATTAGATGGAGAAAAGACAACCATAGTTTACCAATATCAATTCATTATTTAAGAAGATGTATGCCCAAGACCTAGTTGACATATGCGCTATTACACTTCCTATGTCATCATACTTCTCCTTTCCTCAATGACTTCAGCATTGGCTCAGTTTTCTTTTCAATCATAATCCCTTTTTTGGCAGGTCCAACATCCTCAAGGATGACTCATCTCTGGATCTGGCTGCACTTTAACTTCCTCAAATGTAATGCCCTTCACTTCTGCTTCATTTATTCAACAGGCAGCATAGTTATACCCACTACTTGATCATCTTTGGAACTATTTCCAAGATTCTTAATCTAAAATATGCCCTCTCTGACCACAAATTGTTAAATTCCCACCTCTTCCACTGGTCATATCCATACAATCACTCCTTTGCCACCACATAATGTACAGCCTCTTAGTATCTTCTTATTTCCAGAGTATTCGAATATTTGCATTTTCCTTGCTATGATCTTTGATCACCCATTTGAAAGCCATTCTCTTGGGTCCCTAGAGTTTTCCACCTCCCCAATCCTCTTCTGTATCTGCTTTCCCAATTCCTAGCTCTGGATAAATCTCATCATCTTATTTCTCTAACACTTCTCATGTCTCTGAGATGTGACTGAGAGGCACTGCTGAACATCCTGAAAGAAGCTACTATAATTCTAGGTTTTCCAATTTGAAATGGATCCTTGTCACTCCTCAGCAGTAGCTGTGTTGTTACCCTGTTTCTCCCTTCATTGTATTGACTTTTTATTTTTCTCCTTTCATGGCTTGGCCAATTCTCTGGAGGAACCAGTGGGGTCTAAAATTGGAGCCCTCAGGGATAACTTCCTCCTCTGAGCCTCTGTCATCCTTGGTATCTGTACCACAGGATCTGAGATCAATATGGTTGTCATCTTAACCTATGTCTTTTTTTCTTCTGCTCTTCCCTACCCCTGACCCTCATTTAAATTCTCATTTAAATTTTCCTCAATCAAATTATACCGTCAGAATTTATCTACAAAATAGGAACTCATTATAAAACAGAATGTGTCTGCTCAGGAAGCAGAAAGAGAACCCTCCTGGACAGAGGGGAACAGAGAGGGTTCGAGGTTCAGATATAATGTTTGGAAGAAACAAGAAGTGCATAGACCCTCCTCTTCTCCACCTCAGGTTCCCCGTATTGATGGAATAAAGACAGAAGGAAGAAGAAATAAATGTGCAGGCTCTTGGGAAGAGGGGCTCTGATCCCTGTTTCCAAGGTAGAGTTCCAGGGTGGAGACAGACCCCAGCCAAAGTAAAGACCTTGGTGTATGTAGGCAGGCAGTGCCACAGGAAACACTGCAAAGACTTCAGCTTCCCAGATGTGACTCAGAAGCAATGAAGATATATACTAGATCTGAGCGGGTCATCTCAGTAGTGATCCTTTTGCATAGAGGAGGAAGGCATCATGTATGGCCACACTCTAAATGCCAAGAAACTATGGAAGACCCTGGAAGGTTTCACACCATAACGGGAGGGGAGGGGACCCCTGAGAGTGACTGTGGTTCATTTGCTACTATTGTATGGGAGTAAGTCAGATATTAAGTCGAGCTATAGAAATAAATATATAGATATTCACAGAAATAGAGCTATATAGGTAGATGTCTTATCAACTGAGATTTATAAAGCCTCCACGCTCAACTGGCACTTCATTTATGCCTATGGTGACCATACAGCCAAGATTTTCAAACCTATGCAGAATCAACATTTTCTCCATTTTTTAAAAGATATATTAATTCTCACACACAAAATAATTTGTTAGGTCATATATCTGGTTTGGGAAATATGATTGCTATGTCTTTGCTACAATAGGAACTGAGGCTTTCCTTTTGATTCTGAAAAGTTAAAACCTATCAACTCAATAGTACAAAGAGAGCCAGTCTGATTAAACAGCTTTTTTGACTTTCCAGTCATTTTAATGCTTGTCCTGTCCACCCCAAAGTAGATTATTCTCAATGTATTTCCATAAGAAGATGAAGTGTCACTAGTGTACTTTGAATGATGAGGGATGAAAAAAAAGAAGGGGCTAGAACCTAACATGATACATGGTAGAAGAAGCTGCCCAGGTGACCTGGTTGGGAAATCCTTGGTGAAATGGGAGGAGATGGTGAGGATGAGGGAAAAAAAAATTAGAGAAAGAAAAAAGGAGACAGCAGCAGGTGGGGGAAAAGAGTAGCTGTGTGAAAAAGGAACAAATGGAATGGGGGATTTTTAAAAAAAGAATCAACTAAAAAAGTGAAAAAGTTCCAGGGGAAGCAGACTAAGGCATTCTTTGGGAGTGAAGCCATAAACAAATTCACTAATTTAAAATTTAAAGCAAAGAGGAATATAATGATAATTCTCTCCTCCCTGCATAACTGCAACTGATTTGGTAATATGTCTGTAGAGATGTGGGTAGGTCCTTCAAGGGCAACGTAATGGATCAATGGATTCAAACAATCACAGGTATGTACACAAATCTGAGTCAGTAAATGGAGGGTGGGGGAACCCTAAAAACATAAGGCCACTGTTTGTCAGAGCCCCTTAGCAACAACATCTTGTTTCCCATTTGCTTGATTGCATCATTTGCATAAGATCAAACACAGGGAGTTGTGGACAGGGAAAAACAGTTCACTCTACTGTGCATTAGAAATGGATCCACAGGCATTATCCTGAGACGCGTTACAAGGAAACGCATCCTGGTGCAAGGAAACCTCACCGATTACTGTCAAGCAAACTATAATTTACAATACAGGCCATGAATTACATGCTATTTTACCATTGATTTCATGCTGTTGTTGGGAGAATTTCATTGATCTCAATTTACAAAATGAACCAATAAATAGGCAATGATTTTAACTCCTGGCGTAAAGTGAGGAATTTCTATCTTCTCATTGGTTTCTCCCATCAGAAAATTAAAAAGCAGGTTTTGCTTCTTTATCATCTGATGCATGTTCTCTGGTTCTTCTACTGAGAACTTCCTAGTATTATTTCGCAGAGGAAAAATACAACTTTTCCCTGATTTTTCTCTCTTCTTTCTGTGCATCCTGCCTACAGATCATCACCTGGATGTTGAAAACTGTGGGAACCATCTAGGTAGTTACTGACCACAACTCCTTCTGTCATTTGGTATTCCAACTTGAAAACCAGCGCTAGGGCATCATTCAGTGAGAACACATCTTAGGAGGCAAGACCTAAAAGGTGCTGTGCTTTCCACAGATGCCTGCAAAGCAATGAGCTTTGCCAGAGCGCACGTGGTACGCCAGGGTGCATGCATCTCTGCCAGTGTATAGACCTTGCTCCGCTTCTGCTTCTCAGCCTTTCGATTCCAGAAAAATCAGATTCTGACCTTATAATTAATAAAAGCAGAGGCTTTCTTTAGCCTGAACACCATTGCTCTTCTGTTCCTCATAGAAACCTTAACTTGAACCATGCTTCTCTTTGGCCGGGTGAGCAATTAACCATGACCAACATCCAGTGCTGCGCTTTCAGACTAATTCGCAGAGCTGGAATCATTTTGCCCTGGTAATGACTCAGACATAAGACCACACCCAAACTACATGACTAAGCTCTACAAATTTTCTATTTGTGCTTACAATATTTCCCACTTCATCAGAGAAATCCACATCCATCCCTTTCATCAAAACCCTATTCAAAGATTATATTACTCATGGAGCATCTCCTGATTCTCAGTGGGTGCTTTGTTTACACTCTATTTATTTGCCCTTTTAACAAATCTCTGTTGTGAGCATCTTTATCTCAGTCATAGGTATTCACGGTGGCGGTGGGGGGGCGGGGATTACACTCCATTTGAGAACAAGGATGCATCTTATAGGCATCCCCTTATGACTCCTAATACTTTGGACATTCCTGATGGTTGAAGAGTGAAAACTTCATCGCAATAAGACAACTGGAAATAAACAGAGGAAAACCTGGGCTCTCCCACCACATGCCATCAGGATAGCAGCAGGTGGCATGTGGTGGAGGAGCCCAGCCTGCTGGGAATTGTCAGGCACTAGTTTGTCTAGGATAATGAGGGATGATGCGTCCTCATTTTCCTCTTTCTCTCTAGCTGGTTAGAACAAAAGGCTTCCATGCAAAACTCCTTAGGATGACAGATCTGAGTCTCTCTACTACTCAGTTTGTAACAAATTACAGTATATTTGGTCCAAGGTTGTTTTTCTTGGCTAGTTTTATAATAATATAACCCTAGAGCAGAATCACCTCCCTGCACACTCCACCCCTGCTTCACACTAACATCCCACCCACTCCTCTACGTTGCCTCTGGAGAGTGAGAGGCAGAATTAGGAAGTCAGTATCTGGCTTTCAATTTTCATAAATGCTTTTAACTCACAAACCAAAGAGAGAGAATTGAGATAAGATTCCAGGAATATTATTTGAAAAAGTTTAGACATATAACTTATCTAAATACTTCTTGCAAAACTGGGGAATTTTCCCCCAGATTTAGGTAGAAATTTGCTACTCTCATATTCTTTAGTAGTGCGTGTGGATTAGTTTTGGGGAAGCAGAGATCATCTATTTGAGTTGAGGGCACTGAACAAGAGAAATATGAGTATTAGAACTAATGAGACTTATTTGTATATTCAGATTAATGAGATCTGTGAAATTTTGAGATAAATCTATCTATATCCATCTATTTATCAAAAAGGAGATGATAGCATTTAAATTGGTTTTAAAGCAGTGGAGACAGAGGGAGAAGACATCCTGGATGGGAAGAGTTGGCAAAAGGCATTGTTGTAGAATAATTCAGCACAAGCTTGGTGAGAAATGTTTAGCTTAGGTCAACAAAGTTCAGTTTAGCTCAGGTGCAGGACACACAAAAGAAGTAAAGGAAATAATGCTAGAAAGACAGGTTGGGGCCAGATTGGAAAGACCGTTGGATTCCAGGTTGGTAACTTTGCAGTGATGATGCAATGGACCCAAATATAATGGAACTGGGGGTTAGGAAATCTTTATCTAGTTCTTAGTTAAAGAACTAAGAACTGCCATTAGTCTGCATGAATTTGGGCAAAACACTTGCCCTCACTGGCTCTTGGTTTCTTCATCTGTAAAAAGACAAGTTTGTGTTCAGTGCTCTCAGAGGTTAAACTCTCTACTGAATGTCTATTTTTCTAAGAAAACTTGACGTTCAGAAAATTGTGATAAAAGTTTCTACTTCTTGGATATTTGCTGTAATAGTTACAGAGGCTTGGAGAGGATCACCTGTTTAATTCATCATAAAATCCTCTTGCAATTTCATTTGGAATGAAATACTAAGCAAATTGTCCTGCATATAAGAAGAGAATGTGTAACATGAGCACAATGGATTCCCAGAACGTAAACTGTAATGTTAGGGTGCAAATACCTTATTAAAATTATGTTTCAACATCAATTTGTGAAAATACAATGCATCAAAAGCAACCACTGCATTTTTAGAAGCTGATGAAGTCTTCAATGAAGTCTAGTCTTCACAGCTAGAAGTAGTTTGGCCCATTATAAGACTTTTACTGAATTGTCTATCCTTGAATCACTTCCATACAATGACAGGTTTTTCTCTTTTAAAACAGTAATTTTCAAAGAATAGTCTTTTGACATTCCTTCAGAAAAACACTTATGCTGCAAGTGTTCACATTATGACAATGTCTAACTTTTTCCCTAAATTAATTGATATTTTACTGATGATTTCTTAAAAGTTGTATATCTGTGATGATTAGTTTTATGTGTCAACTTGGGTAGGCTATGTTGTCCACTTGCTTAGTCAAAGACTAGTCTAAATGTTGCTGTGAAGGTATTTTTTAAATGGGATTAATATTTATAATCAGTTGACTTTAAGTAAAGCAGATTACCCTCTATAATGTGGGTGGGCCTCATCCAATAATTTGAAGGCCTTAAGAGCAAAGACTGAGTGTTCCCAAATAAGAAGGAATTCTGCCTCTAAACTGCATCATAAAAATTCTGCCTGAGGTTCCGGCCTGCTGGATTTTAAACTCAAGATGGCAACATGAACCCCTTCCTTGGGTCTCCCACCTGCTGATCTGCCCTACAGGTTTCAAACTTGTGCACCATCACCTGAGCCAATTCCTTAAAATAAAAATGTATCCTCCTCTCTCTCTCCACCCCTGCCCCCTCTCTCTCCCTCCCTCCTTCCCTCCCTCCCTCATTCATTTTCTCTCTTTTTCTCACCCTAATACAAGGAGGGCCTCAACTGGAGTATAAGATACATTTAGATTTCTCTGGATATATCTGGCCAGGCGGGTAGACAGCACTCCATGAGAAATGACAAGCAGCATTCTCAGCACTAGAGGCGGGTTTGGCAGTCATGGAAAGAGGGAGCAAGTGTGTGTGTACTACGGATTCAGCTATATCAGAGAATTCAGAACAGCTCATGTGATGGCCCAACAGAAGTCTGTCTGTATTGAACACTGGGAAACATTCTGAAGAATTTACCATTAAAGAAGAGGCTGGGCATGCTTTGGCTCTCAGAAGAGAGAGATCATTTTAAGAAAAGCCTTGTGTTTGTTTACTCAGATGTCTTCCAGGTGAGAGTAAAAGCAAAAAGACCTGTTTTGCTAAACTTTTTAAGATGCTGGAATGCATTCAGTATTCCTTTAGGACTCAAGAAAGAGTAATGCAAGGAAGAAAGCCATTCTTTTACCACCACTTTGATACCAGGAGGATGGAGAACATCAGCAAAGTACAGTAGTAGATGGGTAGAGGATCCAGCTGGGACAGCCCTACCTGGAAGAGCAAGCCTAGTGCCCACCTGGCCTGGGGGAATTTAAGGTGGCCCCTGATGGGAAACTACCCTCCCTGGCATAGCAGTGGGAGAGACTCAGGTGCCTGGTAGAAGAGCAGTGGAAGAGTAGCAGTGCTCCTGATGCCTGGATATGGGCATATGGGATATCTAGATCAGGGCCATGGAAATGTCTAATGGAGTTACTATGGCACTTGACCAATTGGTGTCAGGCTTGATCCTAAGTGCATGTGAGAAAATTCATATGGCTCCACAGAAATGCACGTGGATTACTTTGCAGGAGGCAGAGATCATCTACCAGAGGTGAGGGCAATGAAAAAATGAAATGAGTCTTAGAAGTAATGAGAATTATTTGTATATTCAGGTTAATGAGATCTGTGAAAATCTGAGCTAAATCTATCTATCTACCTATGTATCCATCCATCCAATCATCCATTAATCTATATCCACTTCAGAGTATAATCAATGGGTGCTCACTGTGTCCAAACTTGTGCTTTGGGAATCTGTATGTTTCTTAGATGGGCAATGTCTTTAGAGCATGGATTCAGGAGAGGAAAGTGAAAAATGGTACAGTTTACAGGCGATAAAAGACAGAAGTGGATCCCTTTCCTTCTTTTATATAACCCCCAAAAAACCTTCTCCCCTTTTCCTCTCAAAGACTGTTCAAAACAAACAAAAAACCAAACCAACCAACCAATCAAACAAACAAACAAAAAAAACCAGATTAAGACATGGTTATTGACCTTGAGCAGAGAAAATAACAAAACCTTATTTGGGTAATAAGATAGATAGATAGATAGATAGATAGATAGATAGATAGATAGATAGACAGACAGACAGACAGACAGACACAACTTAACCATATTTTATAAAAGTTAGAAAATATGATATAATGATACAGATGCAAGGCAATATATCTGAATCCAGGATGGCTTGGCTATACCTAATATAGCAAAAACATACATTAGTATTACATTTACATGTAAATCATTTAAAACAATACCTGACATAGAATAGTATTTGATAATTAGGAATAATGTTAATAAACATGATTATGTCCTTATTTATATAATTTGCATATTCCTAGTTTTTTTTCATTGAAGTAGTTATTTACATTTTGGGGGTAATTGTATGTATTCACATATTAAAAAATTAAACTAGTACACTTTAAAAGAGTACAACATGAAAAGCGAAATCTCCCTCACATTTCCAATTCATAGTACTTAAAATTTTAAACACTGGGATAAGAGACTTTGGAACAAACCAAAATTGTTATGGTGGATTTCACAGATAAAGCTGGTATTAACTGTACCTGAGTTTGGTTAATAATCATCTGATCAATTTCTTTTTTTTTTTTCTTTGATATAGTTGCTATCGCGTAAAGCTAAAACCCATTACAAAAGCAGGGAGACAAAACTTGAAATACTATTGGATGCATTATGGTGCAAGGAAACAAAAAATAGAGAGAAAAGGAATCAGCAAAGACTTGGGTTTGAGTTTACAGTCTTGATTTGTGTAAATATGAGTGAATCACTGAAGTTTTGGCTTTACTTTATAGTATATTATTTGTAACATCTCTACCTACAATTATTGTAAAGATAAAATAAGACAAATAGCCACAAAAGCATTTTATAAAGGAGAATGCATTACACAGGTAAGACCAAACAATTTTAAACTGTCAACAACAGCAGAAGCTAACAGATTCTTTTAATTTAAGTGCACTTCCACTAACTAATGCTCATAAATACTGCAAATAATGTACTTTAAAAATGTTTATCCTGTAGTTATCTAAAAGTCGGATAAAAATTTTCAGCTAAATCTAAAACATATAGTCAATTTTGGGGAAAGAAAGTATATTTATATGACAACATACACCTTCAGAAATAGCTTTTGTGTCATTTATTTCTTTATTCATTCCATAAATTTTTGTCGTGCATCACCTGCTATGTGCATCTACTATGTGTTTTATATGCTGAGAAACAGCAGATAAGATGTGTACAAGATATTTTCAGATATCTCTTCTGAACTACACATTGCTTTGGGTTATGTTTTTCAAACCTCAAAGATGCTGTGTTTTTTCTGGTGTAGATATTATTATATACCCATGATTCCAAACCACTTTAATTTTTATTGCTTCAATAAATTACAATATAAAACGGTAAGTGATTTGAGAAGAATATTTGTGCAAAATTATAAATGATAGTGTCTCTCTTGCGATGAAGACAGATACTTATAAGAGGAACTAATTTAGGGAAGAACTAAAATTCCACTGATTAACAACAAATTACAATGAGGATATTAGCGCCAAAACACTTATAGACACAAAATTGAAGATAATGTATTAGCATTAATATTTTACTATTAGTTCCTAAATGCTCACATTTTCAGGCTCTTAATTTTTCATATTACACAGTAAATCACATATAAAAATTAATTATGAGAGTATTGATAAAATGTAAATCCAGGTATTTGTTTACTCATGCTACTATACCCACAGACAAAGGGAAAATATAAATTACTATGTCCCTGTTTAATTTGTCTTACAGCCATCATCCCTTTGTCTCTTTATATTTGGTGAACAGCTTCACTATCACTGAAATTATAATGAACTTTCTTAGACTTTTCGTGATAGTAATTTTACAAGATTTCTATTTCCTTAATTACGCGCTGAAATGTTCCTTAAATATCTTGATTTACGTTTGGTTAATGTTAGTATCCATGAGCTAATTTTATTTTCAGCACATCTTTTAAAATAGTCTAGTTCTTTACAATGACAGATCGGAATACTGTTGTCATTAAAACAAAATAACGGAAAAAATAAGAAAGCCAAAGTTCAATTTTTATAAAATGTTTTTTCAGAGGAAGAATTCGATAGATGCTGAATTTGTGGAATGTCTACTCAAAAGTTTGTGCGAGTTCAGTTTACACTAAAAGTATGTAGTTTTATGAAAAACATTTATTTGATTTATATTTTAAAAACCAAGCTTAACTTTATAGCAGTGATTCGGCTGCAAGGGAACTCTCTTAAAATTATCTATATAGTCTTTTCGATACCCCGAGTTCCAACCTAATAGAATTTATGACAAGCATCCTCTTGATTTGTGCATAATAGAGCTACACAAGTGGCAGAAAGTGACTTTCTAATCTCCCCACATGAAATAGATATCCAAATATTTGCATATTTGGTAGTATATCCCTAGGAGTTGCTAGACTTGTATACATTTCCACAGTAGGGTGGAGAAAAAGTAGAGAGGGCAGTACAAGGATATCAACTTTGCAAAACAGTCTTTAAAATTTGGGATATATGAGACAAACTTCCTTAAACTATTGTAATTATTTTTTGGCAATTTTTTTTCTACTGTTCTAGGTTTGAATGCAACTGGGAAGTACAGTAAACACAGGGATGGGATTTTTAGTCAAGCAAGCAGGATGCCTTTGTTTAAGTCATAGGTCATTTACTAACACTCATATGAAGTTTCACACTTATAGTAAAACAACAATTTTATGTTTAAAATATATATCAGTCTTTTGTTGTGATTATATGGATTTGAATTGCATAACTACTTCAAAGGTTTAAAATGATGGATTTTTACATCCTTTAATATTAGCAAATGAGTCATATTTATAGCCATGGGATGGCACCTCTCAGGGGTTTTGCACAAATTGTGTGCTTATGAGCTTTGCATAGTCTGTGTAGTTGTGTGATACAGTGAAATAAGAAGCAAATATTTACCCAATGGATGTTAAGCACTGGGGTCATGTGTCACTTCTCTGATACCAATCAACTGGTCTGGCTGTCAGTTTCAGATAAATTAGTCTGTCTCTGAACATCCCTCTGAATACCAGTCTGGCATCCTGACACATTGTCCACATAATCATATCTAGTTTTCATATAAATGAAAAAATTGATTTCTTCACCCTGAAAACAATGTTTATTGTTCCTTTACTATATGTTGATAGCCTCCCATGTCTTCAGGATAGAACATGACAGATAGACTTCCTGCCCTCAAAGCACTCACAGTCTAGTGAGAGAGACAACTAAGTCAACCAATAACTCCAGTAGAGTAGGTGAAATGATATGAGAGATGGGAACCCAGAGAGGAAAACTGTAAGCTACATGTCTATACGTGCCAGGTCAGTCCTTAGTCAAACACTATTATATTGCCTGGGTCTTTTGCATAAATGGATGAATGAATGAATAAATGAATGAAAGAACCACAAATCAACAGCCTTGAAAATATTTTGTTCTAATATTCTTTAGGTTTTACTTCCCAAAAAAAAGGAAGGAAGGAAGGGAGGGAGGGAGTGAGGGAGGAAGGAATAGATATTTGTCTGTTTAATTTTCACTACCTTGGTGTGCAGTTGTAATACAATCATTGCAAAGTATACCTACTGTTATGGGCTGAATGATATCCCTCCAAAATTCATACATTGACTCCCTAACCCCAGTAGCTCAGAATGTGAATACATTTGGATACAGGGGCTTTAAAGAGGTGATTACATTAAAATGAAGCTGTTAGCGTGGGTCCTAATCCAATTCGACCAGTGTTTTCATAAGAAGAGGAATGTTGGACACAAAGGCACCAGGGATATGTGTGTAGAGAGAAAAGACATGTGAGGACATAGCCAGAAGGTGACCATCTGCAAGCCAAGAAGAGAGGCCTCAGGAGAAACCAAACCTGCTGACACCTTGATCTTGGACTTCTAGCCTCCAGCATTGTGAGAAAATAAATTCCTGTTATTTAAGCCACCCAGTCTGATATTTTGTCATGGCAGCTCTAGCAAACTACCATTTCTGTGAGTGGGTTAAAAGGATATATTATTCTTTCATGACCATAGTTAACTGAAGCAGGAATGACATGAGGTCATGCAGCAGGACAGTCATAAAAATCCCAGTTTACATTGCATAACTTTTCATTACTGACTTTGAAGAAATGGCCCCTCTCCTATCAATACTACACTCTGCAGACCTATATTTTCTAAATTTATCTCCTCAATTTATGAGTCCCCAAAATTAGACAGTTCCCATTTAACATAAGTAGGCTTGCTTTAAGCTTTAAAAACTAAAGCTAACATCTGATGACACATTTTAATTGACATGCTGTCTTTAAGAATACATTGATAATGTGATAAAGATATGAATGTTGTATTAATATTTTGACACCACTGAACATTATTAATATTGTAATAGAATTTCCCATCATTCTCTTACTTTAAACTTAGCTAGCTGAGATTTGTGAGTTGGGAGTCAGAAAAGTTACAACACCAAAATTTTAGTCCTAGCTTTGTCATTAACTAGCTTTATGATTCCAGGCAAATCAATTCAGTTTTCAGAATCTCTATTTCTTCATCTGCCAAATGGGAATAAAACTTTAACCTTTATATATCATTAGGTAATTGAAAGGCTCATAGAAACTGGTACATACAAAAATATTTTGAAAATATAAACTATCAAGAAAAATATCAGGAAAACTTTATCTGTTCTTGGGATGAGGAAAATCTATCTAGTTTTCTTATCTAAGGAAGAAACTATGAAGGAAGGTATTTCTAGATTTGACTGCAAGTTCAAACAAAAATGACTTCATTAAGAAACCACCATAAATGAGGTTAAAAAAAATACAAATGATAAAAATAGAAAAAAAAAGAATTATAGTGCCATGAAAATGGTAAGCAAACTTAATGTATGTTAAAAATATTTACAAAATATGAAGACTCTTTAACTTTAAATAACGCACAAAAACATTTGAGGAATTAATTGTGAGAAATTAGAAATGCATACATACAAAATGTTATATAAAAGGATGTTGAAATTGCAGTGTTGTTTACAATAGAGAAAAATTAGAAATAATCCAAATATTGTAATGATTTACTTAAATACATTGTGAAATATGTAAAAATACTGCACAGTCATTGAAAGCATAATTTAGAAAAGAACTTAGTAATTTGGTATTATGATCACTATGTATTATAGTGGTAAAAGACTGTAAAACAGTCTGACCCAAAGATATGTGTATATATGTGCATTAATAAAACAAGATTAGAAGATAGCAAATATATAAGTCAAAATGTAATTAGTCATGGTCTCTGGTAGGTGAAATTGTGGGCAAATTTTCTTTTACATTTTTTTCCAAATTTTTTTTTTAGTATTTATAATTTACCATTTTGTAATTATTTTCTTTTTATATTATGCTTAATTTTGAATGTTATCCATTCATATATATGCATGATACAAAATCTAAAAGATGGAAAATAACATATCAAAATTGTTTCCCTCTACTCTTGTTTCCCAATTATCCACTTCCTTCCAGGAGCTTAGCAATTATTATACATCTATGTGTACCTCCAGAGGTAGTCTAAATATATAATCAAATATACAAATGTTTGTATAGATATGCCTTTCTGCATGAGTACTTCACATTATACTTTGAAGAAGCTACCCTATTGGTAAAGATCTGCTCTTTCTATTAAATGACCGTACAATATAACAGTGTACATATTATTATTAGCCAGAACTTGTTTAATTAGTCTTCTATTGATGTTCATTAGGCTTTTCATGTATATTATATTGTGTTGCATTATGTTATGTTATATTACATTATATTATATTAGTATGTATGTCTGCATGTGGCTAGAAAAATCTGTAACTTTGGAACAATGTCAAGCATAATAAAATGTAAAAGTCTTCAAGATGTTTGGGAGACTACCTATTACTATGTTTTGATTACTTCTATTAGTGTTATATAGCCACTAGGTTTAAACTAGCTAACTGAAACCAAAGTTAAGGCAATGTATAACTGAGAACTTAAAGGTTCCGTGAAGTGTAACGCTCTGTCTTCAGCAATTCTTTTAGTGCCAGAAAAAAATAGGTGACATTTTAAAGTATATATGTTGAATATACACAAATGAATGGAGATAGGGTATCTAAGCTTTTTAGACTTGAGCTACAAAACTGATACCACAGGTGTGATGTACTGTTAATGGTACTAGGAGGGCTCTGAGATGTCCTATGCAGATGATAAAAATCAAGAAACGAATGGCCTTCCTTCAATACAAAAAAGAAAAATACTCTAAAAATTCATTTCTTATTTTGGAAAAAAAATCCATGCACTGACGGATTTGAGGGTCTCAAAAATGGGAGGAAATAGATCGACAAAATAGAGATTCAATTTTAAGAAAATAGACAGGACTTCACTGCTGGCGCAGTGGTTAGGAATCCACCTGCCAATTCATGAGACACTGGTTCGAGCCCTGGTCCGGGAAGATCCCACATGCCGCGGAGCAACTAAGCCCGTGCGCCACAACTACTGAGCCTGTGCTCTAGAGCTCACGAGCCACAACTACTGAGCCTGCATGCCACAACTTCTGAAGCCCGTGCACCTAGAGCCCATGCTCTGCAACAAGAGAAGCCACCACAATGAGAAGCCCCTGCACTGCAACGAAGAGTAGCTCCTGTTCACTGCAACTAGAGAAAGCCTGTGCACAGCAACAAAGACCCAATGTAGCCATAAATAAACAAACAAACAAACAAATAAATAAAAAATTTAAAAAAAAGAAAATAGAATTTCAGGGAAATTCTCAAAAGGAAGAACACAGGCAGACAGCAGAGCTGAATGATTTCCAAGGAGACAGACGTATTACTAACTGCATTCACACCAAAATTACTGGCAGTAAGATTCTAATATTTGTAAATACAACAAATATTGGAGCCAAATTTTAGAATTATTAAGAGTCAACATTTGGGGTAGTGCTCCAGCTCATAATGATTTCCCCTGTGGCTGTATTTTTCTTTCTTCTCTTCTTCTAGTACCCATATCCTGCCTCTTTGGTCCCAAAGTTGGACATAGGATCCAAGATGGAACAACCAGCATCCTTCCTCAGTATTTTTCAATCTGGTCAGGGAATTTCTCCAGGCAGTACGGTATGAGCTCAGAGCTGCTGCTGACCATGTTCTCCAGTCCATGGAGAAAGTCCACAGTTACAACGGGGAAAGAAACCCATTCCAGAAAGAAAAAAAAATGAAACAGTTGGACTTCTATCATTTGCAAAGGAAAGACTCAGGACTCAGGACTCAAGTATATACTTACTTTGTAAAACCAAGAATGAATAATAATCACTGTTTTTGAAACAGTCAAACATTTGCTGTGGATAAAATCAAATATATTGTAAAAGGCTTTTCTTGTCCAATTTAAGATAGTTATCAAGCACTTAGGAGAATGAATAAAAGCATTTTCTTTCCAATTGCATCACTGAGTCATTCTTTTACTAAGGGAAGTAACGTAAGCTTTCCTGGGCATTAATTTTTTGTATCTGTGATACAAAGATGCTATTTTGAAAATAATTTATAAAAATATTAAGAGAATTTTATCCTTTAGGGAACTGAAGCATTCATATAGACAGTGAAAAATATTGACAAAAGTACAATATGAGGAAAGAGTACTTTGAATTTAATTTCTGCCTCTTTTTTCTTAATATGTATTCAATACAACTAAATTCCCCTAATATCCCCGATGTCTGTGTACTGGGTACTTCTTTATAGCATTTACAGCTTTAGAGTTTTTAATCCCTCCTTGTCTCTATTTTTAGAGAAAGGACACCCTAATAATCTGAAAATGTAGTGTCTGTTAATAGAGGTATTCTCCCAGTTTGTTGAATTTTCTAAATCGGATAGAAAGACAAAGACTCTAAAGCTTATCCAGATGTGGTTTTATAATGATGTCACTAGGCTTTATTCCATAATCAAGGCCCCTAAAAATATACAGTTTTAGCCTTTGTATCAGCAACAAGGTTAATGGAAATATGCACCAAGGGTAAATACTTCAGCAGATTGTGTCATCAGGAAATAAACACCATTTAAAAGGATTTAAAATAAGTAGATTTTATTTTACACTGACTAATGCACAGAAATATAATACGATAGAGCTGTTAACAAATAAACTTAATGCTTTTCTCTTCTCCTCATCCTTTTGCCATCTGTATTGTTAAGACCAATTAGCTTTTTGCATCTAAAGTTCTAAATTACTAGTTCCTTCACCTACTGAATGGAGACAATGGTTGCATAGGTTCAGCTGTGACTATTTCAGAGTAAAGTCATATTTCAATCATTTACTTTCTAAAACGGGTTAGCTCATCCTGTATCATTACTTCAATGGTTCTCCACTGCCTCAGAACAAAATTTAAATGTCTCAGCATCCCTACAGCACCTCTGATGATCTGACTGCCACCTTGCCTCTCACTGCTCTTGATCACTTACCCAGGGTGCTCAGTCATATTAAATTGTGGGCTATTTAATTTTCATGAGATGCACATTCACAGCTCTGTGTCACCGACTATTCCACTATGGTTCTTAGGTTTGCCTGTCCTTCAGCTCTGAAACGCTACTCTAAAGCCTGCAAAAATTCACCTCCTCCGTGCTACTTTATCTTCCTGATGAATTACCTCTTTCTTTGTTCTCACACCTGTTATAGAAAATACCACAGAGTGAACAGCTTCATGTTTAGTTGCATATGTTTCCATCCAAGCAATTGAACTGGGAATGTTTTGAGGGAAAAATGAAAATATCTTAATCACATATGTAACATCCAACCTCCGATGTAGCAACTTGCACACAGTAGATGCTCAACTAATATTTCCTGAATTAAAATGAATATGTACTTTAGAGACATGCCTGCAGGGGATGTTTGGTATTAAGAGTCTTTACTATGATTTAACAATACTTGTACTAGTTCTACAACTAAAAGCACATGTTCGTCGATCATTTACTATTTCCACAAAAGAGTTGTGAGCACTAACCATTTTTTACATGTATTATCACACGTAATTCTCACACTGAGTCTCTGAAGTAGGTACTGTTATTTCCATTTCACCAGGAAAGCAAGGCTCAGCGAAGTCACACCTGCATGATTAGGCCTCTGAATTTTGCGGAAGGAATTCTAAGGATGACTCTCATTGACTCTCACACTTGTATGAATTCCTCCCCCTTGAGTGTGGGTGGAAGCTGTGAATGTGGGGAGATACCACTCCCATGATTATCTCACCTTATATGGAAAAAAGAGATGATCCTGGTGTGCCCGATCTCATTATGAGCCCCTTTTAAAATCAGAGTTTCCTCCAAATGCTAATAGTGGAAGCCAGAGAGATTCAAAGCATGAAAGGGATTTGACGCAAGAGATGATCTGCATTACTGAGATGAAGGCAGCCAGGTGAGTGCGGCCTCTAGAAGTTAAAAGCAGCCCCAGGCTGACAGCCAGCAAGGAAACAGCGACATCAGCCCTACCACTGCACGGAACTGAATTCTGTCAACGACCTGAATGAGCCTGGAAGCAAATTCTTCCCCAGAGCCTCCAAAAGAGAGCCCAAGCTGCCCAACTCCTTGATCTTGGCCTTGTGAGACCCTAGTTACAAACCCAGCTAAACCCACCCAAACTTCCTACTTACAGAACCATGAGCCAGCAAATGAGTTTTGTCTTAGGCTGTCTACTGAATGTCCCTGCCAGTTAGGTGCTGCTGTGAGACTGAGTTATGGCCATTAGAATGTGGGCAGAAGTGAAATATGTTACTCCCAGGTCTTGCCCACAAAAGTCTCCAACTTATTATCCTTCATTCTCTTTCCTCACCTACTACAGCAATGGAGAGAACTCCAGAGCGGCCTTGGGATTTGTGTTAAAGATGGCAGAACCTTCATCTGCCTGTGTCCTCGGATATGTAGAGCGAGGAAGCTCTAGCAACCAAACTCTTCGGCTGGTAAGTGAACAGGAAATAAATTTCTATTGTGTTTCTGCTATTAGAAACTAACGTGTGTGTGTGTGTGTGTGTGTGTGCGTGTGTGTGTGTGTGTGTGTGTGTGTGTGTGTGTACATCATCTAGGGTTATTCTAACTAATATAGAGAAGTTTTTATCTGATCTAAGAACTCAAGGAGAACGATCCAGACATATAAAGACCTGGAAAAAGAGAACTCCAGTCGGAGTAAGCAGCCAATTCAAAGGTCTGGAAATAAGAAGGCTTGCTGTATTTAAACAAACAAATGTAAACAGAAAGAAAACCGATGTAGCACTACAGAAATAAATGGTAGTGGGAGAATGATCTGAAATAAGGCTAAGAAAGTAGATGAGAGCCAGATAAGTGTTGTAAGCCAAGAGAAGGACTTTGGATTTTATTTTAAGATTGGATGTGAACCTGTGGTACAGCACAGGGAGCTCAGCTCCGTGCTCTGTGACCACCTAGGTGGGTGGGATGTGGGGGGTGGGGTGTGAGAGGGAAGGGATATAGGTATACATATAGCTGATTCACTTCATTGTACAGCAGAAACTAACACAACGTTGTAAAGCAATTATACGCCAATAAAAAAAAGTAATAAAAAAAAAAGATTGGATATGAGAGATGAAAGGAGTCCAAGATTCAATCCAGGTTTTTATTTCTGGCAAAAGGGTGAGGAGCATTATTGTTAGTAACACTGATACTAATAGTGTTTACGTTCTCAGTAGTGTTTCTGAGATGGGAAGCTCAGGCAAAGGAATGCATTTTATGGGAGGTGGTAGATAGAGTGAATTCAGTTTTAGGGAGTTGGAGTAAAATGCCTGGAGCAGGAGGGTCCAATATGTGGATAGAAAAAATGTCCATGGTTTAGGAAGTGTCTGAATTGGAGATGAGGACTGAGTCATCACAGAGACATTGTGCAGAGTATTCCAAGAAGAGCTCTGAGATAAACCAACGTTTGTGGGTGGAAGGAAAAGAAGAGGCTAACACACCAGAGCTTGAGCAATAAGAGGGAAATTGAGACAGCGGGTGTCACAGACACCAGGAGAAGAATGTTCTGGGATGGAAAAATGATCAACAATGTGTCCAAGTGTCATGAACTGTATGGCCTTCACGTTGGCCCTGAATTGGCTCTACAAGAATTTTGATAACCCAGCAAGAATGGTTTCAATTGCGTGGTGAAGTCATTGTGGAGTCAGTGGAGGGGGAGAGGGTTGAGCTTTGTTTCCCCCAAAGATATGTTCAAGTCCTAACCCCTGTACCTGTGAATGTGACCTTGTTTGGAAGTAAGGTCTTTGCAGATGTGATCAAGTTAAGAGGAAGTCATACTGGATTAGGGTGGGCTCTAAATCCAACATGGCTGGTGTCCTTATAGGATGAGAGAAATCTGGACACAGGGAGGGCCCCATGGAATGAGAGAGGCGGATACTGGAGTGAGGCAGTGGCAAGCCATGGATTAGCCACTGAATATCACCAATTAGCCACAGAATGCCACCAATTGCAGTGACCACCAAAAGCTGGTGTAGGCTAGGAAGAAGCCTGCCTTAGAGTTCTCAAAGGGAGCAGAGCCCTGCTGACACCTCGATTTAGGACTTCTAGCCTCCAGACCATGAGAAAATACATTTCTGTTGTTTTAGGCAACGGATTTGTGTTATTTTTTGATGGTAGCTCTAAGAAATATACATGAGGTTAGGAGGCAAAGCAAGTGAGCCAGTGGAGGTAGGGAATGTGACTGTGAAGGTGACAGAGGCAAGGCTGGGACCATAAGTGGGAGATGAAACTCAAAGCCTGTTTTTCCCATGGTTTTTTTTCCCTCTACATGATAGGCCTTGAGCCTATCAAATGCTGATGGAAGGAGCTAGTACAGGAGGAGAGAGAAAGACACAGGAAAAGTAAGGCTGAAAGAGAGGTCCTCACAAAGGTAGGAGAAGATGATCTAGAGGGGGAATTAGCCCTCAGCAGGGGAATGAACACTCCTTTGCTTCCTAAGAGAAGGAGGGAAACATTGGTTCTAATGTAGGAAATGTTCCATGACAGCAAACTGAGGAACCCCATCCAAGAGCTTCAATTTGAGGTGAAAAGCAGTCATCTGCTGAGATTCAGGGAGATCAGAGCTTGAAGAACTGTGGACAATGACTGAAGAACTGGCGCTGGCAAATGTGAGACTAGGGAAATAAAGAAAGGTCGAGAGCAAGTATTTAGAAGCCAGTTGGAGATTGGAGAACACTAGCTATCAGAATGGCACTCATCTGTATGCTTATCAAATTCTCTTTGGCAGAGCTGAGGAAGCCCCAGTGTGGGTGTCAAAAACACAGACAAATATATTGATCTAGTTTTGGTGGGTTTTCACTTGAATATATTGTAATAATAATGGTGCAAGAAAGTTGAGAGAATTGAAAAGAAAACAATTCAAGCTCTAAACTCTGGAGCTACCTCAGAAGGAAAAGAAAGACAGAGTCTAATAAAGCAAAGAGATGGAGGGGTTAAGAAACTGAGAGTTTCAAAGAAGAACACAAATATGTTCAGTGTGAGTAAATGAGTGAAAGAGCTGGAAAACGGTTGTTTGTAGTTGAATAGTGGAATATGTGGACTTAATGTGCTAGACATGGAGCATTTCTAAGTGATGGCAACATCCAGACTACCAAAATGAAAGCAATTAACTTAAGAGTACAATCAAGTTTCCTATAGATGAGAAGGTAAAGGATCTGAGAGGCTGAGTTGCCAAAGGATTGTTCCCATGACAGCTGAAACAACACAGGATGCTGGCAGTTTTGGGGTGGAGAAAGAAGAAAGGGGAAAATCTAAGTGCTCAAGTCTTTACTGAATCAGGAAACAAGGGTAAGGTGTTAGTAAAGATGATCAAAACAAAGAAAACTTCTACAGCCAAAGAGCATGGGTCTCATGGATCAATGAGTATTAAAGGAAGGTAGAAAATCTGGGATGATGTTTGGTAGGAGAAGCAGAGGATGCCGACTCTGTCCCCTTGATTTCTGCATTACATGGGACATCAAAGACTGATTCACATCTACTTAAAATGGCTGAAGAAGAAATTGCTAGCTTTAGGGGAGAGTCAGTTTTCATTTATTTCAAGAAGATATAATAAATATAACATGAAGAGTATGAAGCCTTCTCTAACCATTTCTCACTGAAATATAATCTCCATGAGGGCAGGGCCTTTGCATATTTTGTTATCTATTGGATCTTCAATGCTTAGGAAACTATTGAGTGTCTACATAGTGTCTACAGAGTAATATTCATAATATTCAACTAATGAATATTATGAATATTACTCAATAATATTGAGTCAATGAATGGACCATTCCAGATAAAAGTGATTATCTCCCTTCTAAATACTTTTTATTACTGTCCTGGAATATATCAGTTTTTAAACTGATTTTGAACAGATGTCTTATATTTTCTAATATATTTTAGGTATTTGAGGAAAGTTTTATAATGCTATTAATCACAGCATCAAATACATAGACGAGAATTACAGGATGAATTGTGTACTGTCAAAATTCATATGTTGAAATCCTAGCCCCAGTACTTGAGAACATGACCTTATTTGGAAATAGGGTCAGATTGTCATACTGAGTGAAGTAAGTCAGACAGAGGAAGAGAAATATTGTATGATATTCCACTTATATGGGGAATCTAAAAAAAAGATATAAATGAACTTATTTACAGAACAGAAACTGACTCACAGACTTTGAGAACGAACTTATGATTACCAGGGGGGAAGGGTGGTGGAGAGGGATAGGGAGTTTGGGATTGACATGTACACACTGCTATATTTAAAATGGATAAACAGGAGATTGGTTCGAGATGGCAGAGTAGAAGGATATGTGCTCACTCCCTCTTGCGAGAGCACTGGAATCACAACTAACTATTGAACAATCATCGACAGGAAGACACTGGAACTCACCAAAAAAGATACCCCACATCCAAAGACAAAGGAGAAGCCACAATGAGACGGTAGGAGGGGCGCAATCACAATAAAATCAAATCCCATAACTGCTGGGTGGGTGACTTACAAACTGGAGAACACTTATACCACAGAAGTCCACCCACTGGAGTGAAGGTTCTGAGCTCCACGTGAGGCTTCCCAACCTGGGGGTCTAGCAATGGGAGGAGGAATTCCCAGAGAATCAGACTGTGAAGGCTAGTTGGGATTTGATTGCATGACTTTGACAGGACTGGGGGAAACAGAGACTCCACTCTTGGAGGGCACACACAAGTAGTGTGCGCATCAGGACTCAGGGGGAAGGAGCAGTAACCCAAGAGGAGACTGAACCAGACCTTCCTGCTAGTGTCAGAGAGTCTCCTGCAGAGGTAGGGGGCAGCTGTGGCTCACCATGGGGACAAGGACACTGGAAGCAGAAGTCCTGGGAAGTACTCCTTGGCATGAGCCCTCCCAGAGTCCACCATTAGCCCCACCAAAGAGCCTGTAGGCTCCAGTGCTGGGTCACCTCAGGCCAAACAACCAACAGGGAGGGAACTCAGCCCCACCCATTATCAGACAAGTGGATTAAAGATTTACTGAGCTCTTCCCACCAGAGCAACATCCAGCTCTACCCACCACCAGTCCTTCCCACCAGGAAGATTGCACAAGCCTCTTAGATAGCTCATCCACCAGAGGGCAGACAGCAGAAGAAAGCAGAACTACAATCCTGCAGCCTGTGGAAAGAAAACCACATTCACAGAAAGACAGACAAAATGAAAAGACAGAGGACTATGTAGCAGATGAAGGAACAAGATAAAATCCCAGAAAACAACTAAATGAAGTAGATAGGCAACCTTCCAGAAAAAGAATTCAGAATAATAATAGTGAAGATGATCTAGGACCTTGGAAAAAGAATGGAGGCAAAGATTGAGAAGATGCAAGAAATGTTTAACAAAGACCTAGAAGAATTAAAGAACACACAAACATAGATGAACAATACAATAACTGAAATGAAAAATACACTAGGAGGAATCCAAAACAGAGTAACTGAGGCAGAAGGATAGGTAAGTGACCTGGAAGACAGAATGGTGGAATTCATTGCCATGGAACAGAATAAAGAAAAAAGAATGAAAAGAAATGAAGACAGCCTAAGAGTCCTCTGGGACACATTAAACACACCATCATTCACATTATAGGGGTCCCAGAAGGAGAAGAGAGAGAGAAAGGACCCGAGAAAATATGTGAAGAGATTATAGTCGAAAACTTCCCTCACATGGGAAAGGAAATAGCTACCCAAGTCAAGGAAGCACAGAGAGTCCCAGGCAGGATAAACCCAAGGAGAAACATGCTGAGACACATAGTAAACAAATTGACAGAAATTAAAGACAAAGAAAAATTATTAAAAGCAACAAGGGAAAAACAAAAAAATGACATAAAAGGGAACTCCCATAAGGTTAACAGCTGATTTCTCAGCAGAAACTCTACAAGCCAGAAGAGAGTGGCACAATATATGTAAAGTGATGAAAGGGAAGAATTTACGACCAAGATTACTCTACCCGGCAAGGATCTCATTCAGATTCGATGGAGAAATCAAAAGCTTTACAGACAAGCAAAAGCTAAGAGAATTCAGCACCACCAAACCAGCTCTACAACAAATGCTAAAGGAACTTCTCTGAGTGGGAAACACAAGAGAAGATAAGGAGCTACAAAAAAAAACCCCCAAAACAATTAAGAAAATGGTAATAGGAACATACATATTGATAATTACCTTAAATATGAAAGTATTAAATGCTCCAACAAAAAGACACAGGCTTGCTGAATGGATACAAAAACAAAACCCATCTATATACTGTCCACAAGAGACCCACTTCAGACCTAGGGACACATACAGACTAAAAGTGAGGGGATGGAAAAAGATATTCCATGCAAATGGAAATCAAAAGAAAGCAGGAGTAGCAATACTCATACCAGATAAAATAGACTTTAAAATAAAGAATGTTACAAGAGACAAGGAAGGACACTACATAATGATCAAGGGATCAATCCAAGAAGAAGATATAACAATTAGAAATATATATGCACCCAACATAGGAGCACCTCAATACATAAGGCAACTGTTACCAGCTATAAAAGAGGAAATCGACAGTAACACAATAATAGTGGGGGTCTTTAGCACCTCACTTACACCAATGGACAGCTCATCCAGACAGAAAAGTAATAAGGAAACACAAGCTTTAAATGACACAATAGAGCAGATAGTTTTAATTGATATTTATAGGGCATTCTATCCGAAAACAGCAGATTACACTCTCTTCTCAAGTGCACACAGAACATTCTCTAGGATAGATCACATCTTGCATCACAAATCAAGCCTTGGTAAATTTAAGAAAATTGAAATCATATCAAGCATCTTTTCTGACCACAACGCTATGAGGTTAGAAATCAATTACAGGGGAAAAAAGTAAAAAACACAAACACATGGATGCTAAACAATACATTACTAAATAACCAATATGTCACTGAAGAAATCAAAGAGGTGATAAAAAAATACCTAGAGACAACTGACGATGATCCAAAACATATGGGATGCAGCAAAAGCAGTTCTAAGAGGGAAATTTTAGCAATACAATCCTACCTCAAGAAACAAGAAAAATCTCAAATAAAAAATCTAACCTTACACCTAAAGGAACTAGAGAAAGAAGAACAAACAAAACCCAAAGTTACCAGAAGGAAAGAAATCATTAAGATCAGAGCAGAAATAAATGAAATAGAAACAAAGAAAACAATAGCAAAGATGAATAAAACTAAAAGCTGGTTGTTTGAGAAGATAAACAAGATTGATAAACCTTTAGCCAGACTCATCAAGAAAAAGAGGGAGAGGACTCAAATCAATAAAATTAGAAATGAAAAAGGAGAAGTTACAAGGGACACTGCAGAAATACAAAGCACCCTAAGAGACTGCTACAAGCAACTCTATGCCAATAAAATGGACAACCTGGAAGAAATGGACAAATTCTTAGAAAGGTATAACCTTCCAAGACTGAACCAGGAAGACAGAGAATATATGAACAGACCAATCACAAGTAATGAAATTGAAACTGTGGTTAAAAATCTTCCAACAAACAAAAGTCCAGGACCAGATGGCTTCACAGGTGAATTCTATCAAACATTTAGACAAGAGCTAATACCCATCCTTCTCAAACTCTTCCAAAAATTGCAGAGGAAGGAACACTCCCAAATTCATTCTCCAAGGCCACCATCACCCTGATACCAAAACCAGACAAAGATACTACAAAAAAAAAAAAAGAAAACTACAGACCAATATCACTGATGAATATAGATGCAAAAATCCTCAATAAAATACTAGCAAAGAGAATCCAACAACACATTTAATGGATCATATAACATGATCAAGTGGTATTTATCCCAGGGATGCAAGGATTCTTCAATATATGCAAATCAATCAATGTGATACACCATATTAACAAACTGAAGAAGAAAAACCATGTGATGATCCCAATAGATGCATAAAAAGCTTTTGACAAAATTCAACACCCATTTATGAAAAAAACTCTCCAGAAAGTGGGCATAGAGAGAGCATATCTCAACATAGTAAAGGCCATATATGACAAACCCACAGCCAACATTGTCCTCAATGGTGAAAAACTGAAAGCATTTCCTCTAAGATCCGGAAAAAGACAAGCATGTCCACTCTCACCACTATTATTCAACATAGTATTGGAAGTCCTCGCCATGGCAAACAGAGAAGAAAAAGAAATAAAAGGAATACAAATTGGAAAAGAAGAAGTAAAACTGTCAGTCTTTGCAGATGACATGATACTATACATAGAGAATCCTAAAGATGCCACCAGAAAACTACTTGAGCTAATCAATGAATCTGGTAAAGTTGCAGGATACAAAATTATTGCACAGAAATCTCTTGCATTCCTATACACTAACAATGAAAAAGCAGAAAGAGAAATTAAGGAAACAATCCCATTCACCACTGCAACATAAAGAATAAAATATCTAGGAATAAACCTACCTAAGGAGGTAAAAGACCTGTACTCAGAAAAGTACAAGACACTGATGAAAGAAATCAAAGATGACACAAACAGATGGAGCGATATACCATGTTCTTGGATTAGAAGAATCAATATTGTGAAAATGACTATACTACCCAAAGCAATCTACAGATTCAATGCAATCCTTATCAAATTACCAATGGCATTTTTTAGAGAACAAGAAAAAAAATCTTAAAATTTGTACGGAGACACAAAAGACCCCAAATAGCCAAAGCAATCTTGAGGGGGGAAAAAAAAAATAGAGGAATCAGACTCCCTGACTTCCAACTATACTAAAAAGCTACAGTAATCAAGATAGTATGGTACTGGCACAAAAACAGAAATATAGATCAATGGAACAGGATAGAAAGCCCAGAGTTAAACCCATGTACGTATGGTCAAGTAATCTATGACAAAGGAGGCAAGGATATACGATGGAGAAAAGACAGCCTTCTCAATAAGTGGTGCTGGGAAAACTGGACAGCTACATGTAAAAGAATGAAATTAGAACACTCCCTAACACCATACACAAAAACAAACTCAAAACAGATTAAAGACCTAAATAAAATCAAAATGGATTAAATACACTATAAAACTCTTAGAGGAAAACATAGGAAGAACACTCTTTGACATAAACCACAGCAAGATTTTTTTGACCCACCTCCCAGAGTAATGGAAATAAAAACAAAAATAAACAAATGGGACTTAATGAAACTTAAAAGTTTTTGCACAGCAAAGGAAATAATAAACAAGACGAAAAGAGAACCCTCAGAATGGGAGAATAATTTGCAAACGAATCAATGGACAAAGGATTAATCTCCGAAATATATAAACAGCTTATGCAACTCAATATCACAAAAACAAAAAACCCTATCAACAAATGGACAGAAGACCTAAATAGACATCTCTCCAAAGAAGACATACAGATGGCCAAGAGTCCCATGAAAAGCTTCTCAACATCACTATTTATTAGTGAAATGCAGACCAAAACTACAATGAGGTATCACCTCACACTGGTTAGAATGGGCATTATCAGAAAATGTGCAAACAACAAATGCTGGAGAGGGTGTGGAGAAAAGGGAACACTTTTGCACTGCTGGTGGGAATGTAAATTGATACAGCTACTATGGAGAACAGTATGGAGGTTCCTTAAAAAACTAAAAATAGAATGACCATATGACCCAGCCATCCCACTACTGGGCATATACCCAGAGAAAACTATAATTCAAAAAGACACTTGCACCCCAGTGTTCATTGCAGCACTATTTACAATAGCCAGGTCATGGAAGCAACCTAAATGCCCATTGACAGATGAATGGATAAAGAATATGTGGTACATATATACAATGGAATATTACTCAGCCATAAAATGGAACAAAACTGGATCATTTGTAGCGATGTGGATGGACCTACAGACTGTCATACAGAGTGAAATAAGTCAGAAAGGGAAAAACAAATATCGTATATTAACGCATATATGTGGAATCTAGAAAAACGGTACAGATGAACCCGTTTGCAAGGCAGAAATAGAGAAACAGATGTAGAGAACAAACGTATGGACACCAAGGGGGGAAAGCAGGGGTGGGGGTGATGGTGGGATGAATTGGGAGATTGGGATTGACATATATACACTAATATGTATAAAATAGACAATAAGAACCTGCTGTATAAAGAAATAAAGTTCAAAAAAATAAAATAAAATCGATAACCAACAAGGACCTACTGTATAGCACAGGGAACTCGTGTCAATATTCTGTAACAACCTAATTGGGAAAAGAATTTGAAAAAGAATAGACACATGTATATGTATAACTGAATCACTCTGTTATACACCTGAAACTAACACAACACTGTTAATCAACTATACTCCAACGTAAAAGTTAAAAAAAAAAAAAGATGAAGTCATCAGGGTGGGCCCTAATCCAATATGACTTGCGTTCTTATAAAAAGGGGAAATTTCCACACAGGCAGCACACAAGGAGAATACCATGTGAAGATGAAGGCAGAGATCAGGGAGATGCTTCTACAAGTCACAGAACACCCAAGATTGCCAGCAAACCACCAGAAGCTAGGGGAGAGGCATGAAACAGATTCTCCCTTACAGCCCCTTGAAGGGGCCAACCTTCACCAACACATTGATATGGGACTTCTAGCCTCTAGAACTGTGATACAATCAATTTCTCCCACGATACTCTGTTATAGCAGTCCTAGCAAATTTACACAAGTAGTTTAGCCAAAAAAAGAATTTGCTACATATTGTATAATTAAATGAAATATTCTACGAAGCTACAGGAACAGCCTACCTCATTAAAACTGTTTACTACATTTAGCATATTAATTACTTCTGAATTATGCATCAGTGTTTGTTGTCATTTACTTTAAAATATTAATTTACTGATTCTCAGTGTTCGTCAACTTAATTCAATTCATTTCAACTCAATCCAATAAGAGATTATTAGAGGCCAATTGGGTCCTTATTCCTAGGCTACCTACTATAGCGATCATGAAAATAAATAACATGATAACTGTACTCAATGTACCTACACTCTTGTTTGGAATCAAGATTTATCACTTTTAAAATAAGTTAATATTGCAAGACAGAATGTATTCAAGTGACAAATTTGTAGGAAAATGATAAGAATCTGTGAATCAAAGGAAGATGTGGGAATTGAGCTAGATCATCATATATGGGTAACGTTTTAATGGGGGTAGATCGTGCTAGAGGTATGGAGAATACCACACTTGATACTGGCTAGAAGGAAATGAGTAAGGTGATCTACCTGATTAAATATCAAAGTAAAGACTAGAGAGAACTAACAGATAAGTACTGATAGGTGAATGCAATCAGATTCCTGAAATATCCATTGTACCAATTTTATCATATATATTAAAATTTGGAAAAATACTACAAAAATTCAGATGATATCCAAACTGTAGTAAATTTAAAAGATAAAAAGACCCCTTCAAAAAAAGGAAAGGAAACACTAGAATCCCATTACTGGGAGATAAGCACTGTTAAGACTTTGGTGTATATCCCTAGACATACATATTCATATACGTATGTGTTCACATCCATGTATACATACACATGTGTACACATATTTTACTAAAATAGATTCACATATTACGTGCTGTTGAAGTGTTTGTTTTTAACACCTTTCCACATTATTAAATATTCTTCTACAGCATCCTGAGGTGTATGGCCACACAATATTCCATTCGTGGACACTTAGAAGTTTTTTGCTGGTGAACACAGGCCAGTGGTTCCATGTGCTAAGTTCTAATTTCATAGATGGAGCTTCTCTATAGTTAGTTCCCAGTTCTGGACTTGGAGAAGGAGGTAGATGGTTCATTTCACAAATATTCCAATGGCTTTCTGGAAGGTAGGACTATAACAGCTGACACTGTCATAGCAACAGCTTGGAGGTCAGAGGGTTCAGGATATACGTGCAGGAATACAAAGGATTGTTCCACTGATTCACTCTCCCTCTGCCATTCTCCAAAAGAAGCCAGTGAAGAAAGAACACACTGTCTGATTCCATTCATATTAAATACAAAACAGCAAAACAAACAAAAACAGTCTATGCTAAATGATCAGGAAAGCAGTCCCCTGAGTCAAGAGATAAGACATGAGGGCAAAAATGGGGGGCCTCTAGGGTGCCAAGAATGTTCTGTGTCTTGATCTGGGTGCTGGTTCCATGGGTGTGTTCAGTTTGAGAATATTCGTCAAGCTGTATACTTAAGATATGTTTTTGGTGTGAATTTATCATTCAATTAAGAAGCTTTAAGAAATAAATTTAAAATAGTGGCAGTTCTTAATGCTCAAAATAGCAGGCAGGTTCTATTTGTAAAGCTCTCAATGGAAGTAAACATTCATAAGTCAGACAGAAAAAGAGAAATATCGTATGATATCGCTTATATGCGGAATCTAAAAAGAAATGATACAAATGAACGTCTTTACAAAACAGAAATGGACTCACAGACTTAGAGAATGAACTTATGGTTCCCGGGCGGGGAGGGTAGAGGGAAGGGATACTCAGGGAGTTTGGGATTGACATGTACACACTGCTATATTTAAAAAGGATAACCAACAAGGACCTATGGTATAGCACAGGGAACTCTGCTCAATGTTATATGGCAGCCTGGATGGGAGGGGGGGTCTGGGGGAGAATGGATACATGCATATGCATGGCTGAGTCCCTTTGCTGTGCACCTGAAACTATCGCAACATTGTTAATTGGCTATACTCCAATATAAAATAATAAGTTTTTTTTTTTAAAAGAGAAAGAAGACATTCCATCACCTTTTTCAGGATTTAACTCCACTGCTTTTCTAACTGGATCTGATTCCCACTATTCCTCTGAAATCCCTTCAAATAGAGAGACTTTTCCTACCATTTAAGAGTATAATATTCATCAATTAGGTTAACAGATCACAGGTAATATTTGGGTACAGATCTTAAGATATAAATTTAAACATATTTAATTTCTTCACATACTTGTGCACTGGAGAAGCATCTGAAAATAAGAATAACACTTTGGTTGTATTGTTTACAATCACAACTGATATTTAAACATTCTGTACAAGTTATTTCACTTCACTTGACCCTTTGTTACTAAGTGAATAGGGCTTTTTAAAGTAAAGCATCCATTGTTTGTTAACCCAAGGATCAGGGCTGTGGCTAAACTTTAAGCAACTCTTCTGGAGTCTTTGATCACAGAGTTAGCAGCTTAGTAACTTGGCCTCTGAAGGCTTTCACTTCTTTTCATTATTTGGACTTTTTTCCTTGTATCCTCAAGGTTTCTTAGACTTTATATAATTTAACACTATGTCAGTGACATCAAAAGGGCACAAAGTATGAATTAGTTTGTAATAGGGAGGCACCATCACTCATAGATGAGATCACTGCCTTACCTGAAAACCCTCACATACTCTGTCTTATTAATACTCTGCCTTATGGGTTAGAACACAAGCATGTTAACAGTATTCCCCTCAGTAACATTACTTTATGTAAGAGGAGTGATTTAGAATCACTGCATTGTGGTATTCAAAAATGCAAAATGAAAGAAAATATCAAGGTTAAAGTGAAGTTTTGTTTTGCTAAGAAAAGATGTTTTGTAAGCCATCAGTGTGAATGAATATAATTTAGCTCAAATTTGTAGAGTGTTGATAAGGTTTCTTATAATGCTTGGTTAGAAGTACCTAACCTTTGAACACTTTTTTTATTGTGCCATAAGCAATACAGCTTCTTCTATCATAAATGTCTCATCGTAAGACTTAAGTGTTTGGAAGGTTCAAGATGAACATTTTTATTTTGCTGTTTATACATGGTCCTTTCTGACCTTGGCAAATAAGACCAAAAAAAACGTTTTAGCACTTTTAGGGGTTAAAGATATAAATACTTACTGTCTATCTGACTTTACCAGGAATTCATCTGCTTTTCTTCTTTCTCTTCTCTCTCTCTGCCTCTGCCTTTGTCTTTCTATCTGTCTGTCTCTCTCTCATACTCAGTCACACACACACACACACTCCTTATACCACTATTATCCTTGTCTTAGTGGCTCAGTCTTAGTGATAGAATCTCAGGTCCTAATGGTGATGGGAAGATGCCATCAATGGTGCTGGAAATCAGTCACTCTCATTCAATCATAAGGCTACTATAGATTTATGAGATAATACACTTGAAAATGTTCATGTTTTAAGGTTTGGTGTCAGATATAATTTTTAGGGAATCCCTTTTGACGTTTCCCCCTTTGAAATTCTCGTATTTGTAAGCAGCAAAGGTTTAGGTTGGGTTAACTAAGAACCACTTACACAGTAAGAAAACAGTTGTCCTGAGGGATCCCTATTCTTTCTTCACTGGTCAACACAACTCACATAAACCTCCCTGTCATGCTCGTAGTATACTTCTTCAGGTTACCGCCATCTTGCTATCCTTGTTTCCAAAAACTTTGTAGGCTTCTGTGAACTATCTCACGAACTTCTTAAAGACTGCCAGTTTCTACTAGGGCATTCATTTAAAATGAGAATGATCTGGTTGGCTACAGTTCGGATGGTCGTCATCAATCAGGAAGCTATCTAGCCTGAACTTTGAAACAATCCCAGTATGTTGTGAACAGACTCACAAAAGGTTTCTTTTTTCCTCCCCCTTTATGAACATACGGTATACACACATCTTAAGTGGCGCCACAATAGCTCTGCTGTTGATATCAATATAGGTCCTTCAATCTTTCAATAATGTTTTTAATCATAAGCTTTAAAGCACAATTGTTTTTACCTTGAAATTCTTAAAAATCTGTTATGAGACAGAAATAAGAGATTAATGGAGATCTTGCAAAAAAAGATAAATGGCACCACCAGAATACCACAAAACTGGGGGGGAAATTAATTGAACCTATACTTTTGATAAATATTTATTTTTTGCAGGAGAAAAATGCATACTAGTTTAAGCTGTCATTATACTAACCTACAGCCTATTTTTCATATTATTAGTAATACATAATGTGGTAGTTTATATTCAAAAATAAAACTAGAATGTATATACCTCATGTATTTATCCAGAAATACCCCAAGGTTACTATGGTTACGAAAAATCCATTACCTTTGAATACAGAATGAAAAAGTTTGACTTCAAGTGTGTGCTATTTATTATAGCGAACATCAACAGCCTTCGGGAGGTTCTCTAACTGGATTCATTTTTCAGTGTCATAACTGACCCACCATTTTACTAGCTTATGGCCTATGCAAGGCAAAAATTTGAACTGTATGCATTTTTAAATATATTTTGTACTAACTCAAGGTGCAGCACTGCCTTTGACTTTTAATGCTTCATATTTAAGAGAAAGAAGAAAAACATTCCAGCCACCTAGATGTTAAGTGGCTTTTGAATTGAAATGCATTTACTTTGACCTGTATCCACCATGGCGGCAAGATCCATTTTTTTATGCATGACGGAAAAGTGTTTGTTCTATGTGGAAACTTAAAAGGAAGCTACAAATAAATGGAGTAGGAGTGAGAAAAGAAAGGTTGACACCTTGAATATTTAGGAGGGGACATTAGCCAAGTCATTAAGCAAGTTTTTGATGGTGTAGAAGACAAAGAACTGTAAATAGTGCAGGTGACTGTAGCCAGGAAAAACAGGGTATGAAACACAGCTCTTAAAGAAGTTTCAAACTGAATCCTTACCCCTATTAAATTTTTGCTCATCCGTACTATGATCAGCTGAATCAAATATAAATCACTAATCATCATACAAAAGTATGCAGTAAACTAGTAGCTAAACATGCAAATAAAAATAATATTTTCAGGTTGTAAAACTGTCAAAGATGTAAGCATGTAACATTCACTGTTTATGAACTTTTCTGGAAAACAATGCAAAAATGTATATCAAATATTCTGAAAAAGTTTGTTACCTTTGACTCAGCTATTCCCTCTTTAGAGATCTAGCAAACAAAGATTTATGTACAGTAATATTTATCACAAAATATTTAAAATGAGATAAATTAGAAATTTTGAATTTTTAAGTGGTTAAATGCATTAATGTACATTCATAAGATCGAATATAACATTATTAAAATATTTCAAGATATTTTTAGAAAAATTCTTGTGGTGTGAGATATATTCATATTAAGGGAATATGCAAGGATTCCAAATTATACAGTATAGCTCAATTTTGTTAAAATGAATAAAGTGCTGGAAGGAATTACATCAAATACTAAGAGTTTCTATCTGTAAGGTGGGATTATCAGGTATTAGATATCTGCATATTTTAAATGATCTTCAGTAAGCATGTGTTACTTTTATAACTAAAAAATGCTATCAATTATTTCTCTACACATGCTACTTATCTAGTAGTCTACATCTTTCATTTCATAAATCTAGTAGACTACATCTTTCATTTCTCAGTCTCTCTATGAATTGACATTTCAGCACTGGAGAGATCCACTTCATTGACCCTAAACTCTTGCTATTACTGACAGCACCAGCCAGAATAGAATAGAATAGAAGAGAACAGAATAGAAGTTCCATCCACAAGCTACTCAGAATGGAAAGGACATTATGCCACAAAAATCCTGGCACAAAGACAAGCAACGAGTACCAATAGCATCGTGGATACATTTTATGATGAAACGTGGCAGGATTTAAAGTGTCTGTAGAGGCTAAAGTGAGACCCAATGCTAGAGCAGTTTTCTCCATCAGTTTTCTCCGGGCTGACTTCAACCAGCCAGATTCCCTTTCCCATTCTTCTTTTCTATGATTCCTAGTGGACAGGTGAATTTTGAAGACATAAATGACCTAAATGTAATGTATATCACAGATACAAAATCTTGAAAGAGTTGAAAGATATCTAAAAGACCATTTTATTTAACTTGCATGCCATTGGAGAATCTCAAGAAAAGCGGACATTCAGCAGAAAACACTCACTTTTGGGTGCTGTTACAAACTGAATTGTGTTCTCCAAAATTTACATGTTGAAGCCTTAATCCCCAGTGTGACTACATTTGGAGATAGGGCTTTTTTTAATTCAATTTTTATTTTATACTGGAGTTTAGTTGATTTACAGAGATAGGGCTTTTAAAGACGTGATGAAGGTTAACTGAGGTTATAGGGATAGGGCCCTAATCCAATGGTTCTGATGCCCCTAAAGGAAGAGGAAGAGACAGCAGGGGTGTACACATAAGAAAGACCATGTGAGGATGCAGGGAGAAAGTGGCTGTCTGCAAGTCAAGGAGAGAGGTCCCAAGAGAAACCAAACCTGCCAACACCTTGATCTTGGACTTCTAGCCTCCAGAACTATGAGAAATAAATTTCCGTTGTTTAAGCCATCCAGTCTGTGGTATTTGGTTATGGCAGCCCTAGAAGATTAACATAGGTGCTCTGGGGTTTGTAATCAAGCTTCCATCTCCCTTTCAGAGTTGTTGTGAGGAATAATAAAATGTGTTCAATAAGTAGCATGTGTAGAGATGAAATGTATGGACTTTGAGGCCAGAGAGACCCAGATTTGAATCAGTTCTTCCAATTACCGACTAGGATTTCTTGGCGTCTCTAGGCCTCAGCTTTGCTGGCTATGACACTTGAATCATCATGTACGACTTTGAACCCCATCGTAAGGTTTTTGGCTTAGTTCCTCTCCTTAGTGACCAATACTGTATTCCTACTGTACTTCGTATCTTCTGCCATTTGGAGATAAAAGCAATAAGAAATATAGTTGCCTTTGAGATGCCAAGGAGGACATAGGAAATAATGTTATGAGTCTTATCAGAGAAATAATCTTTAAAAATCTACCTGAAGGATGAAAACCACCGAAGAAACCATTATCACTGTAGTTAGAGAAGATGGTTAAGGACTCTATAAAAATATTCCACTTTCTTTATATTATATCTGGGGCATCTCTTATACTATGCTAACATTTGCCATGATCTTTCAATGCAGATACTATAGTCACATGGGTCTGTTAAGGATTCAAGTCAACGTAATACAGAATTAGTTTCATTTTTTAGGTGGTATGAGAAATCAGTGTGAATTCTAGCCTCCTCTCCTCCCCACCCTGTTCTTTTTCTGGTTTTGGAGTGTCACATCATGTGGCATTCTGCACATTTTGGAAATCTTCAAGGCCCACACTTTTAGACCCGCCATCACACACCACTTCTCTGTGGACTAGGTCAGCATTCGCTTCTGCACAGAAAAAGGATCTTAGTTTCTTTTTCTCTGGTTTCTACCTTTTTTCGCCTCTCTTTACCTTACTGCTTTGTTTTTAATCCACCCTACTCCTACTCCCCACCCACTCCCCTAATTTGAAATCTTCTTTCTTTGTTCCCAGGAGTCATCTGACTTCATTCATTCACTTATTCAGCACTGTTTGTTCTATACCTTCCCTGTAATCAGTCCTGGAGATGCAGTGATGAACAAGGCAGACATGGCCCCGTCCTTATGATGCCCATGGTTTAGTAGGGCAAACTGACAAGTAAACAAACAGCCTTATTCAAGACAACGCAAACCAAAAAAAGGAGGGGGGAGCATAAAGGCACTCAGTGAGCACACAGGGGGCATACCTAACTCATATTTGGGAGTCCAAGAAGGCTTCTTGGAGGAAATGTCTACAATGGGCTTAAAAGGTGTGCTTCCCCATTACACATGACGACAATTTTGGTTCTACAGAAGTATTTTGTGTAATAATGATTAATATATGGGTAAAGTTCATTCCATGATGTGTTTTCATTTCTTCTGAAATAATTTCTATGGCCAATAACTTTTAGTTAAAATAATGCCTTCAGATAATCCTAGGGCAAGGGTAATCTATTTTTAGCTTTAGTATTTATTTTTTAGTTCAGTTCTCTTTACTAAGTTTACTAAGAACATGCTAGGTGTTTTTATAGATCTAGTTCCCTTCAAAATCCTGAAAATTGCAGTTATTTCTATTTTACTGTTTCAGAAACTAAGTCTCAGAAGTTAAATAACTTGTTTTAAGACCGCATACTCATCATTAGTCAGAATACTTGAGACGGTATCAAAGTCTACCTCTCACAGGCTGTGTGGCCTGAAGGAAGTTGCTTCACTTTTCTGTGCCTCAATTTCCTCATTTGTAAAATGGGGGTAATGATAACACCTACCTCACAGAATAAGTATTACAGAATTCTATCCAACCATGATGAATGAAATATAAATGTAATAGTTCTTGTGCTTTGAAGCCTCTCAGACTAGAGAGGATACAAAAAATACAAATTCAGAGAAAGCAATTAGATGAATGCCATAGCCCTGTCCCAATATGCCTCATTCCTGCATCTGTATGTGTTGCCATGAAATCATGAGCATCAAGGGGCTGAGGGGAGGCAATGTCTGGCTGGTCCTCTGTTACCACCTTAGTACCTGGCATTAATGTGGAGGAGTGAATACATAAACAATTAATCCTGTCTCTGACGCTAACCTGTTATGACCTTTCATGAAGAATTTAATCTCTCTAAGGCCTCAGTGTTTCATCAATCAATATTTGATTAATGATGTCTCACCTAATAGTCACATATAATATCTAAAATACCGTAAAATATATAACCACTATTACCATACAAATATAAACTCGATTCAGGCACCAGACAACATACATAATACAGGCCTCGTGTTTCACAAGGTTTCCAACAATTCACTTTTCTTAAGTGTCATGACACTTTATAATATGATCTAGGCAGATATGCTATGTTTCTTCCCAAATGGTCTCAAATTCAGACCACACTGAGTCACACTTCTGAGTCTTAAGCTTATTCCACATTCATGAGGATTTTAAAGTAGTTAATTCATGCGCCAGTGGCATTTGTTTGAAATGACATCATCGCCTCAATTGGATTGACATGACATCAATTGAATTGAAATGACATCACTGTACTGCGAGCATGGCTGGGGACCACACTGGGTCTCAGCTTCAATCTTGTGATCAGTTAGAGGCAGAGGAGTCATATGCTGATCTGTCTGTGTTGATAGTATACATTTCCAAACCCCCCTCTGCACCTGTGCAAAGGTATATTAGTAGAAGGATTCAGGTGAGGAGTGGTGGGACAATGGTAGAGAACATGCAGTAAGACAGTCTTGGGGGAGGGGGAAGGGAGCCAACGTGAGCCCTTTTCCGTTTTTCCAGCTTTGGCTTCACTGTAAGTGTAATGTAACCGCAAAGGTCATGGAATTTTAGTGATTTAACAGGAGACAAAACTAAGTAACCCAACTTTTGAAACTGCATTCTCAGATAACTATTTTATATATATATATATACATATATTATATATGTAATATATATATATAATATATATACTATATACTATAATATATATATATATACTGAAATATATATATTAATTTGTAAGTATATATAATACATACTAATATATAGTCTTTAATATAGACTATAACTATTTACTGATACCTATAGAAGTCTTACCTGTGACTGTGTAGCTCTCTCCATTGCCTGAATAGATTAGTATCCCATCCATATATAAAGAGTACTGAGTTATAATACCATTTGCCTTTTTGGGTGGATTCCAGGAGAGTAACAAAGAATTGGGAAGGGATTTGGCTACTGGTGGCTGAACCTCTTGTGGTGCTGTGGGAAAAATTAAAAAGATATAGAGAGTCTAATTTTAGTTTACTTTTCTAATTCAAACTTTTCAGACCCAAACCAATAAATCATGGAATAAACCTGAAATCCCAAGCATGGAAATGTTCTTGATTCGTGGACAGCTTGTCAGTAATTGCTTTAGGAACAGTACTAAATACCTGTCCTGAATTTATGAGAATTTGCCTCAATGATGGACAGGGAGTATTTACACTAGTTCACTTTACTGATGCTTGTGTTACTTCATCACAAGTATTATTAACCCATAATCTCTACTTGGGCTGTGACTTTTAAAGCAAATTAGACAGAATCCCTACCCTTGAGGAGCTTTTGATCTAAGATGGGCAATGCTAGGGAGAGTGGTTCATAATCGATATTAAAAAAAACCTATATGTAGTCATAGAAATAGCCAGAAAATACAGAATTAAATTAATTACATATGAAAACTATAACGTATGTGAGTTTTTTTTTTTAGTAAAGTGGGCCTGTTCATTTTCTGTAATGGTCAATGAATTGGAGTCACAAGAACTAAAAAAACTTTTAGAAATTGATCCTAAACATACCTATCGTTCAGTAAATTAGTAATAAATTTAAGGAAAAACTAGAAATTGGGAAATCCTGAAATAATGGAAAGAAAATGGTGAACTGAATGAGCAGGAATCCTTCTGGGGTTGAGCTGTGAGGTAGGTTTGGAGGGTACCAGGCAAGACATGGACAGAGGATGTAGTGGATGTGGAGAAAAGAGTGAGATATAGGACAATCTGTGCCATATTGAAGTTGGTGGAAGTAACTGGAAAAGGGAATAATGATATATGCCTCAGCAGAAGCAAAGACACAATAAGAAAAACAGTGCTAGTCTTGGTAGACCAGATGGAGAGAACATTGAGAAAACACGGAAGATGGGTCGCCAATGCTGTAGCCCAGGTGAGGGTGGTCTGGTGAGGTCAGGTGCAAGGCATGAACAAATTGTCACAAGAAGGATTTTACAAAATCTTCTTTTCTGTCCTGGTTTCATCAGATGAGCCATTGTCTTCTTTTTTTTTTTTTTTGGCCACCTGGTGTGGCATGCGGGATCTTAGTTCCCTGATCAGGGATAGAAACTGTGCCCCCTGCATTGGGAGCGCGGAGTCTTAACCACTGAACTGCCAGGGAAGTGCCTCCATTGTCTTTCTTTACATATTTTCTGTGCGAGTGGTACTTGCTTTAAGGATTTAAAAGAAGGAGGGGGGAAGAAGAGGAAGTGGGTAAGGGGTGGGTGGAGGGATAGTGAAAAAGAGAGAGACTGGCAGACCCTTTTTCCCTAAAGATCAAGGTTTTAAGTCTCCTGAATAACTTTACAACTAGACAGTAAGAGAAATGTGTTAATCCCTCTCATCCAGGAGAGAGAAATACAAAGTAACAATGCTTTAAATGTTTTGAGAGCTGTTATTTCTTGAAGAGATGCATTCTGATGCTTGAGCAAAGCTTTCTCTTTAGAGTGCTAAAATATTTTCTCTTTCCCACTGCCTTCCTAAATGTATGCTTTTTAAAACATTAATTTATGCCAACAGTTTGTAAGTTCCAAGTACAACAAAAGTGTGACTTGAGTCGGAAGGAACCAGGCCGTGATTAATAATGCCTCGATTGGCGTTTGGAGGTTCTATCACACTGAAATAATTGTTGCTCATGCTGGTGTTTAGCAGTTAAAAGAGACCATGGAAATCAACCGTTTGATTCTCAATTTCATACTGTGCCATACAATCAATTCTTTTTAGTCAGACTGTCTCTAGATTTACTTCTGAGCCATAGTAAAATGAGGAAGCTTTCATTAATCTTTCAGATGCTTCATATTAATGACAAGGCTCTTGCATGAACAATGTAACAGCAATTAAAAAGCCCATTAATCTGCATTACAGCTATTAAAGATGCATGTCATTAAAGGGTATGGAGTTTGATTCATTTTCGCTCCCCCCCAAAAAATGGAGCAATTATGGCCTGGCAATGCACTTTGTCATCAAATTAGGTTGGGGTTTTGTAGCAAATGGCCTTGCAGCATTTAGCTCTTCTCCTATTTTATTATTCATGACTGAAATGTGGAAGTCAAGACCTTTGAAATTACTTTACCTTCTTGTGGAGTAGAGATGTTCAGTGCATGCGAGCTCTCGGTACAGCCAGCCAAAGTGCAAGCAGCTAGGGTTACTGCATAGTTTTTGAAGGGTAGCAAGCCTGTCAATATGCCTGTAATAAAAGGGGACAAAAAGAGGTTTGCATGTTTACCAGAAGAAGCTATACAGAGTATTGTGTGTATGTGTGTAAGAAAGGGGGGTAGAGGCACGGAGATGTAGAAAACAAAAACATATGCTTCTTTAATTCATTTTCCTGCCTGTGTGCTGATTGCAGAATGGTGTGACTAGCCAGAAAAAATTTAGTCAGAAAAACAAATATCATATATTAACACATATATGTGGAATCTGAAAAAACTGGTATAGACGATCTTATTTACAAAGCAGAAATAGAGACACAGACTAGAGAACAAACATATGGATACCAAGGGGGAAAGGGGGGGTGGGAGGAATTGGGAGATTGGGATTGACATATAAACACTATTGATACTATGTATAAAATAGATAACTAATGAGAACCTACTGTACAGCACAGAACTTTACTCAGTGCTCTGTGGTGACCTAAGTGGGAAGGGAATCCAAAAAAGAAGGGATATATGAATATGTATGGCTGATTCACTTTACTGTACAGTAGAAACTAACACAACATTGTAAAGCAACTATACTCCAATAAAAATTTTTAAAAAAAGAGACCTGCTTATTGTTTTTTTTTTTGTTTTTTTTAAAGGAATTCCTTTAATTTTTTAAATTTTTATTTATTTATTTATTTATTTTTGGCCGTGTTGGGTCTTCGTTTCTGTGCAAGGGCTTTCTCTAGTTGCGGCAAGTGGGGGCCACTCTTCATCGCGGTGTGCGGGCCTCTCACTATCGCGGCCTCTCTTGTTGAGGAGCACAGGCTCCAGACGCGCAGGCTCAGTAGTTGTGGCTCACGGGCCTAGTTGCTCCGTGGCATGTGGGATCTTCCCAGACCAGGGCTCGAACCCGTGCCCCCTGCATTCGCAAGCAGATTCTCAACCACTGCGCCACCAGGGAAGCCCCTGCTTATTGTTAAGACAGCTCTAAATAGCATTTTCCCAAATGTGCTTCTCGGACGCTAATGCCCCTGAGATGTTTCCCCTGTAAAAATGGGGGATTCCACATACAGTTCGTAAAGCAGAGCCCAGTGTACCTAATAGTGAAGACGGCCATCATCTCATTTCAGGATACTAGACCTCCTGCAGAAACAAAACTATCTCATTTTCTTTTACCTCACATTTTTCAACCTTATTTAACTAGAGAGTCCTTCTTATGCGACATCTATTAACACACATTAGGAGATGCTACTCCCAAGAGTGACTTCATTATTTGAACGGTAGGGTACACGTATACAAACTATTTATTCACGTTGCAGCTAACAAATATGCAAATCAACATAGTTGAACAATCAGCCAATTAAATAATTATGTTTTGTACTTCTCCTTGCAAAATTATTAGTTTATTTAACTAAGACACCTGTCTCAAACAGAAGCATTGCCCACAGAAGTGTTGAATTAACCTGACTCGGTGGTGGGTATATAAGATTTGTTCCGCAATTAAAGGTGCCTGCAGAAACGAAAACACATTTTGTTTACTGGTGTTTACAATCAAGGCAGAGGCTCTTTATTTAGTTAATCCCGTGAATTAAAGAAGTATCAAAACTATAATTTGTGTATTTGCTCACCATTGTTTTCTGTTGCAGGTTTTAGAGCTGTTTTAATCCCTAATCACATAGACTGTCATCATTCTTATAAAAAGATGGTCCTACTCGTAGTATCCCTTTATTGAGTAAACCTTGATCGTTTTAATGAACTGGTATTGATGACAGCTTGCATCATTCAACAACAAATTTTAAAATACACGTTTGCCTATTCCCTTTCCCCAGTAGAAAGGATAAAATATTAAAAGAGCAAAGATCAGGATGAAGCAAAGACCACAGCCCTTGTTTGCTTTGGCCCTTCTCACCTGCCCTCAGTCCCCAGTGTTGCCTGCAAGTCTTTATTCTAGCAGCTCCCCGAAGCATCCCCCTGGGCTACCCAACCCTCTCGGCTGTACTTGGCACCAGCATCTTAGCCCGCGGCCAAAGAAGACAGCAAGCCAATGAACTAACACACATACACATGTGACCATCTCATGCCAAATGCAGCTCTAGTTTCAAAACGCCTTCACGTTGTCACCTTCTGCTTTCCCTCACTCCTGCCACTGTGACTGTCGTTTCCTCTTGAATCTCCCAGATCATGACCCACATTCTGAGCTCACTTTTTAAAAAGAGGTTATTTCTCCTTCCACTAAAAGTCTTAAAGGAAAGCTTACAGCATCACATATGCATCTTCATCATGCAGTGATGTCATAGTTAAGAGCAAAGATGCTCACGCCAGATTGCTCGGGTCCAGATGTCAATTCTACTACTGATTTGTGGTATGGGTTTGGGCAAGTTGCTCAGACCTCTGTGCCTTAGTTTCCTCTTCTGTAAACAGATAATGATCGTATCTATCTTGAAGAAGAGGCCTCATAGGGATAATATAGTATCATGGGGATATGAGATGGGGATACTACAGTATTCACCTCGAAGTGTTACTATCCAGATTAAATGAGTTTGGGATTATAACGTGCTCAACGCAGAGCCGTGTAAGGGGAGAATTCTAGCACAGAGCCTTGGTAGCCCAAGCTATGCTACCATTGCAACTCAGTTTCTGCCTGCACTGTACTATTAAATATTGATTTTTATCTTGTCAAGATCACTAGTGATCCCTTACACACCAGACCAAGTAACCCTTCCGCAGTCCTTATTCTCCTTTACTTACTAGATTTTGCCTTGTACAGCTGCCGTCTGGGCCACGGAATTTTCCCAAGGAGTCCTCCTATATTACTGAGGGTTCCTTACTTTCTTGACCAACTCATCTTCCTTTCACAGTCCCTTAAATTTTTTTTTTTTTTTTACAAGGTTGGGCCCTCAGGCTTCTTTCTTCTTCTGAACACTTGCCTTTGTTAGTTCACTTCTTCTAAACATTTGCCTTCATTAGTTCATCAAGCCTCATCTCTCATTTATATCTGCATACTTCACATCTCTCCTCCAAGCTCTGGTTCTGCATTTCTACCTGCAGGCCATGTATCCCCCCTGGATGTTCAGCTAGCATTTCACTCTCAACCCGACCCAATCCAGACCCAACAGTCGAAATTATTTTGCAAACTTCCCTCTTCCTATTTCTTTTTTTTTTAATTTTTATTGGAGTAGAGTTGATTTACAATATTATGTTAGTTTCAGGTATACAGCAAAGTGAATCAGTTATCCATATACACATATCCATTCTGTTTTAGATTCTTTTCCCATATAGGTTATTACAGAATACTGAGTAGAGTTCCCTTTGTTATACAGTAGGTCCTTACTAGTTATCTATTTTATACATAGTAGTGTGTACTATGTTAATCATGGATGGACCTAGAGATTATCACATTAAGTGAAGTCACTCAGACAGAGAAAGAGTAATATCACATGGTATCACTTATATGTGGAATCTAGAAAATGGTACAAATGAACTTATTTACAAAACAGAAATAGAGTCACAGATGTAGAAAACAAACTTATGGCTACCAGAGGTGAAGCGGGGGGAGGGATAAATTAGGAGACTGGGATTAACATATACACACTACCATTTTTCCCATTTCTTAATACCTCCATCATGATCCTTAAATTCCGGGTTCAAAACTAACATGTCCTTGTGAGATATATCCCAGCCATTTTATCCTTTGAAAATCTTTGGCAATTGTCATGTCTTTCCTATTGCCAAGTTCAAATCTATCAATACTACAAGTCTAAATAAGATGAATTGCATGTCTGAATTAGTATAATTATTAGTGTAATGCCAACAAGTAATGAATCGGCCCCCAGAAAATAAAATTTTTAATCCTACAATGAGCAAGGAAAACGTGTTGGGACATGAAATGTTTCCTTTGTTCATCACCTAAAAACCTAGGTGTCATTGCCTCTCATAGGTGGCCCTGACTTAGCTGGGGCACAGATATACTGTGTCACAAAAGGCACAGTGGCTATATACAGTTTGATGCTCTGCAATCTTTAGCATGAAGGTGCGTCATACATCCAGATAATTATCATTGGGAAACACAAAAAGTAGTTCCATTATGTTGCAAAATACCTTCCCTGAGACATTCTTTCTTTCCAAATCATAGCTGAAGTGCAATCTTGGAATTGTGACTATTATACCAACTTAACAAGAAGGTTATTAGTGGAGACTTTAAGAAGGATCATGCCAAGCCAGATACTGAATTCACATTCACTAAATGGTCTTTGGTGCTTTATTTAACCTTTCTTGCCTTCATTAAATGAGGCACTTTGTGTGTATAGGTGTATCATGAAATTCCTTTGCTAATTTCTTCCCCCTTTAACCTTAAGGACCTTAAAAAACAGGCAATATTCCTCTCAGCAAACTTGCATTCTTCAGTTTGTGCTTTGGTAGAGAAGTTTACCAAATTGCATTTCATAGAAAAATCCCAATATTCTGAAAGAAAGATGCTGGAGAGAAACCAGATCACCTTTCAGGCCATTTATCAAAGTGCTCACATTTCCTATCTCCAGGCAGGTGAAACAATAAGAATAAACACTGAGAAATGAGAGCTGCAAAATAGAAAACAGAAAAGGAGGAGAAGAAAGCTGATGTTTTGGCTCTTGCCAACTTCGAATTGCAGGTAGAAAGTTTTGGGTGGCTTGTAAATCACATTTTCAAAAAATGTACCGTACTTGCTGAGTCTGAGGTGGCTTTTCTTTCCTATTTGCAGTGGGGATGTTGCTCATAATGTTGTGTCTCAGAGACAAAGTTTGTCAAACCATCGGAATAATTTCCCCTAAATACAGGTTATATCATCGACTTCAGTAGGAAGAGCAGTGTAATGATTGAGCATTTTCTCTCCTCTTGTCAGGTTACACTGAGGTTGGGGTAGGAGAAGGGGCTGGTCAACCAAGTGGTCCTCACTAAATCAGAATAACGACCAAGTCATCCTATTGCCTGAGACATGCAGTTTCTCTCTTTTGTTTCTCAGTATGGAGAGTTTACCAGGATGGATTAAAGTTAATGCTTATAAAAAGTTCTGCTATTACCAAAAAATAAACATATTCTCCCCAAGACTAGGCAAGGTAGCCTTTCTTTCTTGGATATATCCCTAGAGACCATTGAGTGATTGGCCAAATGGTCTTCCTTTAAGTGTCCGAGTCAGACTTAGATTACATACTCTCCAGAAAAAAAAGTGGTACTACTATGACAGCATATCATTACCAAACAATTATTTATCAACTTTCCTTCTATATGCTTCTGGGAAAGGTGCTATAGACTACAGCTGATCTTGATAAGGTTTCTAATCTAAGAAAATATTAGAGCCAGTAGGACCCTAATGATAACGATAATACACAGATTAAATACATAAAGCAAAATGCTTGCATACATGTCAAGTGGACAAGGGCATTTGTAAGATCCAGAGCTGCCAGCCCAAGATGATAGGGGATCTATATTTAATTAAAGGCAAAGAGAAAAAAAGGATAATCATTGAAAGTATATTTCAGTATTATAGTTAAAAGAATACTGAAAAACAGAGTGACATATTTATAAAGGAGTCCCAGAGAGAAAAATATGGCATTATACACTGTATTCTGTGTCCACAGAAAACCCAATAAGATAAAATTGGGTAGTCTCCTTGATGATCCTTAGGGTGTTTAAAATAAAGAAGTATATACTGACGGTGAAAACTTTTAAGACTGGTTTGGATATGAGCCCCTTTTCTCGGGCAGACATCACAGAGGAGTCTTTTTACCCTTTGAATCTGAGACTGTTCCTACCTCGAGGCAGGCCAGATGACCTCTCCAATTCCCTTTCAGCCGCAAAACTCTGTGAAATCAGAAAATGGTCCCAACCATGTCAGGAAACCTGCCAGTCTCTTTTGATAATGGAAGAGGGTGAGCTGAAAAAACATTCCATAAGCATAAAGGAAGCATTATTGATGTCTTAAAAGTGTTAGGATCCCATGAAACACAGGAGTGTTGGTATCCGGATTAAAATCATTGGCACCAGCAGGACAAGAATTCTCACTGCTAAGCGATAATGCATTTTGCATTAATGCTTAACATTGAGAAATCCTGACGGGCCACACCAAGGGAGTTTGAAGCAAAGTAAGTATAGTCCCTTTGAATTGCAGTCCTGTGGACCTCGGCGGGTGCAGAAAGCCCAAGCCGAAAGAGCAGGGCCAAGAACGTGATTTAAGGGGTGGCAGCACATCACAGGAGGAAATTTAAGAGCCCTAGTGCGTGAGGTTCCAAGCTGTGTGCTCTGAGGATTTCTGCCTAGCAGAGGGGAAGAGCCTTCTCCTCGAGAACCGTGCAGTTTAAAGTCCCTTGCAATGATTTTGGGAGCTCCTTGAATGCAGAGGGTATGACCTTTTGCTTCTTTACTTGTCCTATTTTCCAGCAGTTATTACGATGATTTACCAAAGGTGGACCCTTGATGTTTGCCCAAAACATAAAGACCTTTCATCCTCTTAACTCACTCAGCTGTCTGCCTCACTATAAGAGATACTCACTCCCGTCCTACCCTTTCCAGGGAGCTAGCAAAGGAACAGACATTGTTTCTTCTGACTGATAGATTATTATTTCCAACACTTGGTTTCCTGTGCACTAACCTCAAGTTTCAAAGGAGCGGAAGAGAAATATTAATAATTGGAGGTGGCCTGACTACCTAAGAGAAAATCATTGTGGAGCTGACACCAGCTGTGCAAGCTTTTGTGCCTCTAATAAAACTGTATGCTGAGAAGCAGGAAGACAACAGAGGAGTCGGCTTGACACTGAGATTTTTATGATTAACTCCTCTGACTCAATGCAGACAAGTATAAATGCTCGGCCTGGAAACCGAGCCTGAGACACAAGACAAAATGGCATCCTTTTCAAAGCCCAACACGTTTTGGAGAAGAAAAAGTGACTCTGTGTCTATTTACATCCTTGACCACACTCCCCCCCCCCACCCCTCCTCCACCCCACCCTCAGCTGCCAACCTAGGTGTTTGGCCGGCATCCACTGTAATCTGTTCTCCTTCATTATGTTAATCTGTGGGCGGAAAGATTTCTGTCATCTTCGAATCCCTTGTACAGCAATGGTAAACACCTTGGCCTGTCTGTAATTGGACAGGTGTCTGCATTGATGTCACCCAGCTTTTAATTCAATTAAAGAACTGGCTGCTCTGCTCTCATTACCCACTCATTTCTGTTGCACTCTGAGTCTGGTGGTGAAATCTGCACACAGCCATCACCTACCCCGAGTCCAAAGTCTGTGGTCCCCATGCAAAGATCACGCAGAATATTTCAAACGGACTCCAACAATCCAAATGTACTTTCCTGTTAGCAAAGGCATTTGGAATAAGATGGAGAATTTGTTCTCTCTCTCTCTTTCTTTACCTTTAAATTCTCTATTGTCTCAATGGTGTCTTCTACCTACTGGCCAGTAATTAGGAGCTGTCCAGCAAAAAGAAAAGCAGTCTCTAGCTTCCCCTCCCCAGGGCTTTCCTCCATCTCAGGAGAACTCATCAGAGTACAGTGTTCTTATTTATTTGCTGGCATTTCACATTTGGATCAAGAAAGTGAGGGTGGGGAAGAACAAGGCATTTATTAAGAGGGCCATCTGGTAAGGGATCCCACACAGGCAGAGCTGAGACTGCTACCTAGGGACACAGTAGAAGAACCCACTTTTAACAGAAAGCCAGCCAGGGGAAGGAGAGCAGAAGAGAAGGGGACTTTTCTGGCTCAAGATTCTGCTGCAGTGCTAAGAAATCCTAAATTTTAAGTGTCCTACATCTCAGAATGAGTTTTGAGCCACAAACTAACCCAGTGGATGGATGAAAGAGACTAAATCAATCCAACATGCTATGATTTCTGCCCATTTAAAGGAACCTCTGAAAATCAAGTTCTAATGCACATTGTGACCCAGTAACCTCATTAAACTGAATAAGGACATTTGTTAAATATGGATGAAAATTCAACGGTCTAACAGAGATCTGGAAACGCACCCAGGATGCTTCTCCTCTGGTTCTTAGTAGCCTAGGAAAGTGGCATTTGTTGTTGTTGTCTTTGGGGTAATAGTTTAAATAAAAATAAGGATCTCTAAGATTTATAAAATGAAAGTCAATTTTCATTTTAATCGAAAGGTAGAACAGCAAATGAGCTTACCCCAAACCTAACGTAACCCTTTGGAAACTAAAACTAATGTTTTGCATATAATTTCCTGCAAATGGATTTTCTGACCTTATTTAAAATTTCTAGTACTAGGGAACACCTTGGGCCAAAGACTAAATGGATTTCAATGTTTACAAATAGGAAAAACAAAATTGTTTATTCTTTCATTTTTTAAAATAAAATATAGGGTCTAATCCTAGTCTTAGAGAATGGTTGAAACAGTGATTTTAATTGACCTCAAAGCATTATCCAGTTAAGATTCTCTCAGTAGGCTTATAGCTAACCTCACATTTTTCATCAATGCCTTCATGGTAAGAACTACAGAGTCTCTGTCATTTTCCTTCTAATTCTGCAATTGGTTTGAAGCCATCCACTCATGTGAACTCTTTATAAAGCATAAAGGGCCGTCGCTGACATCATTAGAACTCTCCCAGAAAATATCAGACTTGACTAAGCAGGGAGTCAGGCAAGGAGACAGGAGGAAAAGAAAAATAAATGAGGAAGGAAAGTCATCCCTTATTGACCAGTGTCCTAGGTCCCCTGCTGAAAGCCTCCAATAGGATGAGGCCCTTGTACAGAGGGGGCTGCCATTGGGCAGAGTGTAAAGGTCACTCAAGTCCACAGCAGAGTCAAGGTCAGAACCTAAATCTTCTGACTCCAAGATCACTGATCCACTTACTAGACCTAAGCCACAGTTCTGGAAGAAGAAAGAAGGCGTGTTGAATATATATTTCTAAAAATAATAGCACACTTTTATACTAAATACTTGATTTAAATATATCTGAGGGCTTCCCTGGTGGCGCAGTGGTTGAGAATCTGCCTGCTAATGCAGGGGACACGGGTTCGAGCCCTGGTCTGGGAAGATCCCACATGCTGCGGAGCAACTGGGCCCGTGAGCCACAACTGCTGAGCCTGCGCGTCTGGAGCCTGTGCCCCGCCATGGGAGGGGCCGCGATAGTGAGAGGCCCGCACACCGCAATGAAGAGTGGCCCCTGCACCGCGATGAAGAGTGGCCCCCGCTTGCCGCAACTAGAGAAAGCCCTCGCACGAAACGAAGACCCAACACAGCTAAAATAAATAAATAAATAAATAAATAAATAGAGTAGCTATTAATTAAAAAAAAATATATATATATATATATATCTGAAAACGTGTTAGTAGGTTCAAAGTTATTACTAAAACCTACTGCATACAAACAGAAAGTAAAATGCTTATCCCTCCAAATGAGTGAGTGTATATGCCTATAGTATTCCCTTACGAAAACAACTGATTCATAAGAAACTCTGCATCAGTGTATATGTGCTTCTGTGTGTTACTGAATATAACACTTTCTATGTATATATATTTGGAACTAATCAAAAACTTTATATATAATATATATAACACTTTATATATATATATAAAGTTTTTGATTAGTTCCACATATAGATACAGTACAAATATAAAATGGTCATAAAAGTTAGAAAACAGAAAACTTGAGGTGACTGTTCCCTTTCTTTATCAAATGTGAGTAGTAACCCTTAAGTATTTATATCCAACACTATAGCATGGCCAACATGCCCAGTTGATTACTACGCTACAGCAAAACTGATGTATTACCATCATTTTTAACCATCATACAACATGTTACCAAAAAGAAATCCAAATCCTGCACTGCGAATTCTTACTGCATAAAATAAAATGAGTAACTTGTAAAAAGTCCCATCTGAAGCTTTCACAATGTACCAGGAGTTCAGGCACATTATGTATTCAGGAGAGTTAGACAAAGCTATTAACTCATCAACAGTGCATTACCTGATGAAATTCTTCTACATTAGCTAAGCAGGAACATGACATCATTTCTATTTTTACTATTTATGTCATAGGCCATATTTTTGTCCTGTTAATTTTTTCAGACCAATTTCTTTCAAGATTTACATTTAAAGAAATAGTTTGTAATAAACCACAAATACAGAATATTAATCTATGGGGTACTGTGAAAAATGGCAAAGACTTCCTCAAAATTCATCTTTTAATACCATCAAAATGAATTTTTCAAATTTACCTCTGATGTTTGCCTATTGTGGCAGAGACCACTAAATGCCCTCTCATTGTATATTCTCTTCCTCCACAGTAAAATAAAAAGACCCTTTTAGCTGGGCAAATGGCCACTTTGAATAAGGACATTTCTAGCAATCCGTGTAGATGGATATAGCCATGTGGCTAAGTTCTAACCATAGAATGTAACCAAAGGTGGAGGAATAACTTCCAAAATATGTCATTAAAGTGAATGTGTACATCCTTGTTCAACCATTCCACCTTCCTGCTGAACGGAAGCCAAATTAGATGGCTGATGCTCCAGCAGCCATTTTGGACCATGAGGCAGAAGTCTTGTCTCTAAGGATAGCATGGCAAAACGATGAAGAGTGTGGATCCCTGGCACTGTGAACATCCACCCCTACATTGACCAACTGTGAACACCTATTATCAGACACAGAAAAACTTAATTTTGTTGAAGTCACTGTTATTTTGGGTTCTCTGTCTGTCAAGAAAAAAATAATAAAAAATGAAAAACTTATCTCTACTGTTTTTGCCCCATAAAACACTCATTTTTAATATAATATTATACTTTAGAGAAAGTACTGCTTGTTACGTATATTTTACCATTAATTTTAAAAATCATGAATAAAAGCAGATTGTAACAGTAGGATCTAGCACTAACCTGGAACATAGTAGATAATGGTTTTGTTTTTAATAAATGAATAGTTTCTGTTCTGTGTCATTATCAGCTTTGCAGCAGCATGGCTTCCATTATTTTAAATTGCAAACATATAGTCCTTGAGCTTCATTATGAGGTGTAAGTTTTGGAACTAATTTTTAGATTCTATTCATCCTACCAACATTTTTTCCCCATTGGGAATATGTATGTTAAGTTCCAAATATATATTTAAGTTGTGGTAGTTCTGCATATCATTTCATAAAATTAGAGAACTATAGAACTGCAGAACCAGTAGTTCAAAACTCAACTCAGCATGATAAAACAATAGTAACATTACGTTAACTACAAGGTTAGCACCAAAACCCTGCATTTGTTTCTTTATCCCTTCCTTCATTCCTTCAAGAAAAGTGTATTGATTACCTACCTTGAGCAAGTTATTAAACAAGACTTAAAATAAATATAAAACATGATACTTGCCCTCTGGGAGTTTACTGTCTAAAGAAAAAAATAGAATGGGTGTACAAAGAGCAGCCATAGGCAGTTTTAACAACTGTGGAGTAAGACTTCTCAGCTGAATAGAAAAAAAATGACATGGCAGGGAAGTTGTTATTACAGTTATCTCTCTGCAGGCTTCTCAGGTAAGTATAGTAATTATACATACATATAATATATAACAAATATAATATATACGTATATACATATATGTGTGCATATACATACACATAAAGAGTAGAATCTTACTTATGGATGGACTAATGGTTGGTGTTAAGTTCCAAAGTCGGGCATAAGGCAAAAATTACTCATGATTTAAAGTCCCCTTGACAACTCCTTATACGGCCCATAAAGTACAGTGCATTTGATTTTGTGTATGCCTCTAATTCTTCATTAATCAATGATTCTCTGTGGCTCTTAGTTCTTCATTCTTTTTGTAGACACCCCAATGGTGTCTACAAACAAGAGTTTCCCTTTTCTGTCAATAGTTGGGAAACCCTAAAATTATTCACACATTCTTTCCTTCTAACAGGTATTGATAGTTTCAGGATTGGATAGCATCCTTTGCCTATAAGATTATTTTAAGAGTTTTTTCACTCTTTTTTTTCATGCCTTCCCCACTTCCAAGGTGTGCGGTTAAATGTGTGTAACTGAAATACACAGATGAGACTTCACTACGAGATTACAATTATATTGCATGTGTGGAATTGCACTGGTCTCCTTCTTCTCTGGATCTAATGGGCATTTTGCATTTTGTATATAAATAGAGAACTCTCTGCCTTTCTAATGGGCATCATGGCCTGGGGGCTGAGAGGGTTGGGCTTGTTAGAAATGCAGAATCTCACACCACAGTCCCAGACCTACTGAATCAGAATCTGCAGTTTACAGAGATCCCAAGTAATTCTCACTTCCTTTTCACTTGCAGCTTTCAGAAGCACCACCCTTAAGGGTCAGAGGCCCTACTTAACACTGCCTCTATTTCTTCACTTGCCCTACCACCGTTCTGCCCACAAAGCTAATGCTGTTGGAACAAGGGGCAGGAACAAACAAAGCAGGGGTAAAGTCCAGCAGGTGAAAATGATCCCTTCTCACCTGGCCATGCCCCTCACCCCAGTGGTTTTTAATATGTGGTCCACTGACCTCTGTAAGAGAACCGACTAGAACACTTGGTAAAGGCAGATTTCTCAATCCTAGCCCAAATACACAGACTCTTGTGCATAGAGCCCAAGAATCTGCGTTTTATAAGCAATCCAGGAATCACCTTATGACCAGTAGAGCTGAGACTCACTAATTATTACTACTAGCTGTGGAAGAGACAGAAAAATGAGAGACTTTCAATATGGAACCCACTTGTTTCAGGTAGAAGAAGATGAATGTCTACTGCATATGAGGACTGAACCAGTTTTCACAGCAAAAGCTATATTATCAATTGCATTATAAATTAAAATGTCTTTTTTTTTCCATAAATTTACATTTATGTGGGTCATCTGAAAGATTATTACTATTGGTTCATCAGCTAAGCTATAGTAAATAATAAATACGATTATTATTACCTGAAGAAGGAATATAGCTCCTAGAGTTTAGCTCAATGTAATGCAACAATAAAACAGAAAACATCTTCTGTGTACCAAGTACCTTCCTAGCACTATGCCAGGTGCTGTACTAATTATGCCAATAATTAAGTCTACATGTTTAAACATCTTCAGGAAAGAAATTAAAAAAAAAATTGTATATGTGCAAATTCTTGAATCCATTCATTCTTGACAGAATTTCAAATCAGATTGGGAAGGGTCTTTCTGAGCAGCCCTGGGTTTGAAGGGAAATGCCAGGGCTGTCTCTCTGGGCAGCAGCTTTGGACGTTAAAAGTGCTGGAGGGAAAATCAGCAAGAGCTATGCAGAGTTAATTGGAGCCCTTTGCAACTAGTCTAAAGATACACGGGAGTCATAACTGCAGGGCTTTCTACCCTGAGGCTCCAGCTGAGAAAATGAACTTTCAAGAACTCCCTGCTCTGAACCCTGCCCTTCGGAGGGCACAGAATCCAGACTCTGTGGCCCAAAGGGGCCCATTTGTACCTGAGTGGGGCTGTTAACCCTTGGACTCTCCATGCTACTGGGATTTATCACATTTAATCCTCCAGTAGCCAAATTCATGAATGGTAAATATTCACGCTTCTATTGTTCCAGCTCTCTTAGTTAATATTCATCTTTTTTTTTTCCTTTTGCTTTCTGCATTTTGTAAGTCTGCCCATAATTTCCCATTTCTTCCCAAGAATCATTTCACTTAATTTTTTGTTGTCCTGTGATTTTCCTTTGCTAATTTTATTACTTACTTTTAATAGCTCATCATTTTTATATAGGCATTTCTCTTTCTTTTTTTTTTTTTTTTTGTCCTATATTTGCAAGTTGCAGTTGGGAGGTGGAAGTTGTCATAAGAATTTCTGGTTAAAATTGAGACTTGATCAATGGTGTCAAACAGTGATCAGTGTTTGAACAGTGTTTCCCAATGCTGGCTGTACAACCGAGTTACCTGCTGACACTTTTAAAATACCAATACCCAGGCTATATTCTAAACCAAAAAGTCAGACTCTGCAGGTGAGACCTGGACATCAATATTTTTTAAAGTTCCCCAGGTGGGTCAGTGTGCATCCATGGTCGAGAACTACTACCTTATAAGAATACCAAGGAGATGACCACAGGTTTTGAAATACCTGTAAGGACAACAGGCAAAGACAAATGGACTACTTAAAGGAGATCCCAGGGCAAACCTGATCCTGAGCTGGGTACAAAACGCCCACAGGTTCTCAGCACTCCTCCTCCACCCGATACTGGGAAGAAAGAAGTTGACTTTTACCAATTGCTGTGAGGCTAATGCGAATTTATCCGAACTGAACCCCTCTTAATCCCAGTGAAGGTTTTTATTAACTGCAACTAGGTGCCCAGTAAAATGACTTGAAAATGATTTGATTTTCCTGAGCAAACACTCACTCTGAAGGTAAATTTAGGGGTAGGGAAAGTGAACTGTGGAAGTGGGTGTGTGTGTGTCGGGGGTGGGGGGGGTGCATTTAACAAATGGGAAAAACATCTGTAACTCAAAAGAAAGAGAACATAGCACTCAAATTCCAGAAGACTATTCATGCTCTGGGGAGGATTTAATTCAGGAAAACTGTAACATTTAAAAGTCATCAGTTTCATGCTATTAAGATCAAAAAGAACTTGGAATCCATTAAACAAGAGACAGAAGGTAAATGGCAAACAACAGAGATGAAAACTGACAATACTGAGAAGTAGGCAGAAATCAAAGTGAGTTGGATGAGGAATAAATGCAAATCATACAACAGATTGAAGTAGAGGGGCTTCCCTGGTGGCGCAGTGGTTAAGAATCTGCCTGCCAATGCAGGGGACGTGGGTTCGAGCCCTATTCTGGGAAGATCTCACATGCCACAGAGCAACTAAGCCCCTGTACCACAACTACTGAGCCTGCACTCTAGACCCCGTGAGCCACAACTACTGAGCCCACACGCTGCAACTACTGAAGCCTGCGTGCCTATAGCCTGTGCTCCACAACAAGAGAAGCCATCGCGGTGAGAGGCCCACACACCACAACTAACAGGGGCCCCCGCTCGCCACAACTAGAGAAAGCCCACGTGCAGCAACGAAGATCCAACACAGCCAAAAATAAAAGACAATAAATAAATTTTAAAAAAAAAAAACACTGAAGTAGAAGAATTGAGTACTCATCTCAGAAGATTCAAACAGCAGAATCAATACTGCCAAAATCAGAAAATGAAAAAGGAAAAAAACTATGAAGCAAAAACCCAGAATTTAGAGACTGAATAGTATAAAGATAACAATTAATTCATTGAACATTTACTATGTGCCTGTTTATGAGCAAAATATTCTATGGAGGTAATTCATTGTTTTTTAATCTTTGCAACAATTCCATAACATGAGGAAGGTTTTTACCCCCAGTTTACATATGAGGAAACTCCAATACAGTGATATGTTTTTAAATTTGCCTGAGATCAGACAGTTGATAAGTGACATAACTAGATTGATTTGACTCTGCAAGCTGTGTTCTGGACTGCTAAAATGAGGAGGACAAACTGGGAAAAATATACAATATTGGAAACTGTTATTTCTTACCAGAAGTAATGATGATATACACAATAGCAAACTTTCCAAGCCAAAGAAAGACCCAAATGTGAAGAAAGAAGAGCTCATTATATAACAGAAAAAAAATGTAATGAAAAGAAACCAACACATTTTATGATCACTTACTTGGTTAAGGACCCTATGTGAACCAACAAACCTAAATTGTCTTATACATCCAATATCAGTATTGTTCATTCAAATAAATACCACTCTAACAACCAAAATATAAACATAAAAATCTCAACAAATGTCACCTCAGAAATGCTAAACGGGGGTTACTTTCAAGATCAATAGCAAAACTACTCATGAACTACTTTATTGTCCTCTCTCTTCGTACCTTGTTATCTCAACTAACTGGCAAAGCAGCTGCCACCAACCAATCCCCACACTCCTAACATCTCCACCAAATCCAGGTTTCTGGCTCTCTACTTTCTCACCCCTCCCCCCTCACTTTCTAGTATTCTTTTTTCTTTACTGTGAAATCTCTGACTTTGATACTTACTCAGCCTGGCTTTGGGGCTTTTCAATTCACACTCCCCTCCCTCAATAGACTGATTCTTCACAATAAAAGTCCACCTGGCAGTACCAGAGTTCTCCACAATCTTTAAGATTCCCTCCTATGTACTTCCTTGTCTGTTCATTTCACAACTGTGAGCAACAGATACATCTTTAAAACCCTTTGGGGGGAAAAAAGTTAAAGAATTCATAGTCGACACAGGCAAGAACAGAAATAAAGGAATAACAACAACAACAAAAAGTACTGAAACACAATAACAAACAAAACTGGAAAGCATGAAATATGATGACAGAAATAAGACCAATCGATTGTATAAATCATAAAAATGAATGTGAGTTTTAAACTCCCCTACTAAAATACAGAGAATTTTAAGTTGAATGTAAAACTAAATCAAACTAGATTCTATTTACAGAGATACACTTAAAGCAATGTGACTTTAAAGGTTAGTATACAAATGATGAATGTAAAAGTAATAAGAAAAAGAAAAATACAAACAAAAAGCAAGTTACCAAAGAAACTGATAATTGACAAATCCAAGAAATTGACCAAGTTGCAATAATTGAGAGTTTTTCCTTAGCTTTTTACACATTGGGTATATAAAAATAAATAACAGTTGGTCAGTGGTGCTCTAATTTTCTTCTCTCTGTACACCATTCACATGCTTGAAATATCCTACAGTAACATCCAATAGTTTATTGTACTGGTTTTCAATCTCAGGGGTACTCTACTCCAGAAAGATATCCTTCAGAATCTGGGCAAGGCTGGTGTAATTTAAGAAGCCTCCCTGCCCCATTTCTGATTTGATCTTACCTCAAATTTAGAGTTACTAATTCAGAGGATATGCATTATTTATATATCTATATCTATATCTATACCTATATATATTATCAATATGGTATATCTAATATAAACAAATACTAGTCTACCCTGAATGGCGAGGATAGGGTTTTTTTTCATATTACCCATAGAAAACTAACAAAAACATTTAAAGATGTTATATTAACTATAGAAAATGTTCTTTAAAATCTGCACATAAAAATGTAAATCAAAATAAATGAAAAACGGGGGTGTTGCCACACATAAGGCAAACATAAGTATAATATTCTTCATACGTAAAGAGATATTTAAATCAATGAGAAAAATGTGACTCCTCCAATAGAGAAATTGAGGATGAAATGTGCTAGGTATATCATAAAAGAAGTACAAATTACCAGTAAACAATGAAAATACTTAATGCCTCTAGTAATCTAAATTTGAGGTAAGATCAAACTAAAGTAATATTCTGATATATTTGGAAAATTTACAAAGTTTCTTTTACCTGTAAAACTTGTCAACTAGGATGAAATGAAAAATAAAATCTTGCATTCTGCTTGCTGGTGGGAGTATAATTTGTACAGTCTTTTTGGCAATTATTTGGCAACATAAAAATAACTATCCTTTGTTAAGAAATTACCATAGGGGCTTCCCTGGTGGTGCAGTGGTTGGGAGTCTGCCTGCCAATGCAGGGGACGCGGGTTCGAGCCCTGGTCTGGGAGGATCACACATGCCGCGGAGCAACTGGGCCCGTGAGCCACAATTGCTGAGCCTGCGCGTCTGGAGCCTGTGCTCCGCAACAAGAGAGGCCGCAATAATGAGAGGCCCGTGCACCGCGATGAAGAGTGGCACCCGCTTGCCGCAACTAGAGGAAGCCCTCGCACAGAAACGAAGACCCAACACAGCCATAAATAAATAAATAATAAATAAAAAACAAATTAATATGATTTAAGAGAGTGTCATTTAAAAAAAAAAAAAAAGAAATTACCATATGTTAAGCACTGTGCTACATGCTTTAAAAACATCTGATAGCTAACGTTTATACAGTGCGATCTGATCCGTGTGTCATGTGCGGTCCTGTGTGCTTTACATATACATGGATTCATTTCATCCTCACAGGTATCATATGAGGGGGGTAGTTATTTCATTCTCAATGTATCCATATGGAATCAGAAGCACAGAGATGTTAATTAATTTGTCCAAGGTCACACAGCTGAAAACTGTTAGACTTGGAATATCATCTCAGTTAATATCTTTAATATTGTTCTGAGGTTAATATTATTCTCACATTTCATAGGTTAAGACCCTCAAAAAAGATCCAGGAGAATACATAATTTCCCCAAAGTCACAGGGAGGGTAGGCACCAGAGATTTGCATCAATGTCTGCTTGACCTCAAAGTCCAAGACTGACTAATGCTTTAAGAGAATTTGACCTAGTTGTTCCATTTCAAGGGGTTTATCCTACCGTCACTGTCAGGAATTCTTCCAAAGATTTACATACAGACTTTAAAAAAAATCATATTAATTATTACAGCAAAAGTTGGAAATCCAGAAAATAAGAGGAGACTGAGACAAAATGAATTTGGGAGAGAGGCAAAGGAAAGCAACTGAAGAATTCTAAAGAGAGAGCCACGATATTTGGTTGCGCAGTGGATTAGAGCCATGGGTGGGGTGGGGGGGGGTTGTTCATGAGAAAGAAGAGTACTGTAGTTGTCCAGGTAAGAGATTGGAATGGTTTGGCTTGGACAGTAGATAGGGGAGAGATGGATCAATTTAGCACATAGTTTAGAAAATGGAATCAATAAACATGGATACATGAGGTATGAACAGAATGTAAAAGTTGAGAAAAATTCTCAAGCTTAATTAACTGGGTGGCTGGAGGGGTCATTTATTTATATTGGGAATGCAGGAGGAGCAGGACTTCAGGTTTGGAGATGGTAAATTTAGAGATTATGAGAAATCAATTGGAAATGTCAATTTTTCCAAATGTCTGCTGGATACACACATTTGGAAGTCTGGGTAGGACGTGCATTTAGGAGTCAATAGTGTTTGTAGGATACTGGATGCCTTGTGAGTCGATGATTTTCCTGGAGCAAGATTGTAGGGGAAAAAATTAGCAAAAGAGAGAGAGAAAAGGTCCCGGATCTAAACCCTGTGGTTCTCCAAAATGCAGAGTTAAGCTTCAGAGGGAGTGGGCAAAGGACACTGAGAAAAGGGGGCCCAGAACTAGAAGGGTCAGAGAAGGGAAGAAATATTTCAAGAGACAGTAAAAAAGCCACGGTGTAGAATGCTATCGAGCTGTGGAGACCAGGACTGTAAAGTGTTCTTTGATATTTAAACACGGAAGTTGCTGGTGTCCTCAGCAAGGCAAGTGAGTGGAAGGCAGACCGCGTGAAGAAATGGGAACAGCGCCACAGATGCTTCTTGGTAGAGGCACGTTTGGGAAGAGAAGAGAGGGCACAATAGCTGGATGGGACTTTAGATCAAAGGAAGATTTTTGTCATTGCTTTGGGTTTGTTTGTGTTTAACAATGGGTGTTGACAGATGGAGTCTGAATGACCTTGGGCAGAATCCAGCTGGGCAGTGGCTCTAACTTTGGCATGCACCAGCATCACAAGAGGAGGGCTTGCTAAAATGGGGATTGCTGAGCTCTACCCTACAGCTTCTGATTCAGCAGGTGTGGGCGGCCTGGAGAATTTGCATTAATAAAAAGGTCCCAGGTGAGGCTGTTGATACAGATCCAAGGACCACACTTTGTGAACAACTGCAGGAGACAGAGGTTAAAAATATGTGAGAGGAAGAGAGACCACCAGTAACAGGTCTAAAAAGGCAAGAGGAGTTGGGGTCCAGAGGACTTTTGAAGATTTTATTTTTGATAGGATAAGGGAAGCTCTGTGAAAATAGGAAGGAAAAGTGAGGAAGGTAAAAAGTAAAAATAATAATGATGGCAAATGCCTATTATATGCCCAAAGCCTTTTAAAATGTTTTAGCATTCATTAATTCACTTAAGCCCTAATAACAACCCTATCAGTCAAAAAAAAATGCAATTAATGCATATATTTGATAGTAAGAAAGTGACAGAAATTCTTTATGATACATTCTGGAGTTTTTTGGTATCTAAGATGATCTAGTATATAAGACTATCATCAGCTGAGTGCGATAAGGAAGGCAGGTTAGCATTTAGATAGTTTGGAAAAATATAAAATATTTAATGAGGAGAATGGGAGAAGGAAATTACAGACATATGGTAGGATTGGTGTCATTACTGAGTGTCCATCTGAAAATGGGGATTGAGACTTTTTAGTGATAAATTGCTCATTGTTTTCCAGCCCACTTAGCTGCAATGCGCAGCCTGGGCAAAGGCTTAATCGGATTGGGTTTTTATTGGATGGGTAAAATAAGGGAGGAAGGAAGTGAAAGATACCAGTTTTTTGTTTGTTTGTTTTGTTTTTTTAATTGGTTGTATATTTGGGCTGTAGATTCTAAGGAATCTAAACAAAATGAAGTAAAGTTTGAGAGAGTTGACCGATAGATGTGTTAGAAAGACAATTAAGGCTACTTTAAAATCCATCAAATTTGTCAAGTTATGAGTCTTTGACAGAGGAAAAATACTTTTTTCTATTAAATTTGTTGATGCATTTTACTTTTTTTTTGGTCAAAGGCTTAAATTTGACTTTCCATTTAAATGGGCCTTAACATTTCATGAGGCTGAAAACTGCTGTCTTACGACACGTGCGGGACTTCGAGCACGGCACCTTGCGTGATGTGCCTGAGTGTATTTCACTCCGGCCGCTCTGCACGGCGTGCGTGCCGCACCGTGAGAAACTGATTCGCTGGTTTGCCAGTCAAACTGCTGGTGCTCTAGTACTCCTCTACCTTGACATAATTAGGTTTAATCAACAATTTTACAATAAATAGCGGTGCTGTGAACTTGGGCTAGTCCCAATGAGTGAACTTTTGCATGGTGAGATAGGTCACTGGTCCCATATGTATACGTAGGATTGCTAAAAGATACATCTTTTTAGGATGTATAAAGATCCTAGGTACAAGGATCTGATTAAAGGCACGAGGGCCCTGTGACCTAATCTTTTGGGGATGGTGAGAATATCATCCTTGTAATGAAGCTATCCATAAGAGCCCATAACCATTATAGAATTATCCTTTCCATCCTAGGTGGATAGAGGTGTCCATATCATTAGATGATCCTTGTTGTTTTGAATCAGGCAATATATAGGAATCTTTAATGCATTGGGGAAAAAGCCTTGAAGGACGTTTTTATTTAAAGTCAAACCAAAAAGAAAATTAATCAGACCTAATCCCTTGAGGAGTCACCTTTACCTGTGAAGGTGCTGGTATCAACAAGCTCAGAGCTGGCAGAGGGCAGGCGGGGCGGACCGGGAGCATCTTCACTGTAGGCTCTCAAAATGTACTTCTCAATTACACCTCTAACCACAACAAGTTCATCCCAGGTCACCTCGATGCTATAGCCGTTTATGCTGCGGACTCTTGAGGGAGTTGGCACACTTTGTGGAGCTGTGAAAGGATAAAAGAGAAAATAGGGAAAATGGCAGTTCTGAGAAGACTATTGCTCCTATTCTTCACTTTTAATGGCCGCAGTAAATCAGACTCAACCATTAGCATAAATACAATTTATTAGAGTTGTAACTTTTCAGCACGGATTTAATATGACTGCACATCTTGAGCCATTCAGTTTAAGCGATATATCAAAACCATCAAAACTCCATTGACATCACGTTCTTTCAAGCCTAGTCCAGGGTTTCCAAAAACATTTAATGTATCCGACATGTTTTAAACATCACTCATAAAGAAGGAGGTGGATGGTAGGCAGATAACAAGTTCAAACAATATAATGATGTACCCCTTTGAAGCAAGATAATTAGACTGTTATTATACACAGTGGTTTGACACTTTTATATTGTCGATGTATTAGCCAAAAAATATCACAAATGTGGTGATTGTATTGTACTTGAAGGTCTGATCCCGTTTGCCAAATTCAATTGTTTTTCCAACTAATTTTAAAAAAGCAAATTTCTACCAGATAGGATATATTCCTAATTGCCTTTAGGCGGGGTAGAGGAGCTGGTGCCCTTGAGATTCTACAAAATCATTTTCTTTGGAGCATCACAAAATAACAACACCAAACGAGGCAAATTTAAAGGAACTTGCTGCAAAGCCTCACTTATAAGCCAAATCCCCTAATTTAAAAAATCTATAACCTTTCATTATTTATTAGATATTTCTATGGTTCTGATCAGTAACGACTTCAGCACAGCTGACTGCACTGGGAACACTGAGAAAAAGCCCAAGGAACTTCGTGGCAGGATGATGGATGAGAGACAGGCTCTGACCGCTCCTGGACTCCTGAGCCCTGTTGATGGAGGATCACTCTGGTTTTCCCCCATCAAATAGCCTCCTTCTCTGCCTTGACTGTTCAGGCCAATAAAATAGGACAGTGTTAAGGGAAACAATGTGAACGTAAGGGATATGAGGAAGCACAGAGGTGAAGAACCACTGTCTGCGCAGGTAAAACACCACGGGCACTTCTGGAAACACACAGGCTACACAATCAAGTTGCAAGTAATGGGACAATGGGAGTGATTTTGATTTTATTAGTTCTGAAATGTGGTACAGAGCAAAGTAGAGTCCTGTCTAACAGATGGTCTTCTCATAAGGGACAGAGCAAAACTGACTCAAAAATAATTAAATAGCGCAATTATTCTCCAACCCTTGGGAGCATGTAGCTGTTTGGTGTTGTGGTCAGATTGTAAATATGAATTTATGGCATAAGACTTTGTGGTCAGATCATTGCTATAAATTCAGAGCTCTATTTGCATACTTTCTCGGTGGTCCTCAAAATGGAGACAATTAAGCTATGTAAGTGATGGACTTTCTAGACACCTATTTACGCTGTTGAATTAGACTGAAAGCAGGCTTTATTTATATTTGTTAATAAAGTAGAGCAGTGTGAGATAGGGGCAGAGGACATGCCAGTAACAAATGAACATTTTACATCAGAGCTTTTTCCAAGCTCTAAAGTTGAAAAGGATTTTAAGGGATCATTCCGTTCATTGTCTTGCCTATAAATAGATGATGATTTAAATCGTCCTGGAAAAGTGTCAAGTTGGCCTCTTCTGGAAAATCTGTAGGCAGACAGCTTTGAAAATTCTTATTAGTAGCCCATCTCAGTACTTAATTATCTTTTAGATTAAAAAGATTCCTCAAAGGATGCCTGTGTTAGTAACCTGTTATTGATAATAAGTATGAGAGGGTATCTTGGTAAAAAAAACACATCTTTAGACAAATCGTGACTTGCTAAGGATAATTTTCTTCACGAGGCATAAGTGTCAATCATATGGAAATGTATTTGTCTTTCTGACAAATATTTTCTCCAAAATGGTAGAAAGCTACTGATTTCACAAAACTTTTTTTAATGAACGCCTCCCTGTGATGGTAATATGTGAAAAGATTCTGTGGTCACTGTCAGAAGGACAAAGCACTTATAAATCAGTTATCTGAGATTAGCTCTAATATAGTCCATTTCCTCTTTGTTTCCCCATTCAACTCAAAAAAAAAAAAAAAAAAGAAATTAGACCACTCAGCAATTTCTATCCTGAGAGAGTCATTCTAAGACCCTAATAGTAAGCACCACGGCAAACATCTGCCACGATGTGATAAAAGACACATCCGCTTCCAACCAGGGTGCAGGTTTCAAATGTGCTCTCCACCGGAGATGCAAGGGGCTATCACCCCTACCTAAAAGTAATCCTGACTTTAGCTTTTCGGGGTCTAAGCAGTTGGTAAAGATTTCCTATTCTTAGGTAAATTACAGTCGATGTGGGCCTATTTCATCTTTAAGACAACCTGAACTTACTTTCTTCTGCATCTGAAGAGGAAAGAATCAAACCTGAAAAAATCCTTATTAAATACTTGAAAAATCAAAAGCAAGGATCTGCTAAGCATTTTTACCAACGACGGGTGACTTTGCAAACCAGGGCGTGCTCTGTCACAAGATTATAAACATACTGCTTGCTTCACGGGTAAGAGTCCTTCCTTTTCTTTACATGCACCAACGTGTGCACTTGTGTGCACATACACATTTTAAGATAAATTGTATTTACCTGCTCCTGCTGTACGGCCCCGACTCCAGTCGCTAGGTACTGAACCTCCTTCGTGGGAGGCTGTTACTCGATACAGGTATTCTTAAATGGAAGTAAGAAGTAGAAGGTTAACATATGACTCGTGTAGACTAGTGTTGGGCTGGCAGGGAGGGAAGAGGAGATGAGGAGGAGACACGGAACATTGAATTTAGAGCATTTCCACATTACCTGTGAAAGACTGGAGACCACTCTCGTAAACACTCTGCTCTTTTCCCCGATAAACCAGGATGGAGTCATTTCCCCTGCAGTTAACAGCACTGTCAGTTGACAGGCACCCATCCAGATTGACTCCGATAGCACCGCTGGACACAGATGCCAAGTTAACGGCAGCACCCTGTGAGAATTTCACATCTTTCATGCAACCACCGAAACCTAGCAAATAGTAAGGGATGAATATCACATAAAGGGCTTGAGTCATTAATTACCAATCATTTTTGCCCCCTTTACTACTACGTTTTGATGAAATTGTGCAAGGGGGGGATTTAAACACAATTTTTAAACTTCCGAATCTCGTTTAGGAGATCCTTTATGCCTCCCCCTGCATGTTTTTCAGGCTAAGATGTTGCAGGAAATAGTTATATTTATGTTATTTTGAAAAAATATATAAGCTGATAATTGTAATTCGACTGAATTAGATTCAACGGAAAAGTATGTATTATATCTCTTTCGGAACACATTTTTATGTTTATTCCCATGAAATAAAATTTAGGCAAGTACGCATTATCGTGAGGGGGTATCCACACGTCCCTCAATCCTGGAAAATTAAGTTACCTGTATAAGTCAGTGTCTAAGTGCCAAAAAATAGTATTTTAATGAGCATGATTATTCAAGAAGCTCATTGGGGAAAAAATACATTTTGAGGTTCCTATGAATAGTAGGGGGAAGAATATAGTCTCAAAATATACTAAAATCCTGAGATACTGCTATGAATTCCATAACGATCATTTCATAGACAGAGAATGAATCCCAGTTAAATCAGGGAACAGAGGATCTACCACTGTGCTCTACCATTTTCACTGAGTTCCATAATCTCAACTGTGCAAACTGATCACCAGTTTTAGGTTCATGTTCTCATGACAGGGACCAAATTCAGCTCTGGCAACAGCAACAGGGGAGGTTTCCTGGAATGTGTATTCTACTCAGTCAACTTTAGAATGACCACGGGGCATTCAGTTCTGGGAAGTTTAACAGAGAATGTGGAGGAGGTGGGTTTGAAGTGTGCACTGCTCTTTTTTTTTAGAGAACCATAGGGCATCCTGTCATCCGGGGAACAGCAGTGGCTTTGAATAACTTGCTATTTTGTGTAAACAGAGATCAGTTCTGTGAGGTTTGGCAGTACTCTGCTCAGAAAACTGCCCACAATTGTCAAAGAAAGGACAAACAGACTGTGTTTGAGATCGCTGGAGCACACACTCTCTTTCTTGAACAAAACACTGTCAAGTCTGAAAGGCCCCAAACACACGATTAGTTCTTTTCAAGATGAAAGCACATCGGCAGGAAATGGAAATAAAACATAATGCAATGCTGAACAGTAAAATAAGTTAATGGTAACAATGACCATATTGTTCTCTTCAGCATTTATATGGTGTGTTATTCTGTCTTCTAACACTTTAAGTTGCAGCCTATTTCCTTTTAAACGCCTTTGCTATTATTCACGTTCCTTTAGGCCTGACTGATCAATACTGCTAGTCTATCTTCAACACACAGTAGATACTCAGTAAGTTGGGTGAATTGAATTGAAAGCAATGAAGCTCAATACAAAAGCATCTGCTTGAAAATTCAGGTGCTAATTTCTTTACCAGTAGTAATTTTCTGATGGCCCAGAGCTGAGTCACCTAACTTCTCTGTCCTCGAGTTTCCCTATCAATAAAATGTGAACAGTGGAAAGATAGCTTTGGCAAACATCAGTGTGCCCTTATAAGAAATGTCCCGTTATTGCTCAAGAGGAACAGAATTTCAGGTTCGTAGGATGAAAAGAGTTCTAGAGATCTATGGTGGCAATGGTTGCTCAAAAACGTGAATGCACCAAATGCCTGAACCGTACACTTAAAAATGGTTAGGATGGTAAATCGTACATTAGGCATACTTTATTACAAGTAAACATGTTAAAAAAATTTTTTTTAAGAAATGTCTTAAACATTAATACACAAGATGCAATTTTAAATTTGGGAAAGGCCACAGAGGTAGGCTTCCTTCACTCTGGAGATAAAGAAATAAAGGTCCAGAAAGCTACAGGGTGAGGTTTCTAAGTAGGAATCCTCCTTAGGAAATGGGACTCTGGCCTCAGGCCTTTGGGGGTGCAGATGCCTGGGCTCTAGTGTGGGGTCCTCACAGTACTACCCTCAGGGCAGTCAGAGGGTTTGGTCAAAGTTTGTGCCATTCTTCCAATTCTGCACCGTCAGAAACCCTCCCACCGGAAATACTCCCCAATGACCTCTAAAATATGAATGCGATGCGAGGATTAAAACAGGGGAGAGGGCCTGTCTATGGGAAGACTAGGGATGCCTCCTTTTCTTGCTTCCCTGCCTTTGGGAAAATCATAAGCGACTCCCCACACCTATCCTACCCCCAGGTCTCTAAGTAACTGGAAGGTGGTCTAGAGCCCTGGGTTGACAGATCAGAGAGACAGTAGCCCTTCTGGGGGAAGCGGTCCAACGATGGGACACTTGGGCTCACAGGATGGCTGACTCTCAGCCCCACTCCTGACCTCTCTGCTCAGGGCTTTGGACAGACCATAACCTGGGAGACCATATGCCATGGCCTGCTCACTCCCAACCCAGAGGTGAGTGCTGGCCCCAAGTGTTAGTCCTAGATAAATGCCCATGATCTGAGGTGGTACCTCTTCAGCAAATTATGTTGCCCAGCATCTCCAAAACACAGAGGAAAATTCATTTGCATTGGATTTAAAGGAAGATTACAACATTAATGGATATAAAAAATAGCTCTAGTAGGACCACAAAATAGAGTCTTTGAAAAAGGATGCTAATGGAGAAGTGTAGAAAGGTTTTTATCACTACTGATAGTGGATTGAAAAAAAATACAGGTAAGTGAACATGATTAGTTTTAATTGCAATTTACTACGTGCATGCAGCACCTCTATATTGTGAATATTCTCCTGTTCACTGTATAAAACATGCAGTTATTTATATAACTCTTACTATTCAAAACATCTGAGTCAGAATCTTAGAGGATAAAGGCATAAAATCTGCATTTTAAATAACCTTTCCATGCAATTCCAATGGATCCTGAATAGTAATAATAATAATAGTTAATTTTATTGCATTCTTACTATGTTCCAGCTACTATACTTCAATAGTTTATAAGTGGTTTGAGAACCACTGATATGGATGATATTGCAATGATAAAAATTTAGTATTATCCATAAATAAAATATCTTTCAGTATCACAGGCTTAGTCACAGTGTAGATTAAGTTGTTCCCCTTAGGTCTATGTTGATATTTTAAACTTCCATCATTATCATCTTATAATTCCAATTTTAGCCATGTCTCTAGGACCACCATAACAATGGGTTTTGGTGTACTTTGAGAGTAAAATGCCCAATATACAGGGGAGTTTTCCTAGATGTAAACAGAATCAAGTAATTTTGCTCCTATAAAGAGTTTTCAAGCTCTTTGTAACCTCAGAAGCCTGAAAACCAGAAGAAGCCCTTATATGAATGTAATATTTTTAGCTGCTGTTACATCTTAAGTGCCTTGAAAATGTCATTACTGTCTTCCGCCCCAGATATTCATTAACTCCTACTAGTACCCTTCTAAACGTCTCCTTAGAGCTTGCCATATATTTTCTATTCAAAGGCATTTAAATCTTTATGTACTTACCAAATAGGCAAAGACTGCTTCCTGGAAATTTTAACCATTCAGGGTGCACAGATTTTGAAATATGGAGAGAACATTTTCTACACAGGAACATGTTTGGTGGCAAGCTGGAAGTCTCTGTACTTTCCCCACTTGATAGAAAGGAACATCGGCCACTGCCCATGAAAGGGAGCACTTGACTATAATAAGGAGAGTGGGCTTTGACGCCAGGCTGCCCGAGATGGGTAGGCTTGCCATCTGCTTAGTAGGCATTGACCTTGGGCAAGTTACTTTCCTCCCTGCCCCCAAGTTTCCCCATCTGTAAAGTGGGGATACAGATAATAATACCTGTCTCGTGGGCTTGTTATGAAGAACTGACTCACTTATTCTCACATTAGGCTCTCAGAACCATGCCTGTCACACAGTATGAACCCACTGTTAGCCTTTTTTAATCAATAATTTCTCTGATTACGTCCAAACTCCTTACATGAGTTAAAGGCTTGCTTTAGTTGTAAGTCACACATTCACGTACTTTTCCTTTCCTCGATGGTTACGCATAATAAATGACACACAGACTTTTCACAAGTGTGCTTGAAATTCAAGAAAACCCACACTTTCATGTGCTTTGCTGCATGAGAGCTCCATCGAAATGCATGGAGACAAACAGCATTTAAGTCAGAAAAAACCCAGGGAATTTAAGGCCATTTTTCTTGGCTGTACACACCAACCTAATTTATTTTTTAATCTGTAAATACAGATAATGGTCAGTATTTGAAAGAACCAGAACCACGTGTGTTCAAGAAAAACATACGAGGAAATATATATAATATATATAATAATTATATAATATATAATTGTAATTTATATATATATACACATGTGTACAAACATATATATAAATTACAATTATATTTGATGAAGATATGTTAGAATAAATATATTGATTGTAAATACATATGAGAGCACACCCTTAAGGGCAACATACAAAACTATTTGAAGAAGTGCTTTGTGATTTTTTTTTTTAGAGCTTAAAATTCTTCCAGAAAAGGGGTGAGTAGTTATTGCTTTCAGCCTGATTCGACTGCTTTGTCTTGAAACACAGAACCACCAAGACCTGGTAGGACCAGGGCTGTACTAACTTGGGAATTCCTCCCAATGGAGTTTACCTTGTTCCAGCTTCAGGTGTTTATAAGAGTCGTGCAGCTCCCGTGGGGTTCCTCCCACATAGATGGGGGAATTCACCATCAGTGGCTGAGCTCTGGACTCTGACACGTGCTCCATCAGTTCATTCATGCTTGTTGATAGGACGGAGCCTTTCTTTTTAATGATCACTTTATTCCACTTTCCGTCACAATAGGACAGCCCCAGCCAGAGATCCACTTGTGTAAAGGTAAGACTAGTATTTAACCGGAAGCTCAATATTCCACTCTTCAGTTCCATCTGTATTTCATATTAAAAAGAAAATAGGTATATAAAAGGACTGCAGAATGGCAGTTTGGAAGAGAACAGAAGGTCAACTTTTTGAAGAGAAGCAAGAAATTTCCCTGAAAGCACTCTATAAAAATGTCCCACTTTATTCTAAGCAGAACTAGAGTAACACATAATGAAGTACTTTGCAAGCTTATAATTGACATGACGGATGTTGTAATGAGTCAAACAAATTTATACCCAGTAATGATGATACGATGTAATGCAATATTACATAGGCAAAACCATTTTTTTTCTTTTTGATGCAGCATAGGTAGAAGATTAAACCCTAGCATAAGTGACTGAATAACTGAAGAGAACAGTTTAAACTATGACTCTATTTTTATTTGAATCTTTAGAAAATGAGAAAATACTACTTCATATATCAATTTAATTTCAGGGAAAAATATGACAAGGCAATAAGAAAATGAAATGTCAAGCCTGATTAAGCTTATTTTAACTGGCTGGTGAACTCAATTTCAAATTTGTAAAATGTATTTTGATTCAATATTTCAGTGTTACTATTCTAAATCTCTAACTAACCTAATTGCTTCTATGTCTATTCTTTTAGATTAAAGTGCCATTTTCTAATACGAACATATTTTACCCACATTTTCATGGCAAAGGAAATGCCTCCATATGTTTTTCTTCAAAATTTTACTCAATAATTATTTTACCTACTATGTTTTTATTTTGTTAGAAGTCAAATTACTGACCATAAGGTACTTAAAAATTTGAGATCATGTCAATGAAACAAATTAAATAATGCTATATAGAAAATTATGCTTTTCTATGTAAAAATCAACTTTGTGAAGTACATTGGGTAAACAGTCATTCATTTTTTTATCCTTTCATTCAATAAATATTGATTCCCCTACTATGTTCTGTAAACCTGCTACTACAAGAGAAATTGTTCCCAAGAATTGCACTGTCTTAATAGCAGAGGCAAACATGTGCGGTAATATTATAAACAAGATGCAGATGGGGTACAAAGAGATCGGAGAGAAGATACACCTTTTGTTCCCTAGGAATTGGGAAAGGTTTGAAGTAAGGTTTTTGGAAATATGTAAGATTCATGGAGAATCTCCAGCAGGAAGATTTACATGTTCAATGGCATGGGGACATGTACGAGCACATTAGGTTTAGAAAAAGGTATGAAATTAGATAAAAGGATACATATGGGGGAAAGAGAAAGAAAGAGTTCTGCCAGGTATGTAGAAGCAAAATTTTGGAGGATTTTGAGTGATATGGAAAAATAATCATTTTTCTCTTGTCTGTCTGATGCCAAAAGCCCATATTCTTTCTACTAATATCTTACACTAAAAGTTCACCCTTCTGGTCATAAGAAGTACATCCTATAAAAATGTTCAGAGTAGCCTTATTCACCATGCCAAAAACATGGGAACGACCACTACTTCATTGAAATGAGAAGAGATATATTATTACCCAGCCATGAAAAATACATGGAGAACATGAATAACTCAGAAACAATGTCAAGGGCTAAAGCAATTGCCTAAAGATAGAAACTTTTACAAATTTCTAAAATAAAGATTTTTAGGCATTCACTCATGATGTTCAAACTATAAAAATGCAAGGAGATAATAAACACAAAATTATGATTACATATTACCTCTAGAGGGAGACAGGGAAATGGGCTAAGAGATGGCCTAGAGGTAGATGCAAAAATTTGATAATATTTTAGTTCTTGGGTTGGGTGGTAGGTTCATGAGTGTTCATTGTACTATTATATTTTATTTTATATGTGTGTGTGAAATATTAAATATATAATATATATTTTTTCAACACTATTATATAAAAGATAATAAAGGAAGATTTTTCATATATTGGGAAGGTAAATTTCATTTCCTCAATTCCTAATATTTAGCCTGTATGGTTAAAATTATAATTTTCAAAGTATAATGGTCATTTAAAAAATCATCATGGTCCTAAAATACAAAATGTTTCATAGGATTCCAAAAGTGAAAATGACATGGGGGTAAAAATAAAAGCAAAAGTGAATTTGGAAAGAAACCCTAATTAGGTATAATGTAAACACATGGTTTATTGATTTTAAAGTTGGATCTAACATTTTTAGGTAAATTAATTAACATACAGCAAGAAAATCAGGTCCATCTTTGTTGTAAATGAAAAGAAGCAATCCATTCAATTGGTCAGTTCTGAACTTAAAGGAAATTTCAAAGTCCATTCCACCATGAAACAAATATGGATAAAGTTCCAGGAACCCTTTAGAGAAAAAAACATGTACAAATTAGCATGCGCAAAGCAATATTATTAGCATCGTAAGGGTGTCATAAGACACCCTTAGGACATACTCTGTCGTTGAATAAATCTCTCACAAAAGAAGATGCAGATCAATGTTAAGAAATTCACCTTGTAATGTACAGAAGTGGCAGAATGAACTTGACATACCTTTTAAGAGGAAGCAAGTTACTAAGTCATGGATACAATTAAGACTATTACTAGTTTATCTAAGTATTAACAATAAGTAGTTGCAACTCCGGATAATGACAGTGATGAGAAAAAGCAACGAAAAAGTGCACAGAGTATAATATTATTTAGCTTTCTGTTCTGAAGGTAGTTTAATGAACTTAATATCTAACCAACTTAGTTATAAATGTAGCAGGCAATAGTGGGCTTTTATTCCAAAAATAAGCCATGGTGGCCAAGTCACCATATTCTCTGCCACTCCTTACCCTGGGTGGCTGCTAAACAGAGACTGTAGGTGGCGCGTATGCCAGGGACACTGCACCTCACCTTTGCCACAGCCTTTGGAGCAATGGCAGTGATGGTGGTTATATTCTCTAGCTCTCCCTTAAGGCCCTACCTACCCCATCACACAGCTGAAATTTTACTCTTAGGAATACTGTCAGTCTATATCATGGGATAAAACAGATATTGTGTGGATTAGCCTGACAAAACAAAACTCCTTTGAAACATCTGAGTAAAACTATATTCTAAGTAAAAAAAGTGGACTTACAAATGGACATTAGTGGCACTACCATAGGTAAACCCCAAATGCCAGAGATCTTACACATGAATATGTATTTATGAGTCTTACTATTTATATTATATATTCAGACGTTGAGAACATATGTATGGGCATCATGGCGTAACTAGGTATTTCTGAGATAGCAGGTTCATATGAGGTCAAAATAATTGTATCAGGAGAGATTAAATTACACCAAAGATAGAACATACAAGCTAAGCAATGACCAGTGTCTATTCTAGAACCTTACCTGCCCCTAGGAACTGAGCTCCCTCTTGTAATGAAGTGGGGCATCCCTCCCAGTTGTTATACACGTTGACTTGCTCTTCAGAACTCTGCCAAACCAGACGCCCCCAAGCAGCAGAGGGATTATAATTCTTCATAAAATACACATCCTTGAGACAGCCCACAAAACCCTTTCGGATTATGTCTGCAGGGGTTGAGAGATATCAAGAAATATGTATTCTGAGAAATTCTTTTCAAGCAATGAATTTGATGTGCCATTAAAGTCAAAGAAATAGGCAATAGCTCTCACTACCTACTTACTACAAAGTTTTTAAAAAATTTCTTCTTTTAAGATTTTTTTTTTGATGTGGACCAATTTTAAAGTCTTTATTGAGTGTGTTACAATACTGCTTCCATTTTATGTTTTGGTTTTTTTGGCTACGAGGCATGTGGGATATTAGCTCCCCGACCAGGGATTGAACCAGCACCCCCTGCATTGGAAGGCGAAGTCTTAACCACTGGACTGCCAGGGAAGTCCCCAAACTTCTTAATAACTCATATAAACACCACACCATCAGCTAGGGTAGGTGGTAACAATTGTAATGTTTCACTCTGGTTCAGACTCAGCTTATCTGCAGAAACAGATGTTTGCACAAAAACCTTGGTTTTATAGTAATAGCAAGACTATTGACTCTTGAACTAACAAGGGGATCTCATCTGCCACTGGTCTTAAAAATAAATGTGCAATAACACATTTTAAAAGTAAGATTTAAAGGAAGTCTATCTATTAAATCTGCAGTTTATAGTTTAGTTCCCTCGTCATTTTGAGCTAGTCTGTTACACAAGTAAAGCAATAATTTCATTTCATTTTTAGGAGTTAATGTAATGTTAAACTTAATTTTTCAACTCCCCAGACCAGGTAGGTGTGGGGCTTATGAATACAGTAAGTAGGGTGGTCATAAGAGGTTGGGAAAGAGAGAAAGTGAGCAAATGAGAGAATTAGAGAGCAAAAAAAAAAAGAAAGCAGACAGGGCGAGAAGGCACCTGAAGCTGAGGTTGCATTTCATATGGCAGTGTCCTTACAGGTCAGTGGAAAGCTTAGTTCTCAGCTTTTGAGTTCATGACCCGATCGTAGGGAAGGTATTCACCAGCAATCAAAGTTTTACAAGGTCAATTTATATGTGCAATGTCAAATTATTTATTTATAATGGACAGATGTCATCTACAGGAGGGATACTTGGTATTGGGGTATGCTCTCCTCCTGATGCCTGGATATACCAGAGACAAGAATTGTGCTTGGTGGGCAAAGAACTAGGACAAAGACTCTCTTCCCTCTTTCTTTCGATCTGTGTGTGTGTGTGTGTGTGTGTGTGTGTGTGTGAATGTTTTCAAGAGACTTCTCCACCAGCCTACAGTAGCCAAATGAAAGCCCTCTCTTCTCTACAAGTATTTCTAAGGAGGTAACTATAACCAGTCTTGAGGATTTAAATATATCCTTCTCAAAAAATTCATTGAAAGCTTTTGATCCCTAAATAACATAGCTTTGACTGAAATTAGTATAATTCATTTCAGCAAAAGTTTAATGATCTCCTTTTACATATCAAGAACTGGGTACTAAGAACTGAAATGCAAGTAGTACATGGTTCCTTTAGAAAAGAAGAGACCTAAAGGAAATTTTTGACATACTGATGTAGGAAATACAGCATGAGATAGAAAATAATACTATTACCCATACTTTAAAATAATGCAACTTGATTCTAAAATGTGAGGATAACATATAAATTCTATACCTTTCCCAAACTCACCAGAATCCTTCCTGAGGATGGTATAACCCTGTGGCAGCCCTCCCACAAACACTCCTGTGTTCTCTCCAATAACAGTACTACCATTCAGGGTGGTCGAGGACCCTATGGATGGAAAAGGAGATGAGAATTCCAACTTCAGCAGGATAATCTATTTCTACTAATTTAACGAATGACTAAACCCTTCCCTGGGCTTCTGGACACCACTCTTTCTTGGTTCTCTACATATCGGTTACTTTTCTTCACTGGTTCTTCCTCATCACCCTAACATCTTGATGCTGGAATGACCCAGACTTCCTCCGTTCTCAGACCTCTTTCTCCACCTACACAGATACCCTAATCCCCTCTAGAAGGACGAAGAGAGAGCCGGGTACCTGTGCTAACTCCCAGGGCCAAAGATCAGAAGGGGCCTGGGTCCTTGACTGTGTTGCATAACAATGCAAATCTGTTAAAATGTCTATCTTACTCCATCATTTTTGGGGAGAAAGGGGATTTTTTTTTTCAGAGCCCAAACAACTCTAATTAGCCCTACTTATATCTGGGACCTTGGTTTTAAATACCATCTTTAGCTGACAACTCTCAATTTTTTATCTCTAGTCTGGAACTCTTCCCTGAACTCAGATCCAGGAATCTGCTTGATATTTCCACTTGGATGCCTCATAGGTACCTACGACTTAACATGTTCAAACTGAAATCTGAACATCTCTCTCTGAATCTGCTTCTCCCACTAGCTTGCCCACCTTAGTTATGGTAGTTACAGTCTAAAGGCCCCAAACATTGCAGTCACGCTCTACATTAGGGGTTAGCAAAACTCTTCTGTAAAGAGCAAGGTAGTATGTATTTTCCTCTTTGTAGACCATACAGCCTCAGCAGCCATAGACAATACCTAACCAATGGGTGCAGTTGTCGCCAATAAAACTTTATAAAAACAGGCATGGGCTGGATTTGGCCCACAGGTGGTACTTTGTCAACCCCTGCTCTACCTCAATCAAATTCTTTAACATTTACAACACATCCAGATTTCTCATTATATCCACAATTCCTTCCCTGGTTCAAGAAATGATCATTTCTTGTCTGGATTATTTTAGAATTATTGCAGAAGCCTATTCGCTGGTCTCCATGCTTCTGTAATGAATTAATAAGCAGAAACCTCAATTAAATAGAGTCAGAAGACCAGAAGGTAGAGCTCTCACACCTTGTAATGAAGGCAAAGCCAACAGGAAGAAGAAAGACTTTTCTTTCCTGGCAAGGACTCAGCCAATGAAAAATCATGAACACTTTGTTTACTATAGTCCTCCCAGCTTCCTGTTCACCCTCTGTAAAAGTGTTCTCCTTCCCTTGCCATGCGGGACTTGCACTTGGCTTGCCATGGTTGTAGACCCTGAATTGTGATTCTCTGCTGATCCCCAATAAACCCATCTTTGTTGGAGAAATATCTGACAGTCTATTTATTTTAGGTCAACATTTTGGTGGACCCTATGGGGACCAGAGAAAACCCCTGAAGGCTCCAGTTCTGGTGAACAAACAGGTGTGGAACCCACAAAGAAGCCCACTGTGCTCACTGCTTACCCACTGTGCTCACTGCTCTTACCAACCCTGGAGTTTGAAGGTAAATCTTTCTCCTGGATCTGAGCTCACACCCTCTTTGCATTTGAAGCTCTCCAGGCTTTATGCAAGTTGTACTTAAAGGTTTTGTCTGGTTAAGGCCTTGTTCTGTACCTGAGTACTTATTTGGAACTTCAGTCTAATTTTGAGATCAGACTGTTTCAACCAAGACTGGCTGAGAAATCATCAGCCCATTCCTTCAGGAATGAGGCTGCTTCACTGAAACTGTGCTGGTTTTTCAGCCTTCAGCCCATTCCTTTGGAATTAGGGTTGTTCTTTGGAAATGACTGAAACTTGGGCCTGGTTTCTACAGGACCAAATTGTTTCCCTAGAATTGGCTGGTATTAATTTGCATGCTGTTTGAGTTGCGAGCAGTCTGATTTGAACTGTGAGCTGTTTAAAAATTATTCTTCCACTCTGGAGACAAACCTCTGAGTAACGAGATCTCAGTTATCTACATATTTTGAGGGAGCCCCTGCTGACAGGGACTCTGGACAATTTTATGTTTAAAAAGTGTGGTCTTTCCTCATGTGCATTTCCAACTAAATGGACCAAACTGACCTAAGGCAATTTAGAATAGCAATGGCCATTATGGGGAATTTTTGGAATCCTCAAAGTTAATTGGACTACAATAGCTCAGAAATTCCCAGAACTGAAGAGTATGCCTATTTTGATTGGCATGTTGAGGTTTCTAAATGTAATCAGGAGCCTAAAATTGCCTCTCAGTAAAATGAGATTTTAAGATTAACTAAGTCAAATATGTGGATAAAGAAAGACAAAGTGGTTCTCCACGCCTCAGGCTTTTCTTCCTTGGCTTCTCTGTCTCAGGCTTGACCTCTGGTACCATCTTGTCTCTCTTCCTCAGCTCCTCATGGCCAGACTCATCTGGAACCATCTTTCTCCTTTCCTTCTCTACTGCCTATGCCTCCTCTAGACCCTCAGTTCCCCCCCTTAATAATTCTCTCACCAAACTTCCCCTTTTCTCTGAAACTCTCCCCACTCCCTTTTCCTCTGAACTTATCAGAACCTGTCCCTTTAAAATTAAGCCTTCTGAGGTTCCAGAAGCTAAACCCTTAATCTCTTATATTCCCTGGACTAAAGCTGAACTGCAATCCACAATCAAAGATATACCCAAAGTAACTGAATATTGTCACAGATTTGCTGAGGAATTTAATGTAGTCATTCAAACTTATCAACTTGGTTTCTCTGACTTACCTTAGCTAATTCATATGTTTGTTGGTGATGGCCAGACCCAGCATTGGATCAGAACTGCTAATTGGGAAAATCCTGAAAGGTCTCTAGGATAACAACCAGGAGATCAGCCCTCTAACTTATTATATGATCAGGCTTGAGCAATCACTAGGTGACTTCATTGAGCAATTCCTAGGGTTTTTCCAAAGACTGTCAACTGGAACAAAATTCAGCCTTGCACACAAAAATCTGATGAACCTGTTCATTATGATTACAATTGAATTCAGATTATTTTTATGCAAAATTTTGGTCTTCCTCCAGATGTTGATTCCACCTGGGTAGCTTTTAATTCCATGTTTATTAATGGGCCAAACTGGGATCTTTCCTTTCTAATAAAAAGGACCAGGATGGAATGGAAAACTATGTCCCATCTAGTTTTGATTAATCTGGCAAAACTGCTCTCTCACACTATAGCTGAATCACCTAAAAGGAAGACTGCCTATATTCTTAAACTTCATCTACAGCAAATGAAGGCTCCTAAATGAAACTAAAATCCTCCTAGTTTCTGGTATTATTGAAAATAGCCAGGATACTGGAAAAGAGACTGTTACAAATTTAAGTGCTTTCAGTGTCTTCAGCCCTCTGACTAACCTTTCCAACATCTTCCAACTACTCAATGACAGGCTCTGAGGAACTATAGGGGCTCTTCCCAGTTCTCCATCTTAATCAGCTTAAAGAAATGTTTCTCAAGATTGGGGTTGAAACTCTTCCAGTCCTAATGGACACCAGAGTCACACACTCAGTGCTCCATCCCATTACTAAAAAGCAGCCTCTGCCTCCAAGTACTAACACAGTTCAAATAGTGGGGATCTCTAACGAATCTCAAGAGGTTCTTGTCTCTGAACCTATTCCCTTTCCTTTAGGCCCTTTGAGAGACACATGTATTTTTCTCCTTAGTTCCTCTGCCCCTACCCATTTATTAGGCTGAGACTTTTTGGAGAAGTATCATGCTGGAAATTCTTTCTTCCAAAAGGGGGAAATAATTCTAGAATTTGACAGTAGCCATCAACATCACCAACCAGGTAAATTAAATGACCCCTTTGACTCTTTTATTTGTTCTGTCTCTGACAGTTCTAGAGTGGATTTTGGAAACACTGATCATTTGTCCCTATTGAATCAGCCACCACCATCTTTATAGGCAAAATCTCCAACTGATATTGGCAAACTTCAAAGAGCACCCCTTCCCATCAAGATTCAAATATATCCCTCAAAACCTCTTCCCAGAATTAATCAATACCCTATAAGTAAAGAAACCCTTCAAGGCATAAAGCCTATAATAGAAGATTATAAGGCTCAGAACCTCATTATGCCTGTACTAATTCCTGTAAGGATGCTATTTTACCTGTGAGAAAACCTAAGGGCTGAGTGTAGAGGTTTGTCCAGGACCTCTGAGCAATAAGCAACATTGTTATCCCTAGACACCCTGTTGTTCCTAATCCTCAGACTTTCTAACATCCATTCCCACTGGAAGCAAATTCTTTACTGTAAGTGATTTATGCAGTGCATTCTTTAGTATTCCACTTGATGAAGCTAGCCAACACCTTTTTACCTCTACTTGGGAAGAAAAACAATTCACCTGGACAGTAATGCTCAGGGTTTTACTGAGAGTCCTTCTTATTTCTTGTAAATCCTGAAGGTTGACCTGGATGATATAAAGTTCCCTACAGGTCTACTTTGTTGCATATGTGAATGATTTGCTTCTTTGATCTTCTAAAGCCTACTCACAGGAAGACAGCATCCACTTTCTAAAGCTTTTAGCCTTAAAGGGACATAAGATTGCCAAGGAAAAACTTGTAATTTGCCCAAACCCAGGTTTGATATTTAGGGCATCTGGTGTCAGAACAAGGGCTACACTTTGATACAGATAGACTTCATAGTGATTGAGGAACCTGTTTTACTGGCCAGGTACTTCAACAAGTCTGTGGCATCAGTCCTCTGATTTAGTCGATCACAGTAATGGCATTATTAAGACTCAACTGGCAAAATTCATAGAGGTCATACAAATACCTTGGCCCAAAGCATTGCTATTGGTCCCTCTAAATCTCAGATCCACACTTTTTGTAACTCAAAAATTCTCACCCATTGAAACAGTCACAGGACACCCAACACACTTGGTTACTGCTTTTTTTGACCTACAACTGAAAAGAGGAGAGCTACTCCAATAACACAAGGGCCAAATTGCTCCTATTAAAAATAACCATGTTTTGGTAGAGCAATCTTTTTACAGTGCATTCTCAGGAGACAAAGACCTTAAGCATCACACCTTGCAACCTGAAGATTTTATCTACTGGAAAAGACACCTCCAGAAGAACTTTCTTCAACCTTATTGGAGAGGCCCCTATCAGGTATTGCTAACCAACCCTTCTGCCGCCAAAGACCAAGGAATAGATTCTCGGACTCACGTGACACACCTAAAGAAAGCACCAAATTCTGAAGGGACCTCAAAAAGTCTGGTGACCTGAAAGTAAATATTTCCCAGAACTGAAGTAGACAACACCTGATGAGGCAGCTTTCTGAAGATATTTGGACCAGGTCTTTAGGAAGTTTATTTCCAAACCTTTGACAATGACATAATGCTTCAGATGATCTCCAATGTCTATGATCTTGATAACATATGGAATTTAGACAGAAAGTGTCTGAGAGTTCTCCCTTCTACCTTCCTTTGTTACTCGAATATGACCTCAGTAGGTTTCCAATCTGTGCATTCCCTTCTGATATGAGACCCCACACACAGGAAAGGTCCTTCCTGGCACTGAGGGACAAAAAGCCATTGAAACTAGAAAAGCTGACTCTTGATCAGTGATGCTCCGAGAGAAAGATCATGATCAAAAGGAGGACATATAAAAAATTAATAAACAGAAACCTCAATTAAATAGATTTGGGAGACCAGAAGGAGCTCTCATGCCCTGTGGTGACAGCAGAGCCCAACAGGAAGAAGAAAGACTCCTCCTCTTTCCTGGCAAGCACTCAGCCAATGAAAAGCCATGGACTGTTTGTTTACTACAGCCCTCCCAACTTCCTTTTGCCCTCCATAAAAGCATTCTCCTTCCGTTGCTGTGCAGGGACTTACAAGTGGCTCACCATGGTTGCAGGCCCCGAATTGCAGCCTTCTACTGATCCCAAATAAACCCATCTTTGCTGGAAAAACATACGGCAATCTATTTGTTTTAGGTCAACACTTCCATCCTTGTTCTCCTTAAAACTTATCCCCAAAAGAGCAGCCAGAGTGTTCCTTTTAAAGAAAGAAGTCACGTCATGTTACCCCTCTCTCAAAATTCTCCAATGGCTTCCCTCTTTTCAAGTAAAAGCTCACAAAGCTCTATGTAATACAGCCCCAGTGGCCTCTCTGATTTCACATTGTAACACTAGCCCCTTCAACCTCTTTCCCACATTGGCTTCCTTGTTGGTCCTTGACATGGCACATATCGCATGCTCCCACCTCAGGGCCCTGGGACCTACTGTTCACTTGACTTGAAACATTCTCCTAGACATTTGCCTGGTTTGCCCTTTTATCCCCTTTAGGTCTATGCTCATATGTCACCTTATCGGAGAGGCCTTCTCTAACAGTCTTTTATAAAATCAAAACATCCCTTCCCCAATACACACACACACACACACACACACACACACACACACACACACACACACACCTTTTCCTCTTATCCTGTTTTATACATTCTCAGAATGTACCACTACCTGATATTTGTTCAATATTTATTTATTCTGTTTCCTGCTCCTCTCCCACCTAAAGTGTAAAATTTCCTCCTTGTTTCCAGAGTTCCTAGAGCAGTAGTAGGTGCTCATTAAAATTTCATATTTTCTGAATGAATTAATAAAAGCCTGCATCATCATATAGGTACTGTAACTTTTACAATTACATGGGGATGGTAGACAGGGAAGGATAGAAAGAAAAATAAACTTAGAATTGCAAAGAAAAAATACATGTCCCAGAACGCTGCCTACCAACTGTCTTAATTGGAAGAAGTTGTTTACCTTTTGGAGCCTTAGTTTCCTCATCTCTAAAATGCATATAATAACCGAGGTCATAATAGAGGAACATAAGGAGAGAACATAAGTAAAACATAAGTAAAAGGAAAGTAAAAGCCCTTGCAAATTGTAAAGACCTGAAAAAGATACAAAATTGCTATTGATGGCTTTACTCTTATTTTTGCTTTACTGAAACCCTGCAGAGATGAGAAGATAGTTGCCAAGACTTCATCATTTTAGGAGCACCCAAAGGCAAACTCAACAGCAATTTAGATGAAGTTGAGTGGAGATAAAGGTGAAAGAAGAGATGAACAAATATAAACAACAGAAGAGTACGGTAACATCAGCACATCAGTAGAGCCCTTTATATATGTCAAAGAAGATCTTACCTGTATATTGCCCATCAAGTGTGATTTGGCCGAAATCCTGATGCCTAATTGCGATTATCTCATGCCATTTGCCATCACTATATTGTTTACCATCATCATTTGCTGTGGTAACTTCTACTGCAGACCCCTTAAGGGAATGAATGAGGGGAAAAAAATCAATAAGTGAGTATACATGTTACATACATATACATATATATTTGTATTTTTGTTAAAAAACCAATTGGAAAATTTCAACATGATCCAGATGCAAGCATGCACATGTTTCAAACAGAACTCAAAATTAAAGTTGATACATCCTTCTGGCTTCTCTCTGATGTACTTCTGTGTCACCTCAGTGCTCAAATCTGAAGAGAACTTCTCTTTGGAATAAAAATCTTTTACAAGTAGCCTTGGATTTTGAGTAACTATACTCATCAGAAAGGTAATGAATTTTCTATTCTAATATTTTAAATTTGGGGGCAGAAATATAAAAAAGAGAAGAATTTAAAACTAATAAAATACTATTCAAATAATATTGTTCTAAAGATAAGGAAATGTCTGGCAAGTTATTTTCTTTTACCTTCACTACACTACATATAGCAAGAAGGAAAAAGATTCACAATAAAAATTAATCAGTTACTAATGCCTTGAACATAAGCATAGCGGTTAAACTTAATACTCAATGCTTTGTAGTCTAAATTCTAGCATTTATACTTTTGCCTATGGTAATAGTATAGTTAAAAATGAGTTCCTAAGGGGATAAGACTAGGAAATGGCAGATGTTAAGAACAGATATTAGCTAAAAGGAGGTGAGGATAAGAAAACAAAGAAAAGTAGAAGAGAAACATTTCATCTTAACACTTTAGAGCTATGTATATTCTGGTTAGCACAATGGTACTCTTTTAATGTTAGTGAACACTTAAGATTAAGTAAACGATATTTCAACTTTGTCACCATCATCATTTACTACTACTATGGTTAAAGAAAAAACAACCAGAAAATTACTCTAAACCTTCTAAATGAAAACAATTTTTTTCTTTCTTTCTTAATAAAGTAGATCTCTTCAGCAATACTTAACTTCAATCAATAAAAATTTTTTAAAAGCTAAAAATAAGATTTGGTAAAATATTACAGAATATATTTTTAAATTACTTGGAATGTTTCATCAAATTCTAATAATCTTGGCATACTGTTTTTCAAAAAAGATAAAACTGATAATTATCTGATGTAATATGGTGAAGATTTATGTCACAAAAATTGCAACGTTAATCACACCATCTTCAGTAAAACATTTCTGTTTATATTTCCCTAAAATAGCTTCAGCAGTATACCATGTCCGTTCTATGCATTTAATTGGCTCCTGTCAGGCCTCATACAGAGCATGACAACATGTATGACATACAGAATTTCATATTACCAAAAAAGAGCTTTTAATTTCCCATGAGTAGGAGTGGATTGCTTCTCACGTGGACAATATCCCAACTTTTACAGGCAACTTGATCAGCTAGAAAGATGACCATTTTGGTAAGTCCTCGAATCTTTGTAGGCTGACTTTCCTTCTAACTCTTTCCTCTACATATTCTTTTATTTTCCTCAACCCTATTTCAACATTTTAATATTTTACAAACACACATTTCATTATCGTAGTTTAATAATTAAAAGCAGAACTAGTGTCGTGCCCAATTAATGTGCCCTGGTAGCATGCCCATTAGTTTTTCCATTAGTGAATTCAACAATACTAATGGGATTACTAGCATGGGATGCTAATTGGGCGTGACATAAGAAACTGGCTTACTTCTTAGCATACCCTTGCTAATGATGAAATTAATGAGCATTTTATTAAATGCTGTCTCATCAAAGTGTACTTAGTTAGCGTTAAAATTGTTACAAACGATGCTGCATTCTAAAGATCAGGTGTCTGAGTAAGTGGTTCTTCATATCATGTTTGGCGACAGTCTGAAACATTAATAGTTCTCTACATCAGAAATCACATTGACTGATGACACATTCAAGTACATAACACACAGCCTCAGTATGCCAAATTTTCTTCATACTTAGAGGAACTTAGTGTATTATTCTTTGATGATCATTTTAAGATTATTTTACCTCACTAATGTTAAGAGAATAATTCTGTGATCAATTCTGATGTCATATGATGCAGTTTGTTTTTTCCATCTGGAAAATATCAGACATGTTAAATAGATTCTATTCGGAATTTTTTTTGAAGGCTTTCACTTTCACCATTTCCCTAAGTGAAGTCAGAATGTTATGTGAATTTCCTGTTAATGTCACTGAACATAAAACATTTAAATGAGAACCACGAGTCATTACTGGTCAATAAAATATCATCTGATCAAGTATTTCCAAATTGAAATTAATCTAATGAAAATAGGAAGACTCTTAGCTAATTGTTAGAGAGAACAAAAAATACAGCAATTAAAAAATGGAGTAACTTTACTGATTCTTAACAATAATTCTAAGTGTTCAGTTTATAATAGGCAAACATATGTCCTGTTTTAAATATTATGAAGAATCTTCCCCCTTTCCCCCAAATATTTTTTCATAGAATGAATCAGATAGTTGGAAGGAATGCCAAATAAGTTTTTACGCCTCTATGTAGAATTATACTGTTATGTAAAGAATTCGTTACTTAAGATTATTAAGATATTTTAAAAAGAACAAAGTACACAATGACTTCAGTTATTTTGAAACTACGTGTTAGAGAGTAACTTTAAATTCCTACAAAATGCTCTTACCACAACTCAAAATTTAATTATTTTGAATGGATTCAGGAACAGTAATTTGAAAATAACTATCAGTATAAGTCAAAGAAACTAACTGACAAATGAAAACAAATAACTAAAATTGTTAAATTATCATTAAAGAACTGGAAATTTTATCCTAGAAAATGGGTAATTTCTGCAATTATGAGTACTATTTTACCAACAGCTATCAAGCCACTCAGTCACCAAAACAGTCAACAGTCCTTTATTTATTTACGAGTATATCTACTATGTTCCAAGGACTGTACTGAGCCTCAAGGATGTATCTGGGGACTAATAGACAGACCTGCCCTCACTGGATTGTACACTCAGATAAGAAAGACACAAAGAGCAAATAACTACTTGTCTGATGAGTACAATAAGGTGTTCATTAGATAATCTTGTATCCTTTAAAGACAAAAGGAAAGAAAACTGGCTTAAAGTGGTACCTAATTATTTAAAATATAAATACTTTGAAATGTCAATGGGGGACGTATAAAACAAACTCCTAAGCTTCTTTAAATTTGGGGTAGCTCTAACTTTCTTCAAGAAGTTGTATTCATGACACAGAGTACAGACTTGTGGTTGCCAAAGCGGTGAGGGATTGCGGAGGGAAGGATTGGGAGTTTGGGATTAGCAGATGCAAACTATTATATATAGGATGGATAAACAACAAGGTCCTACTGTATAGCACAGGGAACTATATTCAATATCCTGTGGTAAACCATAATGGAAAAGAATATGAAAAAGAATATATATATGTATAACTGAGTCACTTTGCTGTACAGCAGAAACTAACACAACACTGTAAATCAACTCGACTTCAATAAAAAAAAAGAGAGAGAAAAAAAAGCTGTATTCATATTCCTACCCCAAAAGAGAAAAAAATGGAAGAATATTCCAAATATTCTCCATTCCTCAGTTTCAACAATTCTTTGTCTGATAATATGTGGGGCTTCCATTAAAAAGTTAGCAATATGTCCAGTTAACCTGGATAAATTCTTTCGTGGTGAGGAAGGACCAGTCCCGGCTAGCTTGAGCTCATGGACTCATGTAAAGACAGCATCACAAGCACTCAGTGTGATACATCTGATCACATTTTCTCAAATGTATCTTAAGGCAGTCCGGCTCAACCAATGCCGTACTTTCTTTTGTGTAAATTAATTATCACTTTCCTGAAAATGCAGGTAACTTTTGCTTCGTAGAGGGATATTATTATTCCAGGTAAAAATGCACTTGTAAGGCATCATTAAACCCTCTGCATTCCCCTGGTCCTCCAACTTTGGCTATAACAATTTCATTAACACTTGCCTGGCAGGTACCAACTTTGTATACAGGTTACGATTTGGGTATATCGGGCAGAGACAGGCAGCGGGGAAAGCCAATGGCAGTGAGGAGCACTGTAGGTCATTGTCTGAGGGAAGAGGGGGAGGAAATGGTTGGCAATGCCCTTGTGAATGCTTCCTTGAACTCTGCTCTGGTCTACACCAGCCTGTCTATCTGATCATTGAAAAGGGGATGAAAAAGATGAGATGGAGAGAGTTTTCTGGCAGCCAGTCTCAGGATCGTAATGGCAATAATGTGGCTGAGTAGAGTAAAGCATTATTTAACTTCTTCCCCTTCCTATTCTGCAGAATCTGAAGCTATCACATCTGTTAGAAAGAGAAATAACACTGTCAAAGAGATGGCAGTCATGTTTCAGTTCTGGTGGAATCATTTTTGGATTAATTCTGCAAAGACTTTGCCCCATATGTTTAGAGTATATTGTGGGCGGGGGGCGGGGGGGCAGGCAGGGCACATTTATTAAATACTCAAAACCTGTGAACAAACCCGTGGCCATTGTATGATTACAGATGTAGCTCTGGGGTGTGAATGGTCATCTGGAATCACACTCACAGACACCAGGATGGACGTTTATGAGGGTGTGACCGATTGTATTATAAGTGTGAGGCAGCGTGAAGCCACCCTGGCACACTGCCCTGTTCAAGTCCAGCAGGACTCTGTACTCCAATCTTCGAAGGAGGGGTGTCTAGAGAGAGGACGGCAGGAGTGGCATTTTGTTCATTTCTCATTTCCATGTTTCCAACTCATAACTGCCTAGCACAGTGCCTGGAATATTACACATTTTTAACAATGTTTCATTGAATGAAATAAACTAAATCCAGTGTCAGTTCTATCACTAGATCACTGTGTGACCCTAGTTAAGACACTTATCTAAAGCAGGGAAGAAAACAATACCTACCTCAGGTGGCTACTTCAAGAATGAAATGAGACAATCAACATGAACCCACTTTGTGTACTTTTAAAGCTCTGTAAATAAATGGCTATATGATTAAAGATTTTCTCCATCTGGCTTGATCTCAAATATACCTAGATATTAACAGGTTGAGGTAGAAGAAGCAGAACCAGATTTTTTCTTTCTCATTGATATTCTTCTATTTTACTGGATTGTTTCCTTTCTTTTATGGTTTTTGTTGATATTTACAATTTAGCATTTAGTCTTTTTTTTTTATCTTGTTAATTGTTCTTGGAACATTTTCGTTCTGTTAGTAATTAATTTCTTTTGTCCCATTTAAAATCAAATATTTTTGTCCATTTATTTTATGAAAATAAGAAACCAATATGACCTATACCCTTACTGCTCCCTCTACTAAGTTGATACCTTTAGAAACTTTTAAGTCACTCATTTTTCCCCCCTCCTTCAACTCTTAGTAATTTTAGCACCAAACAATTATCAGGGCATTTTTTCCCCTTTGCTGTGTGTCTCTTCTATGTCAAAGATTCTTTGGCACATAAAACACATTTCTAGTCATTTTGTCATTAAATACTTAGGTTGAACTTAATATCCTTAGGTTTATTATTCACCACTACTTCTCCTCTATATTTCAAATTCTTTATTTTTTCCTTCTGATTAGAAGCCTTGCTGAAATATTTCCTTCCGATATGGTGCATGGATGGTATTTAAACTGAATCTCTGGACACCAACAAGCATGTTGAAACAAGCATCTTTCATGTTGAAAAGCTTGGTCACAGATTAGCTGTATAACTTGGGAAAATTAATTTAACCATGACTCAGATTTTCACCTGTAAAGTGGGGATAATGAGTACCTGCTTTATAGAGTTGTTGTGATGTTTAAATGTGTGTGTGTGTGTGTGTGTGTGTGTGTGTGTGTGTGTGTGTGTATTTATGTATAGAGAGAACACTTAGAATAATGGCTGGCACACAGAGGTCCTATAGAAGAACTAGCTTTGCTTAATCTTGACTAGAACTTGATGAGTCCTTCCAATAAATTTATAATCAAGTCTATTAAATCATATATTCTCTCCTATTTTATATTTCATTATCTTCTCCCAGCCTTCTTTACCTTGTGCATGTGTTTTTTGTTCTCCTTTTGAATTTCTTCGTAATATTAGCATCTTCCTTCATCTCTCTTTATGTTTTCATATTTTTGTTATGTATTTTGACCTAGCAATCTGAGGCTCAGCAGTCTCTCTTCTAATTAGTCTACTTAAAGGACTCAAATGAAAAATAATAATTTCAGTTCCGTAACTGAATCAATGTCAGTGTGCTGTTTTTGTTTTCCCGATGCCATCTGCCTTGCCTTTGGAAACAGCTGCTTCTTAGCCCTTTCTCTCTGGATGCTGGATCTGCTTAGGTGTGATGCTATTTCTTTTTGCTTACTCATTGCCTACCTCTTGGCATTCCTTAAGAAGCTGCAATTCTAGGGGACACCCAGGGGTCCTTGTGCCTGAGTACCTATAGTGGTCAGGCCAGGGGGTTATCAGGTTGCTGTCAAAATACCAGGAATAAACCTTTCTTTCCCTGGTCTTGCCAGTTGCCAGTTCATGGCTCTACCACTTCCTAACACAGGAACGACTCAGTCTGCCTCTTGAGAGCTTCTGCAGGGATCCTGGGTGATGCTCAGACATACTTGGTCCAGCAGGCCCTGACTTTCCTCTCAAAGGTGAGTGGGTCTCCAGGATGTAGGAAGCCCTTGGTCCATTATCCCTTAGATACAGAGGGGGAAAGCTGTGCCTCCTTTAATAATATAACATTAAACATTTATTTGGCAAGCATCATTTATGTCTTAGATCAGCAGTTTTAAGTTGAAAACCTGAGAAAAATCTTTGACATAGTCTTATTCCTCAATTACTCACAGGTCCAACACAGTGCTTAACAGCAAATGCTTACGAGCCTTCCTTTAACTAAAGTGAAGACAACTATGCAATAGTTTCCCATTGCCCTCAGGAAAAATTTAAATCCTCTCAAATCCTTCC